>NC_050451.1:108134596-108492431 GCF_903995425.1 Onychomys torridus
AGACCTAATGTGGACAGGATGGTGCTAAACTCAGGAAGCCGGCATCTTACACAAAGAGCTACAGGCTAGTAAGGAGAGCTGAGAGTGGGAGCAATGGTCTTCCCAGGTAAGAGCTCACCAATTGGTTATCCAGTACCAAATGGTCAGTCTTGAAAATAACAGGACAAATAACATTATATGGACTGAGCAGTGCTGTGGGATGTATTTCTGTATGCTGTGAATATGTGTTGCTACCATTGATTAATAAAGAAGCTGACCTGGCCTATGGTAAGACAGGTTATAGCCATGCAGGAAATCCAATAGACATACAGGGAGAAGAAAGGAGGGGTCAGAGGAGATGCTAAGTGCTGCTGGGAGAGCAAAATGTAATGGGACACAGGTAAAGCCACAAGACATGTTTGTGGTGGTATTGTGTTCCCCAAAATATTGTGTGTTCCCTGAAATAAACATATCTGGGGTCAGAGAACAGACAGCCACTAGAACAAAGCCAAATTTGGTGGCTAGAAAATGGGAAGAGTAAGCTATAGCAGAAGTTGGGCGGTGGTGGTTCACACCTTTAATCCCAGCACTTGGGAGGCAGAGCTAGCTGGATCTCTGAGTTCAAGGCCACTTTAGAAACAGCTAAGCTTAGTGGCCCACGCCTTTAGTCCCAGAAACACAACCTTTAATCCCAGGGAGTGGGGGATTAGAGAAAAGTATATAAGGCGTGAGGACCAGGAATTAGGGGAGAAAAAAGCATGCAGTGAGTAAAGCTTTCGGCTGGTTAAGCATTTAGTTAGTTAAGCATTTGGCTGGAGAAGTATTCAGGCTTTGGAGCAGCACAGTCCAGCTGAGAGCCATTGGAAGGAGGACTCAGAAGCTTCCAGTCTGACGAAACAAAACCAGCTGAGGGACTGGCGAGGTGAGGAAACTGTGGCTTGTTCTGTGTCTCTGATCTTCCAGCAATCACCCCAATAACTGGCCTCAGGTTTGAGTTTTATTAATAAGACTCTTTAAGTTTCCTACTACATATGTTCAATACATAGATTAATAGAAATGGGTTAACTTAAGATGTAAGAGCTAGCTAGCAAGTAGCCTGAGCCATAGACCAAACAGTTTGTAACTAATATAATCCTCTGGTGTGTTTATTTGGGACTTAATGGCTGTGGGACACAGAAAAACTTCTGACTACAGAGCAGGTTGTATTTATATATTTAGGAATGTATGTGTTATAACAATTGATGAAAACAGAGGATATGAATTTGAACAAAAAAAGAGAAGTATATGGGAGGGCTTGGAGGAGAGAGAGGGAAGAGGAAAATGATGTAATTATATCATAATCTCAAACATTAGTATAAAAATTAGTGAACAAATTAAATGAAGTTCCAAAAGGGGTAGGCCATTCTGACCTGGGAATATTACTTTTGACTATCTCCAGAACCTCCCCAAAATAGTGACATTGGGATAGATGAGAACACATTCTTAGAATCTGTCTGTCTGTACATAGAGACAACTAGACTTAGATCTTGCAATTGCTCAGAACAAAAGCAAATTTGGGTGTTTTTGTTTTGCATCCCTCCACCAGTCAGTGTCTTTAATAACAAGTCAGTCAGAATGCCTGCCCCAGAGACACTGAGTTACTGATCATACAACTAAACTCCTATCATCTTCAGATGCACCAAGAATCAGGTCTGAAGACTATTTCAGAGCAACCATACACAGAGCATACTGCAGACTCTACTGTTGCCATGGAGAACAGACATAATTCACATCTCTGAACAAGACGGTAGAAGTCAACACCTCCACCTTTGCTTCCTGGAAAGCAGAAAGCATCCAACCAATACCTCACAGTTCCAAGCAGTATCTACTAGAGTCCAGGGTTGTCATCTAAGTGGAGGTCCATTAAACAGGGACAGGCCCAGGTCACACTAGAGCTGCAAATAAGGCCAGCAAAGAGATCTTCCTGAGCTGGAACCCAGTATGAAGGCAATTCCCCAGATACAGAAGAAAGACATTTTAAGTAGTCTCAAAGAGCACACAAGCAACAGTTTCTACTGCTCTTAGAAATTGCAAAAGCCAGGGTGAAAGAATATTAACTAGGAAGTGAGAAGACTCTGGAAAGTTGAGTTTAGGGTTTCAATTTCTGAGGAATGACAGTGGAATATGTGTGGCAGATATCTGGAATAGGGATGGCATTCTGGAGAAGTCACACAAACATGAAGAGTGATACCTGCAAGTGGAAGCAGTTGCTTGCTGAACCCTTAAGAGTAGTTTATGTACATTTTTCCTTGATAGTAGTTTTCAATTCCAAGAATATATGTATAGCTAGCAGAGTAAAATTTAAAAATGAGGCTCAGAAATCCATAGATTTTGACATTGCTAAGTGATAAATGTGTCTCTTATTAGCTAAAATAATGTCAAATAAATTGAGAAGCTCTGGAATTCTTTCATTAAGACTAAGCTGTTAGTCTTAATGAACATATTATTGATTAATAATTATGTTGATACATTGAAAAAATAAGGTTAGCTATTAGACTTGGTATTATTAATTTGCCAGTTTGGGGGCTTCTTACACAGACTTGAGAGGATTTTCTTCCCTCCTGCTCTCAATGAACTTCAGTTTTGAATGGTTTCCCTATTTCTTCAGATGGTTGTATCAGTCAAGGATTGGTCAAGAAGTAGAATTACCGTCCACTATAATGTAAAGGAATTGCAGTTGTTCAGCCTTTACGTCTTAATGGAAGCTGGAGATGGTGGCAGTTAGAGCTGCAGACTTGGCTTGGAATGTACCCTGGACCCTAAAGTATAGAAACCATTGGGTGTGTTAGACCAGTAAGTACAGAAGAAAGCTGGGTATGACAAAAAAAAAAAAAAAAAAGAAGAAGAAGAAGGGCAAATAAGACATTACTCTCATAAACTAGATCCCCACAAGATCAACTGGGAAAATCTGGAGACTCCATCTGTGTCTCACAACCTCTAACTCTGAGTTCTGATGAGACCTTATGAAGAAGAGCCTAACTCTCAATACAGAGTTGCATATACACATTCTCCAGGTCCTGGTAAAGTTGAAGGAGCTTATCTCCTGGGAACTGGAGGAACATGAGGTCAGCTGCTGAGTCATAAAATCCAATCCAGCTAGCATAGAAAGATGGCTTCCAGTTAACTCTGCTTCAGATGTAAATGCCAACTGCCTCTTATGGCCTGAACTAATCCAGAACCTTATATGGAAAGAAATCTGAGGAAATGTAGAACCACCCCACCCCCACTTGGCTAGACTGATTCATTACAGTTTGTAGAATATCTACTCATAATATTTACATTTTATAGTTCATTTGACTCTATGGAATATTAATCCACATTGAACAAAAACACTGGGCTACATTCTTCACAAATTACATTTGTTATGAATTGACTATAAACAGTTTTTTGAGACAGGGTCTTACTGTGTAGCCCTGGCTGTCCTAGAACTTACCATGTATGACTAGTCTAGCCTTTAACTTGCAGAGATCTGTTCACCCCTGCCTCCTGAATGTTAGGATTAAAGGCATTTGTCATCACACCTAGCTTACAAACATTTTTGAAAGATGTATTTATTTTATTTTATGTGTATGAATATCTTACCTGAAGTATGTCTGTTTAACACACACATGCTTGGTCACCACAAAGGCCAAAAGAAGACATTGAGTCACCTGGAATTGGAGTAACGAATGTTTGTGAGCTGACATGTAGATAGTTTGAATCAAACCCAGGTCGGTTGGAAGAGCAGCAAATACCCTTGATCTCTAAGCCATTTCTCCAGGCCCTTAAAAGAAATTTTGAATATGTATCTTTAAAAAATCTATGGTGTTTTCAATGTCTCAAGCATGCCTTTCATTTGCGTATTTAATTTCATATTCTAGTGATACTTCATTACTCTTTGCCCATTCATCTCTTTTTCCCACTCACAGCCTCAGACTCACTTCTCTCCTTGAGATCATTTTCCTTTCTGACTCATTAAGATTGTGAAATCAAGAAAGGAAAAAGAAAAAGGAGGAGGAGGGAGAGGAAGAGGAGGAGGAAGAGAAAACCTTCTTTGAAAGCCACTTCTTCCTTGAAGACCTTGAGTGATGGGTGTTTAATGACCTATCATTTTCTTCTTGGAAAGACACTGGAGGCAGAGCCATCTAGTCAGCAGGAGAAAAGCAGAGTCTCAAATGGCCATCTTACCTTTGGAGGCACACAAGCCCTTTCTGGGTTGCATCTGAGTTTGTAATTGTTTATTTTTCCCCTTCATAACACATGACAAATCAATGTTCTTCTTGTTTTAGACTATGAGAAATAATAGTTTCCTTGCACATAGTAATTTTAAAGCCCCTTCAGATGAGCATGATGTTGCATCTGAAATCCCAACTACTTGGCAAGATGAGGCAAGAGGATTGATAGTTCAAGGCCAGCCTGGTCCATGTCATAAGACTTTGTGACAAAAATAATTAAATATGTAAAAACTAGTTTTAGACACATATCTTGCTGTGTGTGCAGCTAGGCACACAGGTCCAGAGGAAAGTTAATGTATTGGTGGATGGCGGGTGTGCTCACATACACAGGTACAGCAGCAGAGAAGAGGGAACCACTTCAAGTCACTTACTTAATGTTAATTTTAAATACTACCATTTCTGCTCTTACAAATCTTCACAGATATTTTCCATTGGTGGATTTTCTTTATTAAATAAGATTCTTTAGGACTTTGCCAGTAGATCTGTTAACAATATAATCTGCAGAAGGTTCGAGGATTTAAGATGTTTGCATTATAAACCAGTGATAATTCAAGCCCCTTCACTGTGTGCAGACCTCAGTGTTGCCAGGGTGTTCATGAGGCATGCAAACATGGGAACCAAAACGTTTAATGTTGGCGTTCTAAAACGCATTTCTGTCACCACATAGACAAATCCACTGCCCGAGTGACCTGCATGTGAAACAGTCTCATTTGCTCAAACACTGCTGGTGTGTAATGCCTGAATAGGATGTTGTGATTGATGCTAGATTTAGGTTTTCTCCTGTATAATATTACACAATGCCTACTAGATCACGGCCTTGTAGTTAAACCTCAGCTTGAGAGGAGAAATTTGAAATGACAGACTTCTCATGAATATTTTTAGATGTGATAATGGTACCATGATTACATACATTAATATATTTTTTAAGTTCTCATTTAGAAACACACGCTGGGATATTTACACATGAAATGCTCTGGTATCTTGGATTTAATTCAAAATATTATTTCACTGGAGAAAAAATAGACGAACAGGACTGGTTTCTATGATAATTACTGAGGTCAAGCAATGCATGCATGAGGGCTTATTATGTTCATCTCACTGCTTCTGTTCATGTTCAGGGTTTTCCATGTCAAAAACTTTAAAAAAATATAAACTCCAGTTCTGGAACATGGGGCGTATGAGAATGGACCCTAGGATTAAAATGAGCAAGATTATCATTGCACACTGGCCAGTTCCTAGCTCTCCAAGTAGAAGAGGGATGTGCAGCTTAAATGAGGTGTCTGCATCTTCAAATAGCCTAAGGATACTTGTCATCATTACTCAGCATCACCTAATACATATGTCATCAGTGTCACTGTCATTATTCAGAGGAACCCTTTTTCTCTGTAGCAACCTCATCTCCATGTCCACTACAGCATGGAGTAAGTGCCAGGTAATAACAGACGCCAATGACCTTTGCAGAGCCTGAGACAGATGGGATGCTTGGGAAGGGTCTCCAACGCTGTGCAGTGGGGAGGGAAACTAGATGGGTTATGCTGTAGGATGCAAAGGGAAGGAAACAGGAAAAGCTCTTTATCATGAAGACAAACTGTTATCCAGATCAAAACGGTGTGGTGCCACACTGCCAGCTGTGAAATGAGTCTCTTCACCACGAAACATCTTCAATGCATTTGGCCTGGGGCTGGATAATAGCACAACCCTGCAGAATTCCTTCTTTACCAAAGAAATTGTACAAGATTGGACCCTTGTCTCCCCTTCCGGGTCTATATTTCCCTTCCCATTTTGATCTTCTTGTACTTCCTTTATGGAGAACAATGTTGTTTGAGTAATGAAGGCCCCAGGTACACAGACACACATGTCTCCAGATGCTATGCCAGAGACAGGGAAGTTATAACTAGAATCAATGTTCTGAACTTTCTTCTCAGTACAGACCACTTGTATGTGCAAAGTCAAAGTGAATTGCTTTGCAGAAGACATCTAAGTATTTAGGTGAGGGAGATCATCAGGATTTTCCAAAGCTCATCTTAGTGTATAGAAGTATGTGGAAACAAACCCTGGTATTGCATTTCATGTACAGATTTGTAAATTTAATGGATAAACAGCCCTAAGAATGGAGGTCCAGACCTTCAGAACACTGTCTCAGCTTATGCCCCATGTGGAACACCTTGACTCTCCTCCTGTTAGTGCTGGCCTGCTCTCCTTTCCAAACTCTTCCATTGCTGCCTCTCTGTGCTCCAGGAGAGCACATCTTCACCTCGAGATCCACACACTGCTGTTTCCTCCTATCTTTCAGAAACACCCTCCTCCTCGCTGTCTCCATGGCTTACTTCCCTGCTTCTTCTTGGTGTTGATCAAATACAGGTTTCCTAGTGTGGTTGCCTCTGACAGCTGATTGATATCAGAGGCACCTACCTGCCCCTGGATTCTGTATCCTTTTTCTCTGACTAATTAGTCTGTATTACATTTACCATGTTTAAACGTGGTGTTTCATTTAGTTAGTTACTATCAGTCTTTCCTTTCTCTATAAAGGTGTGTGTTTATGGGTATCCTATACCTTTAAAAATTTGTATTATATTATTGTATGTATACATACATATATGTATATATTTTGCCTGCATGGATATATGTGCACCATCTGCATGTAATGCCTGTAGAAGCCAGGAGAGGACATCAGATTCCTTGGAACTGGAGTTACAGTTAGTTATGAGGCAGGATGTGGGTTTTAGGAAATGAACTCAAGTGCTCTGCTCAAGCAGCAAGTGTTCTTAACCACTGAACCATCTTTCCAGTGCTTATTCTTAAGCTCCTCAGTATTTATAACCCTGCCTGGCACATAGCCTGAAATATATGGCTTTAACTGAATGAATGATGAATGAACAAATTAAGCCATCAAGGAAACTAAGCACAAAAATGTACAATTTGGAACTATACACAATGGCTCATTCATTTTATTCTACATCTCTTCATGATAAAATCCTCAACAAATTAGGTACAGAGAGAACATACTTCCATATGATACTAAATGGTTCAAACCCACAGACAGCATCATACTGAACCTGGGAACATGAAACACATTTTCTCTAAACTCTGGAACCAGAGAAAGGATTTTCTGTTTTGTCATGTCTGTTCAACACACTAGAAGTCGTAGCCAGAGCAATTAGGCAAGAGAGAAAAATAAATAACATCTAAATTGCAAAGGAGGAAGACAAATTATCCCTGTTTGCGGACAACACAATCTTATATAGAGAAAAATCTAAGTTCTCTACCAAGAAAACTGTTTGGACTGATAAATCCAGTAGTTACAGGATGCAAAATCAACATGCAAAAACCTGCAACATTGCTGTGAGCCAACAGTACACTAGCTAAAAAGGAAATGGAGAAAGCAATCCCATTTCCAACTGCTACCCAAGAAACTATGAATAAATTTTACCAAGGAGATAAAAAAAATCTACAATGAAAATTATAAGACACTGAAGAAAGATATTGAAGATGATACCAAAATGTGGGATGACATATCTTGTTCATGGATTGGAAGAGTGGATATTAAAATATCCACATTAATCAAAGTGGTCTGCATAGTATGTCTCCATAAAAGTTTTGTGATATTCATCACATGAATAGAAAAGACTCATAAAATTCATATACAAGCAGAGACGTCCCTAATTAGCCAGAGCGACCATGAGCAAAGGTGACAGAGCTGGCTTTTCACATACACAGCAGAGCCACAGTGACCAAAGCAGCTGTTGTTCTGAGCAAAGCTGGGTTGCTTCTGCTGTCCACCTACTTCTGTCTCCTGAGGCCAAATGTCAATCTGAGATATTGGGTACAGTGATGCATGTCTCTTTCCTGGGAGATAAAGCCATGGGACCTTCTGAAATCTACACATAAGATGATTTTCTCTATACAGTTGGTTCTACGTTTCCACTGAGCAGCACAGGTAGAATGAGGCTGGGGGTTGTCAGATATTTCCAACGTCTATTCAAAAGCAAACAGTCTTATTCAGTCATGGGCATCTCATCAAGCTGTTAGTGGATGTTCAAGCAAGCTGAAGACTCCTACCTTGTTCCCTAAAAATAAAGAATTCATTTTTTTATTAGGAATTTGTTTTCATATGCTGATTAAATTTACAGTTTGACAACAACAAAAAAAGAAACACTATTTTAAGAATGTTGAAAACTTCTGTTAATTGTGTAGCAATTAAACGACAGATCAAAGGGCATGGAGAGATGGCTCTAGGTTAAGAGAGGTTGCTGCTTTTTACAGGAGACCAGAGACTGGTTCCCAACATCCATATACAGTGGCTCACAACCATCTGTAACTTCCGCTACCCGAGATCCAGTGCCCACTTTCGGCCATGACTGGTACTGCACTCAGGCACACAAGCTTGTACACAGATACACACAGAAAGAAATAATCCTAAAAATACGGAAATGACTGGTGGACTTTTTCATAGACTCTTCTTAGTGGGTGGGAAGCAGTGTTGCCCATCTCACATCAGCCTGACTCCAAATCCTTGTAGATATTGAACTCCGAGTCAATGCAGCAAGCTATAGAGTAATCGAGTGGTGTTTGCAGAGCTCTGCTTATAAAACAAGGGCAGAAGCCAGGCATTGTGACACGCCCAGTTGCTGGAGCACCACCACAAGCTTGTTCTGTCCCCGAGCCAAAACAATGTAAAATAAAACAGGGAGCTTGGAAGTTGTCTCAGTGGTTAAAAGCATTTTGTGTGTAAACAGGAGGGCCTGAGTTCAAATCCCCAGCACCTACATAAAAGCTAGGCATGGTTGCAAGTGTGAGACCCTGTGTCAAGGGAATAGGCAGAGGGTGATTTAAAAAAAAAATGTCTGACATCCTTCTCTCTGGCTTCCAAATGTGTGTGCAGGTCTCCATGCAGGTCTCCATGCATGCCCCCCACCAACCTACACACACACACACACACACACACACACACACACACACACACACACAGTAAATAAAAGGCAAGAGCAAAGTGCTCCCCTTGACCTCATTCCTTGCATTATATTCCTTTTGAACAGGAAGCTGGGAGCTGAGGTCTATCTGGTGGGCACTTATCACAGAGCACCTTTTAACGGATTCTAAATAGGGCGTTGCGTCAGATTACAGCCCCTCTTCTATTTCCCTCATAAGAAAAAACTCTCGTTCAGAACAGTATCATCAGGGGTGGCAGCTGTTTCTGCTGGATGTAGAATTAAGTAAACAGTTATGACAGCAGGGCTTTTACTAAGGTGATTTAATAAAGCTCATTAATGTTGTCGATTTACTCAGCTGACCCAGATAGAACACAAAACTCAACCCTGCTCCACAGTGACGTGTCATCAAAACAGATCTATGTGTTAAATGCACACCCGAAGTTAAATTTTAATTTCAAATTTAATCATATGTTAAGACATGTGGAGTGCCAAGGGAAAAAAAATATTGGTAAACCTGGCGAACATTCTCTACCTGTTTTTTATGTTTTCTAACCCAAGTATTTGTTCTACCTCATTAAGTCAGCTTCACTCTTATGTAACACACACAGTTATTTCTGAGATCAAAGATCAAAGCTATTAAATCAGTCGATAGAAAGCCAATGAGTAGCTAGAAATGACGTCAGCTCTCAGTAAACATCTCTTCTTGTCTCTCAATTATCCATAGTCATGACTCAGCAAGAAATCACCTGACCCAGCAAGATCTACCTATGATGCATTTGCTGCTGAGTCTTGGAGAAGAAAGAAGGAATCATGGGTGTTTTCTGTCTCTAGGCAATCTTTGCCCACCTAATTCACCACATGGCTGCTGGGGCTGTCACTGAGGCTACTCCAGGAGGCTGTGGTTCAGTTACAATAGATTATTATCTCTCAGCCCTCCTTCAACTGACGGGAGTGGAAAGAGGGGGATGTCTACCTTTTTTTACTGGCAGTAAAAATCAAGCCCCAGCTGTAAAATTTGCATAATATTAGAATTAGGCAATAAGCCACATTAATAATAACAGGCACTGTTTATTGAGTATTTATTATTTCCTGAGCACTAATGCACTTAGTTCTCTGAAATATCCCCCACCATGACAGGAATGAAGATTCCTGGGGACCAGGGGTCTCAGGCTGATCTAGGATAGATGCACCTGAACTTGAGTGCTGATTGGCACCTGTATCCACCCACGTTCCTCAGATGCCTCTTTGATTCATGACCTTGATAATGTTAACAACAGTGTAATAGCATGACAAGTATCAAAGGGGGAAAGAGCTTTAGAAAAGCATGGGATTAGGGATCAGCAACACGAGTTTACATTGAAGCTCCCAGCTGTAGTAGACCTTGAACAAGGAATTCAGTAAGCCTAGGCCAAGCAACAGGCATGGCTTTCCTAGGTACCGTGGGTCTCTTGATGTGTCTCTTTTTCTTCCCCTGATTGTCTTCTCCTTATACTCCGGTCTCCCTCCCTACTCCCCACATGTACAGCATGGTAAAACCCCACCCATTTGTGGAAAATCCCAAGGAGCTAGTTGCATTGTGTTTGCTAAACTAGAGTTGAAAATGCTAACTACTCAGACAAAGTGAGTCCAAAGGATTGTTTCAGCTCATACAGAGAATCTTCCTCACTGAATTTTTTTTCTGAAGACTTGTGTTTCCCAAGGTATAACTGTTATATCAGTAGGAGTTACCCACTGGACACTCAACAATATCAAACATTTCTTTCCTGTGGGACTTCTCAAAGCCTTTATTACTCCAGTGTACACTGGGAATCTCCAAATATGCAAATTTCCTAAATAAATCCCCTAACAATGCCTTTTAAAATCTTCTTAAATTATCTTTCAGGGTAGTATTTTAGCAAGAAAAACTGTGGGAATGTCTTGGAGTTGGGAGATACTGATTAATAAATGCAGGACTCAAGGCCTGCATATCCAATCTGTGACTCGAAAGATGGGGTGACTTCATAGCCTGATGATTCATTCACACCTATGCTTCATTCATACCCTTGGTTCATTTGCAGAGCTGAAACTAGAGCTTTTTGAGAGACCTACATCCTGGCCCTGATAATACAATAGAACAGGCCTGCTCCTTGAATTCTAGAAGGCTAATTCATTGTTTATCTCACTAGCCTCCTGAGATATGGAAACCTGGTCCCTAGTCCCTACACATTAGGGACAATGGGACAATGGGGAGGAATTTCAGTGGAAGACACATATGGGTCAAGGCCTTAAGAAGAATTTGAGAGAATCAGAAGAAAACTAAAAAAGAATCAGAGAAGAAACAGTATATCCAAAAGTGGCCAGCCCCTACTACAATCGACCTGGTTCAACTGGGCAGATGTAAAGGTTGTACAGGTTGTGTACTACCCAACTCTAAGTGTGCACATACTTCAATAATGTTGACTTTGGCAGAATGACTAATATCTGAGTAATGTTCTAGAGATTTAGGCATATGATGCCATGGTTACAAGAATGTGTAACCCCATGATTACAAGAGTGTGTAACCCCATGGTTGCAAGAGTGTGTAACCCCATGGTTGCAAGAATTAACCCCCCAGATACAAGAGTGTGTAACCCAAGGTTATGAGAATGTTTAACACATGGTTACAATTTGTAATCCCCTGGTTACAGAATGTTTAACCCATGGTTACAAGAGTGTGTAACTCCATGGTTACAAGAGTATGTAATCCACGGTTGCAAGAATGTGTAACCCATGGTTACAAGATGGTTTAACCTCCAAATTGCAAGAATGAACTTGAATACTCATTCAGCAACCAAATGGACTAAGAACGAATTTTTACAAAGCACTATTTTTGTTGAGTGGTAGCTATGTTTTCCATTAAACACATTATTTTTATTTTTCCAGACACAGGCTTTCTCTGTGTATCCCTGGATGTCTGGGAACTCACTTTGTAGATCAATCTGACCTAGAACCCAGAGACCTGCTTGCCTCTGCCTCCTGACCACCTGGCCATTAAACATATTTTTAAAGATGGGATCAAAAACTAACTGACCACCTCACCAGCCTACAAGACACAAGAAATGATCAGAATTCCCATGAAGATGATTTGGACAAATCAACTGCACTTTAGTTTAATCTCTGTGTTTCCTTCATAATATTTCAGTAAGTTTTGTATATTTCTGTTTTCCAAAGGCAATCTTGTCCTTATTTTCCTCTATATAAACAAGAGTGTACATGAAAGTTTCACTTGCCAAATCCTAGCTCAGTGCCATCAAACTAGGGATGAATCTTTGCTTGAGATTTAGAGCTAGTCTGTACCTGAGAACAGGTTCGAGTTTATGGAGGGGCTGCTTTAGCCCCCACACTGTCTAGATACTTAGGATTGTCTATAATCTGCTTGACTCCCTTTCCATACCTGAAAGAAGTCACTTCCCAGATCCACTTGGAAACGATAAATTACTGGAAAGCCTGTTTCAAGCATGTGTGATGAATGCTTAACAATCGTTCCAGGATTGCAGACTAGAAGATAAATCAGCTAGCTCTTTTGTCCCTTTGAAAGTAGTGATGCCTCATTGGGGCATCAGATTGTCCTATTAAAGTTGTAAGTATTTGTTAGTTGGGTCAGAATGAAAAATGTGTGCTCATCACCCACTTGGTAAAATTTCACATTTTCTTACAAGTTTAGTAACCCTGTTTTTAGTTATTCTTAATATCAAAATTTTTCTTAAGTGTTAAGGAGCTGGTCAGTGGTTAAAGACTCCTGATGTCAAGCCTGATGACTTTAGCTCAACCCCAAGAATCCACATGGTATAAGAAGAACCAAGTCTCACATTTTGTCTTCTGACCTCCACAAGCATGCTGTGTCAAGCATCCACCCCACATACACACAGAAAATTAGTAAATAAATGAATGTAAAGTAAGAAATTTTAAAGTCCTTTAAAAGAAAGACATTGGTTTCTAACCAAAAGAAAATGTCCTCATTATATCTAAGTGCGAAATCCTGAGGTGAGAGAATTTTTCGAAGTGCAGTCCAAAATAATAGTTCAGTGAGTTATGTAACTCAAAAGTGTATATCTTTAAAGTGAAGTTATAAATGCTTAATTGTGTTAAAAATAACTCTTAAGACTTAAATAGATGAAAAATATCATCTGTGTTTCTCAGTCAGGACTCCAGCAAAGTAAGAACTATCCAAATTCCTTTTAGAGCCTGACAGTTGATGTGAGCAAACACAGGTAGAAGAATCCTTGTTGCTTTAGCCTTGCTCTGACTTTCAAAAGCGCGGTCTGATTTTCCCACAATGCAACATGTATGCGAACAGTTTTCTGTTTATTGACCACAAATATTTTCCTGTCAATAGAAACATGCCAATGGGTGGAAATATAAAAACTTAAGTGATTCTATGAAAATGTGGGTCTTAATTATACTAATTATCAAAGCAAGTCTTGGGATTTCTAAGCAGAGGAGTCACAGCCCAGTTCCTGGGACATGATGGATTTCTGGCTGTTACAATTCAGTCATCTGGGTAAGGAGAATTTTCTGTTATGGAGGACACTAGGGAAAAAGAGGAGGGAGAGGGCCAGGATTGGAGAGAGCATGACATTGGATGTGTGATGTCACACACTATGAGATTCAACACCGAGGTTTTGAAGAACCACAAACTTCCAGGGAGTCTTGAAAGATAATCCAAGAATATGTTGCTATCTGTTCCCTAGACCTCAAAAATAGGGCTGGAAACTGCACAGACAGGATAATCTTCTAGCTCTGGGATCGCGACTGTAATCTCCACATAATGTCTCAGGATTGACTACTTTGCACAATAAAATTATCCCATTAGTAAATGATCAGGTTTGTTGGTGAGGCTGGCAACCACAGGACTGTCTGGGTACCAGCTTGGGAGAGAGATGGTGCAGGCAAAGCCCTGCACACAGTGCAGAACGTAGCATAAGAGCATTTTCCATTTGCCTTGCTGCAGAGGGGACCCACTCATAAAGCTTTGCAAGAGAATGACTTAGGGAAGTTCAAATACAGTCATGCCTTCCTCTTCCCTTAAAGGCAGAGAGGTCTATGAACCTGTGCTTTGAGATCTTGGAGGAAACATGTGGTGATACAGGACAGGAATGATGTGAAGTAACCACATCTGTGCACATTGGATGCTGTTGCTAAGGTAAATCTTTTTTTCTCTCTGATCTCCCTGGAATAGTTGCCTATTCCTAGGAAAGAATATATCCATGACATGATCTCCTTTGAGTAGCAAATAAAACAAAGCCAGATGTTGTCTCTTTGAACAAATTATTTTTTAAAATAAAGACAAAATTTGTATTATAAAATACAACATGTATCCTAGAGAAAAACTTCC
Organism: Onychomys torridus; assembly: GCF_903995425.1. NCBI lineage: Eukaryota > Metazoa > Chordata > Mammalia > Rodentia > Cricetidae > Onychomys > Onychomys torridus. The sequence goes on from NC_050451.1 coordinate 108,149,113, forward strand.
AAAATACTTCATATCAATTTGAGATTTCATATTCATCAAGAGCACATATCCAACTGGGCCTAGTGGTACATGCCTATAATCCAAGCACTTTTAAGATGAGGTCAAAACAGGAACATCAAGTTCAAGGCCACCTTTGGTTACATGGTGAGACACAGTCTTGAAAAAGAAAGAATTAACAAACAAAAAACTCCCCAGCAAATCAAAAAAGTAAAATAGTGTACATGTATTCTACACATTCAAACACACACACACACACACACAGAGAGAGAGAGAGAGAGAGAGAGAGAGAGAGAGAGAGAGAGTTCCAAATAGCTGCCAAGATAAGGCTCTACTGAACTAGTGGACAGGGTGATAGTAATGTACCCAGAATTCATGGTCATTGGCAGAAAGGACCACAAAGGGATGCCTGGCTGTGCAGGAAAAGAGCCATCACATTGACTCTCTACACAAAGGGTTCTGCCATACTGCAGTGACAGCTTAAGAGCAAGATTTAAAACAAGGGAGAATTGGTGGCCAGAGTGATTCCACACAGAAGTTACTTCCTGTTCTCCATAGTGTCGTGCCCTTGGGCCCCAGTTGGTGACATTATGTGTGAAGGTTCTGGAACTTGTAAATGGTAGATGGAGCCTTGTTGGAGAAAGTGGGTCACTGAAGGCCAGCCTTGGGGTTTATAGGTTGGCCTCACTTCTTGTTCATTCTTTCTACTTCCTGCCTGAGGATGGCTTAGGAGCAGCCCTACCTCTGCTTGGCCATCATGCCTTCCTAGCCTTGACAAAATGCATCCCTTGGGACTGTAAGACACAACAAACTCTTCCCTCCTTACCCATAACTCTTGCTCAATCCTGCTCACGATGTCTACTTTCTCGTATTTGTCTTAGTGTTGCCCTTTCTAATGACCATGTAATTCTCACATTCTATTGCATGATTCTTAGTCAAGGGTATGGACTAAAAAGCCATTCTCCTGGAGCAAACAGTCTCCTCTTTTGACTAGTGACATGTTATTAGTCCCATTTCTCTGATTTATTTTCTAGTGCATAAAATAAGGACAGAAATCATGTAACATGTTTGATATGCTGTGCCAGGCACACAGTAACCACTCCCTGTAGTCTCTCTGTGGAAACACCTCAGAGGAGTTCATCATGGAAAGTACTGAGCAGAGGAAAAAGGTGTGTGGCATGTTTTCCTTAAGACTGGATTTTAGATAAGGGTTAAGATTTGCAAAGTCAGCGAACTAGGTGTATGGTTCACATCCAGCCACCAGGGGGCCCTCGGCTAGTCAGAAAACCTAGGCAACTGGTCTACAAATTGGCCTTCAGAAGAACTAGATCACTGGTGGCCAAACTAGGCAGGAATCATAGAACCTCCAGCTTAACTGTGGTTCCCCCAATGGGGACAATGTAGCCCCGAGACAATGTAACAACTTCCCAAATTGTTGACTACACTGAGGACCAAGCAGAAGATGTTGAGTTGAAGAAGTAAGCTTCTATGGGAAATGCAAACATTAAGAAGAAGAAACAAAATACCAAAATGTATCTCTTAGTAATGCTAACAGTAGATCACAGTAATTAAACACACTTTCCCAGAATGGACAATCCAAGAAGTTTCATAAAACCAGTTCCTTCAAACTTTTCATCTTACTTACCACAAATCCTTTCCTGCAGGAACATTTGGAGACATGTGCCCATCCATCCATCCATCCATCCATCCATCTCACTTTGGGGACCACTGTGCAATGCTTGCAGCTCTTAGGGTCTGATCTTTGTGTCACTCATCTTTCTGTCTTCTGGTCTCAGATTGGGTTCATGTATTGTGAGAAGGTGACAGAACCTTGCTGGTTAAGACACCAAGTAATAATTCCAATAGGAAGAAGAGAGCTGGTGATAGAAAGAAATACACCCTGAAGTCTGTCAAAAGGAATATTCTATTGGACCAAATCAATACCAGTTGCTTTTTAAAATGCAATCTGTCTGTCACAGCTGTGAGGACAGGGGTTCCACATTTTATCCCCCATATCTAATCCATGCTTCCACTGCCTCATTGTCATAGGAGCCCAGCCATAATCACACAAGAATTTTTCTTTGTAAAGCCACTTAATTATGAACCCTTTGAAGAGTAGGTTCTCCTCATTGCATGAGAGATACTTTCTAAGGACCTGGACTACTCATCCAACATCAGAATAGATGAAAACCCAGTTCACCAGTAACAAAGACTGGGAGTTTGACCTTGCGACTCTGCCCATGTTTTGAACACTTGCCTCTAGTAACTCTCTAAGACTCCCTTGGAACACAATTGCTTATCAGTCCTGTGCCATAGTTTAGTTTCTCAAATTTTGTTTGCTTATTTAGCAAACCTTATTGCCCACTCCAGGTGTCAGGTAACATGATATGTCAACAAATAATACCTAAAGACCCTAATTGTTGAGTATATTGCTTCTCAAGAAGCAGACAGACAATTATCAATAAATAGCAGACAGTTTATAGGTTGTGATGAGGGGGTGATGAGTACCATGAAAAAGCATAGGAGGTAGAGCAAGGTGAGTGCCTCTTTCCCACCGGGTGAGTGTACTGTCTGACCCACTTTCCCTGAGCCCTCACTTAGGAGAAAAAAATCCCACTGTTAAAATGTAGTATTCAGAACTGGAGGACACTTCAGAAACACTATGGAGGAAGAGATGGGAGCAGAAAGCCTGACAATCTTTGGTCCAACATATAACTCACCCTGGTGGTAACTGAAGGATGCTTCATGTTCCATAATTACTCAGGAGATGGACAAGTTCCCACTGCAGAAAACAGTTGGGTAGCAGGAATCTTAAAAGGTCTTATTAATAAGAACAAACCTGAGGCCAGTTATTGGGGTGAACGCTGGAAGATCAGAGAAGCAGAACAAGCCACAGCTATCTCACCTTGCTAATTCCTTGGGTGATCCTGTTTCCTCAGGCTGGAAGCTTCTGAGTCCTCATCCAATGGCTCTCAGCTGAACTGTGCTGCTCCAAAGCCTGAATGCTAACCAGCCAAATGCTTAACCAGTCAAATGCTTAACTAACTTAGTTCCTGGTCCTCACACCTTATATACCTTTCTGCTTTCTGCTATCACTCCCTGGGATTAAAGGCTGGATTTCTGGGGTTAAAGGCATGTGTCACCATGCTTAGCTGTTTCTAAAGTGGCCTTGAACTCAGAGATCCACCTGGCTCTGCCTCCCAAGTGCTGGGATTAAAGGTGTGTACCACCACCGCCCAACTTCTGCTATGGCTTGCTCTGACCCATTTTCTAGCCACCATTTCTGGCTCTTTTCTAGTGACTGTCTGTTCTCTGACCCCAGATAAATTTATTAGGGTGCACAATATTGTTGGGAACACAGTACCACAGGGATCTTTGTCCAGCTGCTGCCTCTGTGCGATTATCATCACGACTAGCACAGGAAACTGGGTGGTTATAATGAGTGCCTCTGGCTATGTGAGCTGCAGGACCAGGCAGTCTTTGCCTTATCTAGTACTCCCTTTGGGTCACAGGCATCTGCAATTTTAGAAAACCATAGTTTCAACACATATCTCAAAACTTGTGAGATTTCAAATTATCTCAGGTTCAGGGCTGGACATGTCCACTAACCTTTGGCCTGACCTTTTCTATGAAACTTCCAATGTCCTTGGACCAGAGGTAAAAGTCATGATGCAACCATTCCTAAAAAAAAAAAAGAAAAAAGAAAAAAAATGGTACAATTTGACATTAACCAGTTGGTTAGAACTCTGGTTGGATTGCTGACCATTTCCCAGGCTGTGGCAGCAGCTACCCTAGGAACTCACAGGGATTCTGTGGACTGCTTTGTATTTTCAAGAGCAAGATAAGACTTAACATATGTTGGGCACTGCCAACTGCTAGGCCAAGGTGATTTGCAACTTCTGCATTAGATTTACACTGCCTTACTTTTGATGATACTTTTATCTTTGCAAAGAGGGATTCTCAGTTGCTAGGAATACTGTTCCAGTCGGAGCTCAAGCTTTGAGAATTATATGCAGCATATCCCCCTTAGAAAAACACAATCAATTAATAACTACTTGGGATTAAATAAAATCTTTTTTTCAAATATTTTGCATTAACCTTCTAGTTACTGAACTATTAAAACATAACGTGTAGGCTGAAACTATTTAGCAAGTGTACCCATTAGTACTGGAACTTTCACGCCTACTGAGAAGTGTTCATGATACTAGAAGGTGCTATGCATGCTACCAGAGGAGAAAAGTAAACACCCACCTTTTGGTACATAATGGTGACCTATCTTCACATTATAACAGTGGCACAAAAGTTGTGGAAGCAACCAACTGCCATCTTATTGGATTTAAGGTGCACTCCATGAGCTCATGCCTGCCACTGCTAAGATGGCTGAGAATGTGAGACTTGATAGGCCATGAACCTAGGGAAAAACCAAATACTATTGTTCTGCTAAAGGAAACAAAATGATTCCTAATAACGTTCTGCTATACTCATAGATTGGTGTCTAAGTCAGCCATCATCACGGAACCTTCCTCTTGAAGTAGATGGGAATTAATACAGAGATCCACAACTAGGCAATGTGCAAAGAGTGAGAGATCTTGGAATAACCAGTCCTAAGTGGAATTTCTTCATCAAATCCCTCCTCTACAGAGATCAGGGAACCCTGTAGAAGAGGATGCAGAAAGATTGTTAGAGCCAACGGTGATAGAAGACACCAAGGAAACCATGTCTCCTAGACACAATAGGACTGATGCATGTATGAACTTACAAAAACTATGGCAGCATTCATAGGGCCTGCACAGGTCCAAGCCAGACCGTCCCAGCTCTGAAATGTGGACATGGACACAAACTCTCATCCCCAACAAAGAATTTATCTCTGATTAACAACTGCTTGAAAAGGGAAAATTAGTTTCTCCAGAGGAGTCTCATGAGTAGACAAATAACCCCAAGGGAAGGCCATCCCCAGCAGGAGATGGCCAACACAAAATGAAGACAAAGGTATTTGTGGAGATAGTTCTTCTCATATTGCTTTGTTTGGATTTATTTTTGCTTGTATATTATGGGTTATTGATCTTTTTGTTTGTCACTTTGCTCACTCAGTTTTATCCTTGTCTCTTTTCTTATTTGCCTGTTTTCTGAAGAGAGAGAGAAGGCTTGGAGCTGGAACTGTGGGGAGGTGGGGAGAAATGAGGGAGGGGAACCGTAATCAGAACATATTTTATGAAAATAACTTTATTTTCAAAAAATAAAAAATGTACCCATCAGCTGTTTGTCTCTGCCTCAGAATATGGTGGGATCATAACTGACGAGAGCACCCTGAGCTGAGAGAATGTGGAAACCGCTGCCTCTGCGTTCTGTTTTTTCCTTATCACACAGCATTTTCCTTTTCATGGGAATCTCAGGAAGGTTCTAGAGCTCACGGATGATGGTAATGGAAGCCACAGCAGTGGGTGGAACTAAAGTGCCCTGATCACTGGGGTCTGCAATGTTCCATGTAGGGGATTTCTCACACATTGGTTTCTTTACACATCTTATGTAGTTTGCTTAAATTTCATTTTCCTCAACCCAGAAAAAAATGCTATTCCTAATGTTTCCTGGAGTCCTCTGCCCCTACATCTATTAGAGAAAATTTAGGACTTAGTTAACATTTCTTATGAAAAATTTGATAACTTTTCCTGACAATTAGAAAACCAATTTTCTATTCCCTATGGTGCTTTCAAAAATTCACACGTTAAAAAAGAAAAATACAGCAATTCTACAGATCATAAACTTCCTTCACAATTTTAAAGAAATAATTGATCAGGGCTAAAGAGATGACTCACTGGTTAAGGGCGCTGGCTGCTCTTCCAGAGGACCCGGGTTCAATTCTTTGCACCCACATGGCAGCTCTCAACTGTCTGTAGTTCCATTTCCAGGAGGCCAGACACCCTCACACAGACACACATGCAGGCAAAACACCAATGTACACAAAATAAAAATAAATCATAAGAAAAAGAAATTAAAATTTAAAAAGAAAAGTAGATCAACTAAAATTTATTCAGTGAAGTGTCCATAGTACACATTATAAAGGATAAAAGTTACTAATGTGTGTTCTTTCCCCTTAAGGGCCTTCCAGCCTGGTTTACACAATCAAAGAAAACTAAAAAATAGTGCATGATAAAGGACTAAATGGGGAGGGGTAGGCTAGAAATATCATATTGAAAGAGGAAGGGGCCTCAAGTTGAATAGCCACAGAACAGCTCCACTTACCGTGAGTCTTTCTGTCTTACCCTAGCTGTGAGCAATAATCATTTTCTCCCTGGCTTCTCTTCTGGTATGTCAAATACTTCCACTTTCCACTCACAGGAAATCTTGATTTTTCTATGTCTTAGTTAGGCTTTCTATTGCTGTGATAAAATACCATGTCCAAAAGGAACTGATTTGCTGTGGGGTAATGCTCTTATACACTGTAAAGATTTGTCACTTCAATTGGTTTAATAAAATGCTGATTGGCCAGTAGCTAGGCAGGAAGTGTAGGTGGGGCAAGCAGACTGAGAGAATTCTGGGAAGAGGAAAGGCGGAGTCAGGAGTCACCAGCCAGACACAGAGGAAGCAAGATGAGCCTGCTGCACTGAGGAAAGGTAGCAAGCTAAATGACTAAACATAAATAGAAACATAGATTAACTTAAAGTGTAAGAGTTAGTTAGTAATAACCCTGAATTACTGGCTGAGCATTTATAAGTAATATTAAGTCTCTAAGTCAATTATTTAGGAAGCAGCTGCTGGGTATTCAGGAACTGGTGGGCAGGACAGACACTTCCCACCGCAGTGATGAGAGTTAAGGCAGCAACCTGGAGAAGAGAATTGAAGCCAGTGTCTTGGAGGAAAGCTGATCACTGGCTTGCTTAGTTTGCTTTCTCTTATACACCCCAGAACCACCTTCCCAGAGATGGTACCACCCACAGTAGACTGGGATCTCCCACATCAATCATGAATTGAGAACATTTGCCAATGCCTTGCCTACATCTTGTGTAGGCATTTTCTCAATTGAGATTCCCTCTTCTCAAATGACTCCAGATTGTGTAAAGTTCACTTATAACTAACCAGGACATTCTGGAATTCATCATCATTCTAAATATCATCAAAAATCAATGTTTTCCTTGCTTGAAAACTTGCTAACTTTGTTTTACCCACCAAAAGAGGTGCATCCGCCATGTATGTGCCTCTTAGCTTTGATATTACCCAAACTTTATAAAACATACACACACAACATATATGTACATATACAGACACATATATACATATATATATTACAATATATTTTGTTTGTAATAAGTACTCAAGATAGGTATAGTACTATGTATATATACCATACTTTATTGATGGATACAGTATTATATAAAATATATGGATAGTCAAAGGAGAACTACACTACTTATCTGTCCATCTGTCTATACACACATATATTACATATTAGATCCATCACCTCTGTGGCATCTCCATCAATCCTTTGTTTTTCTCACTGATGCCATTTCAAGCTTGTCCTTTTAGCCATCCAGCACCTACTGATTGCCTGTTCAATTACTGCACATTCTCGGTCCCTGGGGACCAACTACCCACAAGAAAAGCATGCTCACTTCTTATATTAGTCACTTTTCTGATGCTGCAATAAAATATGACCAAAAACAACTTGGAGAAGAATAGGATTTATTTTAGCTTGTGGTTCCAGAGGGGAAGAGGCCATCACGGCCAGGAAGGCATGGCAGCAGAGGCAGGAAGCTGGCTGATCACATTTCCATCCATACACAGGAAGAGAGAGAGAGAACAGGAAGTGTGGGCAGGCTACAAACCCTCAAATCCTGTTCCACAGTGATGCACAACTTCCTGCAAGGCTTCACCTCCTATAGGATCCTCAACCTCCCCAAACAGTGCCATCAGCTGGGGAACCAAGTTGTTCAGACACATGTATCATTCAAACTATCGCCCTTCTCTCTGAGAGAAATGAAGTCAATATGAGAAATGTCTTTTAGTAAAAGAAAAACTAATTCAGCAAAAACATTACCAAAATAATTGTAGTGAGAGACAATTGTAGTGAGTGAAGGTGAGTGATCTGGGACATTTGAGTAAGGAATGGGGCCTAGAGGTCAAGAGGTCACAGACAGCTGTCATTATGTCCAATAAGCATTTTGATATTATTCTATGTTTGGTTTCTCAACCATTCTTGTATTTGACATAGACATGCTGATCTAAAACTCATCACTGCCGAGAGCTGCTATTGGACAAATTAAAGATACCTTTTATTTTAGTTTTTCTGTGCCCTCCTTACTTTGGACACAGTCTGTTTTCTTTAGGGCTGGACGGGGAACCTGATGTGTGTGAGGTGAGCAGAGGTATACTGTCAGCCTTCATTTCCTGCTTTATGATAGAATCTCACGATGTAGCCCAGGCTGGCCTTGAACTCAGAATATTTGGCATCTTCCTTCAGAGTGCTGACATTATAGGCAGGCACTAGCCACTATGTCCTGACATCATCTGGATATGTTTTATGTTTCTTTTCTTACCCAGTTTCCTTTTTCCTTAACATGTAACATCAATAAAGACTAAGTTTTTTCCATATCAATTCAATCTCTTTACACACTTCCAAGAAACTTATATCAAGTTATAAAAAGGAGGGAAGAAGAAAAAAGACGTAGTGGAGGGGTTAAGAAGAAAAGGGAAAAGGGGAATCCAACTTGGTTCTATAGCGCATGGGATTCATCAGTTTGTCTCTTTAATACACATTGCCATTGATCACCTCGTGTGCCAGCCACATAGTGATCAGATGCAGGAGAGATCTTGATGACTTCTGATGCTCACAAGCTGGCAGGGAGGCAAACCTGAAATAATAACTAACAGAATTAATGTATAACCACACACCATAGTAGGAGCAGCAGAGCGAACAACATCTGTAAAATCTTGCTGTTTGAAGAGTAGTCTTGGACAGACACGCTCACCTGGGAGCTTGTTAGAAAGGCAGAGACTCAGTATCCACCCAAGAACTCCTGAGACTGGATCTGCATCTTAACAAGATCCCTTGGGGATTTGCATGCACCATTGAACTTGAGAAGCATGGCTCTCTAGTTCACAGGGCTGTGAGAGAAAACAACAGGTGGACCTGAGTTCAGCCTATGGGTCAGGGAAGGGTTCCCTGCAAAGATGGCCTCTGATTAGGTAGGGAGGCAAAGGCTCCATGGAGTCTTTGAAGATAGGTAGAGAACTTACATGTTTGTTCTAAGAGCAATTCAAAGATTATATATGCAAATACATATATTACATATGTTTATATTATGCACATGGTGTGTGTGTATATATGGGGGGTGTCTGTGTGTGGGTCTGGGTGTGTATGTGGTGTGTGCATGTTTGTGGGTGTGTGAACTTGTGGGGAAGTGTGTGAGTATAGGTATGTGAATGTTGTAGCATGCATGTGGACATCTGAGGATGGCTTTGAGTGTCAATTTCTCCCATCTTTTTGAGATAGTGTCTCTTGCTGTTTGCTGCTGTGTACATGGGGCTTCTGTCCTCACTTACCAGACAGTTCTAGGTTTGAAGATACACAGTGCCACAGCTGGCCTTACAGGGGCTCCGGGGAGCCCGACTTAGGACTGACTGCTGCCATAACAAAATCCCATAAACTCTGTAGTTCTACAATAGGAATCTCTTTTCTCCCACATAAATGCTGGAGCTCTGAGGGAGGGTCCAAGCATGGTCTGCATCTGGTGAGGATTCTCCTTCTGGCCCGCAGAAGGACATCCCACTGTGACTTCCCAAGTTAGAAAGGAACAAAAGCACCTCTTTCTGACACCTCTTCTTATAAAAACAGAAATGTCTTCTAGAAGATCCCATCCCCATGACTTCATCTAAACCTAATTACCCAGGTGCTCCCTCTCTAAATATCATCCCTTCAAGGTTATCTCTTCAGCATCTGAAGCTTGGTTGGGGGATGTGAGCAATTCAGCCCCTAATGGAGTTTTAAGCAAAGAAATAGGAAAAACAAAATTTCTTTTAAAATGTTACTACTCTAGATGAAGTATTCTGAAAGGCTTGAAGGGGTCAAGCCAGGGTCAATCACACAGGCCTGTAACCTCAGCTAGGTTTGGAGGTTGAGGACAGAGGGGCACAAATTCAAGACCTGCTTGGGCCACAGAGTGTCACCCATCGCATGAACAACTTAGTAAAATCATTTCTCAAAATTTTAAAAGGCAACGACTGGGCTGGAGCTTAGTGGTGGAGAATTTACACACTATATGCAAAGTTCTAAGGGCATTATAGATTCAGAGAGAGGGAGTGTTGGAGGGAGAGAGAGAAGAGAGGGAAGAAGAGGAGGAGGAGGAAAAGAGACAAGATGAGAGGAGTGGGAAGCAAAGGGGAGAGAAGAGAGAGAGAGAGAGAGAGAGAGAGAGAGAGAGAGAGAGAGAGAGAGAAAGAAAGAAAGAAAGAAAGAAAGAAAGAAAGAAAGAAAGAAAGAAAGTTAAGACAACACTCAGGGGAGCAACTATTATTTCAAGAGTTAAGGTAAAGGATGTCAGTCACCTGGACAAAAGGACACTGGCAGAGAAGGAACAAAGTAAAATGTTCTAAATATTCAGGCATTAAACTTGACAGACTTTGACAAAGCATTTCAAGTTGTGGTTGGGGAGGAAAGCCAGGAAAAAGCGCCAGGTTTTGGGCTTGTACAAATGAGTAAGTATGATGTCATTTCTTGTGATGCAGATAATCAGCACGTGTGTGTGGCCTCTTGTCTAGCATATAAATTTCTGGAAGGATGTCCATCATTTAGTGAACCTGTACTGCACCAGTCTTTGTGCGGAGGTTTTACATACATTCTCTTAATTCATGTAGCACATGAACCTTGCCTTCGAAAATGGCAAGATCAACTCAGGTAAGCTGGCTGTACAAGGCTGCATTGTTAGGGGCTTAAAATAGTCTGGTACCATGAACAGCACAGAAGGCCTTTTGAGCTTCAGAGAAGCTAGGGTGGATGAGGACAGCAAAACAGAAGGAATATGACAAGTGACCTGAGGTCTACACACTAGGTAAGAAAGAAAGAAACATGAGGCAGAGAGGAGGGAGGTTCCTTTAGGAAGACAGTAGAGGTCAAGTTGACTACGACGGCAAGGGTCATAGTTTGCAGGCCCCTGAAAGTCTATAATTTGGATTTTATATGGGGACAGGCTTGAGTGTGAAAGGAACATGCCGTTACATGACTCCAGAAAAACCTGTCTGGCAACAGAGAAGACCAGAGCTGAAGAGCCCTGTATCCCAGAGGCCACCAATTAGTTTTGCTATCATTCAGGTAATAGGTCAGAACTCTGGGCTAGCTTGGAGCAAAGTTCTACAAGACTTAAAATTTTTTTTGGGTGAAAATGGGGATTGATGGGAACTAAAATTTAAGAGATAAGATTAGGAGAATGGGGATTTCACGTCAGAAGAAGTTAATTGTAAGCTTGAGATCATGTAGGTGTGTGTGTGTGTGTGTGTGTGTGTGTGTGTGTGTGTGTGTGTGATCAGTGTGTGAATACTGGAAAAAATGTCCACCCATTTGAATGGAGCTAATTTAAATTTTCAGAAAGAAAAACAGATTCAAAGCCTAGAACTAATGATATTGACTGGAAATAAGTATTAAAATAAAGAGGAATAAAATATGACAGTCTATTGAAGAAAATTAGTCTACAAATCACAAGTAATGCTGTGTTTTAAGGATGTAACTGCAAAATTTAAAAAAATAGAAATCATTACATTCTATCCTGTTGCTCTATTACGGATGCATTAAACGGTTGCTTATAAAAATATAGAACTAGGCTCAGTCTTTCAGATGAATAAGGTCTTTGTTCTTGTCTGGAGTAAGTCACAGGACCATCATACTTAATTTTTAAGATTCAAAATGTTGTGTTTTGTGGAAGGAAAAATGTGTGCTTATTGTGTTTTCTAAATGCCATATGTTTTTGTTTTTGTTTTCAAAGCATTCAGAAATGCTGTTGACTGGGGAAAAAAATAACCTTTCTGTTTTTGTTTTTTTGTTTGTTTGTTTGTTTTGTTTTGTTTTGTTTCTTTATCTTTGGGGAATCCCAGCATCTTCTGGGTCATCTTCTATAGATTGAGACCAGAGGATGCCCCTTAGAGAAGCTTCATGTGTGCTCAGCAGTAAACACCTTCCCGCAGTTATCGCTGCATTAGGAACACTGTGGGCCAACGCAGTAGTATTCATCAGATGGCATCTAAGAAGGTTACAGCACACCTAATCCTCTAGTGGGTGCCAGCCAGCAGCCTCAAAGCTTAATGTATAGGTATCAATTTTGTCATTCAGCATTCCCTAATTGAAGTCCCTAACGGTCTGGAAACTTAGATGGAAGATAGATGGGTTCCAGTAAGTAACCACTGCAGCGACAGCGGTTCTCTAGCAAAGGTGTGTGCTGGGGCTGCAAGCATGTTCTGGTCTTGAATGGGTACTCCGACTTGGTGATAATCTTCCTCAGTCATGGAAAATGCATGCATATGTTTCGTAAGGTATTACTTTTCTTGACAAGCGTTGAATTATTTTCTTTATATATACATCTATATCCGTATGCTTTGTCAAACGGCAATAAGGACTTCAGTTTGGGGTACAACTGTATTTCCTGGCCATCTTAGGAGTTTCATGTTTCCCGGAGTATTTACGATGCAACTCCCAAATCTGGGCTGGCTGTCTCGAAGCGTGTTTGTCTGAGCTACCCCTCTCTGTGCTCTGCCAATTATGTACCACTTTGTCTCGGTGCTATGACTGCTTTCTTCGGAGAGGGAGATCCCTCTTCCATCAGTATGGACGCACTGTTTTCAGACCCTGCCTGCGCTGTGTTGCTGTGTCAGTCATCCTATGAGAACCAGTTCCAGACGAGGAGGACTGACGAGCTGGCCAGGGATTGGCTGGCCGCGCCTGGGCGGGGCCTGTGGGAAGGAAGGGCTGCAGCTCACAGCAACAGAGTTTAGACTGTCTTTGCTTCATCATCTGAAGGTAAAATTTTCCAGCCACAGCCGGCGGCTCGCAGAGTACAATAAACAGGGACGGAGAACTCCTTGCATGGACCTCTCTTCCTCATGATGCGGTGGAGAAGCCGCGGCCACTCGGTCCTTCTTGGGGTTACTGTACATGGGGAGGACAAGCAGAGCTGAACAAGGTAGGAGGACCCCCCACACACCTTTTTTTTTTTTTTTTTTTTTTTTTTAATGTTTAGAGTTTGCTGCAGTATGCTGCATTCCATGTGTGTGCTTAGGGAAGCCAGGGAGACCGGATCCTACTAATTCGAACGGAATACTCGCAGGAAACCCTGGAGTTTTACGTAACATTTGGATTTGAGAACAAGATGTGGCAAAGCCGGAATCTACGCCGCCCGGTTGGGGGTGAGGCATAAACCGAAGGTTTTATTTATTTATTTAAAGAAAAGACCCATTTATTATTTTTTTTAATTGTTTGAGAAATCCGGGCCATTATTTTCTTAGAGAATGTTTTTACTGCTATAGCGAGCTACAGGATAAAGTTTACATGGATCCTATTCTTTGAAAACACACTTGAAATTAAGAATTAAAAAAATAATCATGGTAAATAATCATCGGTTGAACGTTTGGGACCAAAATATGTCTGTTTCTTAGAAATTGGGGGCCACCCTGGTGCTCCAGGGCAACGGCTTTAATTGAGTTTCAAAAGCACATTTTAACCACCAAGCCAGAGGTAGCTTCCTGGCTAGTCTTAGACACTGTAGTTCAATGTTTACATTGCTTTTCCTGGCAGCCTTCGTCTTTGTTTCCAGCTTAAAAGTGGGACCATTATATTCAAAAGTAAAGCTGGGTTAATAATGCTTACTGCAATTATCTGATCTGTATGCATTTTTAATGAGAACACACAGCCAGCAGAATAATTTAATGAGAGCAGGCTAGCTTTTAAAGCTGGGCTCTCACTATGCCCAGCCAGATCAACTTTCTTGCCGAGCAGCGGCTAGAAAGGTTGAAGCAGATTTATTTTTAACACACTTGGCCCAGGAGAAGGAAAAGATCTCTCTGTGTTAAAGAACTCTTTCTGCCCTTTTCCGTTTTAAATTTCTGCCAGGCATGAGGAAACCATGCTTTTTTGTTAGGCCTTGGAAGCATGTGTTTACAATAAATGTGTAACATTTTTAGAATAGTTAGCAAGCGCTGAAGCGGAGGAGAAAAAAAAAAAAAAAAGAAAGAAACTTGCCTAACCACCACCCCCGTGAATGTTCCAACGTTCCTCTAAAAGTCTTACTGTCCCTTTAAAAGACAAAGATTAAGTAGGAAAATATGTATATTTAGGCGACAATGTGGAACAAAAATGAAGCAGGAGACATTTTTACAGTCTACATAAGGGGAAGTTTCTTCCTCTCCATTCTGAGGGACAGCCGTGTTCATTTACAGAAGGGCGATGCCACGTAGATTCTTCTAGACCCACTGCTTTTACTTTCAAGGAGAAGTGCAGGACACTAGCCCAGAACTTCTGACGTCATCCCCCAACTATTTCTGCTGTGTGTTCTTTTATTCAGCTTGTGGAGAGGAATATTTCTCCATGTCCAGGCCAGGAACATTTGCACTCCCAGTTGGCAGGACCTGAGTTATGTCTTCCCATTTAAACCCACAGCCCATCCATCCCCTTCACAGGCCAAAGGCAGTGGCTTCTCCTACCTGCCTGTCTGTGCAGGTTTTCTGCAGGCTTCTGGCTTGGCTAGTGAAAAGCCATGGGGGGCCTTGGGAAGCTGAATGTCACTTTCTTTCTGGCCTAACTCTCCCGTGGTGGTGCAGCTCTGTAAGGCTATCTGTGTGGACCATCCCGGGGTGGGGTGTAGGGGGGCATTCCTAGCTCCCCTGGAACCATTATTAAGGCCCAGGTTATGCCACCAAGTTCAAGGTTGCTTGGATGGCGGTTGACAGTTGCCTCCATAGGTAAAGCACCGGGTCCTAGGGCAGATGGCTCAAAGGAAATAAAACACAATAGTGCCTGCTGTTAACCCTGTGTCACAGGTGGCACTCTGGTGACACTCTTGATTGTACAGATCAGGGGAAAGGTTAGTGTTTATTGAGCTGCCTTTCAAAGAAGGAATCTGGGTTAGAGGACACTGTAGTTCCCAGGAGTCCCTGCTCCCAGCCGGCCTCCTCCTTCCCACCACTTACTTAATGTGGCCTTGAGCAAGTGCCTACCTCAGTTTCTCTCTTGTCAAAGAACATGTAATACTTATTACACTTTCCCTTATTCTAGAATTCTAGGGAAACGATCTTGTACAAACAACAGTAACAAAAGTTGTTTGTCTCCTGGTACTATGAGCTGTGTAAAGTACAAAGGGAAGAGACCTCTGTGTTAAGACAACAAATACAAAACCCTCCAGTCTCTGTCAATTTCGTATACATTTTCTAAGGATGTGTATTCCTAAACCAACAAATGAAATTTCCAAGTGTGGTTGTTTGAATTTCCTCCATCCATCTGGTCTAACGCTCAAGAAGCTAGGTGAGCCAGCCTCTTCCAACAAACAGCAGGCCTCATCATGCCATAGAGCCGAAAGTGATCTGGTCTAATGCTCCAGAGGCTGAGCGAGCCAGCCTCTTCTAACAAACAGAAGGCATCATCATGCCATAGAGCCGAAAGTGATCTGGTCTAATGCTCCAGAGGCTGAGCGAGCCGGCCTCTTCCAACAAACAGGAGGCATCATCATGCTGTAGTGCCCAAAGTGTTCAGTGCTATTTTTACTTTGACTTTTGTATGAAATTTGTGAAAGTGGAATGAATACAAGAGAAAAACTGGGTGGAAGGGAAAAAAAAGATGCTTGTGAAATATACTGGTCATGTATCGTTACTGCTTAACAGCCTGCCTTCTCTTTGCTCGTTGTTTTAATTTGCTGTTGCCATGGTGAAAACAAATCAATATCACATGGCTCCCAGCCAGTCCCGCGCTCAGGGAGCGCCATAGAAATCCAACAGCAGGTACTCAGGATTTCAAGCAGGAATCGAGAGAAGAGGACTTAGATGCTGAGCTTAAGCGAAGTCCTCCTGTGGAAGGAGTGGGTCAGCTTGACACACATGTTCTCTTCCTTCCTTCTTGCATCCTCTTACCAGCAAGAAAAAAGTATGGGAATAAAGACAGGCTGAGGACATGTTTATGTTTTCCGAAATAACAAAACAGTAGCAGTGCAGAAGTAGGTAGGGGACACTGCGGTGGGTGAAGGGTTCTAGATAGTGAAGAGATGGCACAGGGATGAGAGGTAGCAGTTGTGGAGAACATAGTTTGGGTGCCTTCAGCACCTCCACAGTGGCCTCCTGGGAGGCCACTGGCTCTTTAACAGCTACTGGTGGTCTGTCAGACAGAGAGAGCTGGCCAAGAGGAAGTAGGTAGGCAGTGGGGGTGAGGACAGCAGGCAGGAGTCTCCTTCATGACAGATCTGCAGGTCAAAAGTCAATCAGGTGAGCACAGAAGAACCCCAAGGTCACCACCCCACAGAGAACAGGACAGCCCTTCCTTCTCAGGAGAGCTGCAGAGGCCCAGTCTGAAGCCCTGAGGAGAGCAGGGAGGAGACCTCAGGAAACAAATACAGGATCAGGAACCCAAGCCTCCTTTCCGGATAGATATTCCCACCCACTGCTGTTTGGAGCTGGGCACTTGGTATTCCCCACTTTGGAAGGATGCAGTCTTAGCTGGGCTTCCGGGGCAATCAGTTACAGTACTGTGGTTGCTGTTGTTACTTCCAGCATTTCAGTCAGACCAGTTTTTGTTTTCTTTCTTGAAAATGTGTGCAAAATGTCCCTTGCAGCAAGAGTAATCATCTCAGTGGGGAGTCAAAGGTGATTCCCTGCAGTGTTTGCTCCAGGCCTGGGCCTCCAAGGGCTGGGCTTCCTCATCGCTAGGCCCCGCCTCCACCGAGGCTCGGAGTGAAATCAGGTATGTTTGGTGAGGCCTCAGCTTTCTTCGCTGAGCCTGAGCCCCAGGCTGGTGGACAGTTTTCAGCTGGCCTTCCCTTACTCTCCTCAGTATGGCAAAGCATCCTGGACTCAACAATGTATGTTAGTGTTTTGAGAAAGATCGCATTGTCTAAGGTCTCTTGGGTCAGCTATTCCATCCATCAATCAACAAGTGTTTGTTAAACACCCTTTGGGCAGGCTCTTGCATTTGGTTAGAACACAAGTTACCTAGTACCTGCCTTTGTGTATAAGTACAAATACACCTGTCATAAATCCCAAATTTCAAAGGCTTTAAAACATTGTTATTAGTTATTATTAGGTTAGCTTTGTTAATCATCAGATATTGATTTTAATCTAGATATGATTCTGGTGTTTAGGGCCAGAACAAAACAGATTTCTAAAAAGATTTTTAGATTGTAGATAGCTGTATTTAGAGATCTATACTTTCTTCACCTCTACTGTATTTCTTACCATCAGAATTGTATGATTAACATAAAGGGAGTTGAGCCATGGTGTCAGGGTGCTTGAAACATCCAGAACAGAGAGCTTATGGGAGCTTTCAGAGTCTCAGCAACCAGAGCTTCAGCCTGCAGTGGCAAAGGACCATGGGCAAATCATTTGTAAAGCCTTAAATGCCAGTCAGAACAAAAGGAAATCTTAGACCCTCTCCCACTTCTGAGCTGCTGCCTACTACCCCCAACAGCCCATGATGCAATTATGAGGAAACCCAAGGCTGCCTCTGGAGGATTATACTTCCCCACATTCTTTCGTAAATGCAGGGTTTTTTGTTTGTTCTTGTTGTTGTTTGTTTGTTTTTTGTTTTAGTTGGTTTCCCCGTTCTTCAAGTTGGTTTGATGGTGGTGGTTTGGGGGTTTTTGCCCCTGACCATCCTTTCTTTGGATAAAGACAAACTATGTGAGGCCGAAGGATGTAGTCAATGCAGAGCTGGGAGAGAAGACTCAAAACACAGCCTCTCTTTTTAAATTTTTTTTTTTTTTAAATCAGCTCTGGGTCTCGGTTGATGAAGGAGCTGGGCCCAGGTTAGTAGCATCCATGGCAAGCTGGCTATTGAAGATCTGTGGGGTGTTTAAGTCACCTTAGTGAAAACAGCAGAGACTGTGATGCCTTGTAACATTGCAAGTCTCTTTCCTGGGCTGTCTGCAATGCACAAAGGCTAGGAAAGCAGATCCTTAGAAACAAGATAAGAGCAAAGCACAGCTTGTCCTCAGAAGAATAATTAACAGATGTGGGACTCCTTGCCCTTGACCAGGACTTTTGCTGGCATTGTCTCCATTAACAGCCCAATGGGGAGTTAAAAGTGGGGACCTAGATAAGGCTCTCTGGGTAAAACTCCAGGAGCTGAGTTATTATTAGATTTAAAAACTTTTATTTGCTAGAGGACTGGGGATATACCCCAGCTAGTAGAGTGCTTCTCTGGCATACTTGAAGCCTTGGGTCAGTCCTTACCCAGTACCACAGACAATGAGGCGTAGTGGAGTTCATCTGTATCCTAGCACTCAAGAGCTGTAGGCAGAAGGACCAGAAGTTCAGTCATGCTTTGTTACATAGTGAGGTCTACGCTAGCCTGGGCGTGTGTGTGTGTGTGTGTGTGTGTGTGTGTGTGTGTGTGTGTGTGTACTTTTATACTTCCCCCACCCCCTGTGGTTGATTGACTTGGATTTTGCAGGCACCAGATGATGTGAGGATATAGAGTCATGTCCCCACCTCAGCACTTTCTTAGACAACATTAAACCTAGATAGCATAAAGGTAAAGCTCTCAGAGAGGTAGATTTCTCAGTTCAGATTGAGTAAGCTTCTGGATAAAGCCAATGCTGACCCCATACCCCAACCCAGTCACACAGCAGTGAGGTGTTTCTAGAATGCACAATTCGTGAGTGGTTGTGAATGTCCTGCAGGCCAGAGAATAACCAAAGTCAACAATGACAGCAACGTTCACAGCC
This sequence comes from Onychomys torridus, assembly GCF_903995425.1. Lineage (NCBI taxonomy): Eukaryota > Metazoa > Chordata > Mammalia > Rodentia > Cricetidae > Onychomys > Onychomys torridus. The sequence continues at coordinate 108,168,009 of NC_050451.1, forward strand.
TTCTGTTCCTCAGAGAACATCTCACTGAGTCTCTTAAGCTGGTAGAAACATGGGGAGTGACTATTTTAGGGGCATTCTTTACAAGCAAGATGCTTTACATGTATCTTATGCAATTGGAGTTTAAAAGATAGTCAGGGCCCCACCAGATCAACAGTGCTCCCAGTTTGCTGATAGAAGAAAAGAACACTCAGGATTTGGTAACAGCCACCTCATGGCAAAAGCCCAGCATGGCTAGGACTTAAACTAAGGCCTCTGAGATTCCCAAGTCCGATAGGTAACCATAATTGTAGATTTCCAGCTGAATAAATAAAAAAGAGATGAAATTAAATAACTTACAGAAAGAACTGAAGTCTCATGGTAGAAAGATAAATTGTTTTAGAAATTTCGGATGCACTTAGTCTCATTTCTAGTAAATTCTAAGTGTAATAGTTATGGTGACATCTTACAGGTATATGGTATTTCAGATTTGATGTTTATTATCTCCTCTAGTGATCAGAACCCCCACTTCCTGTTTACAAATTAAATGAAAATAGGATTTGAGTGAGGTTAAATAATATACTACAAGTTTTAGTAGCCCCAAAGTGGAAAAGGTAGTCCTTAAACCAGTGCAAATTTACGCATAGGATATTTAATGAGCCAAATGAATCACACTGTGGTCTAACTTGAAGCTTTCATATAATGCATATTACACAGTTGAGCAGAACCCTACCCTAGCAATTTGGAGGAGATAGTAATGTTTTTAATTAAGAGATTGAATTATCCTTTAAAAAAAATCTATAAATTTCTGGCGTCCTAAATGCAAGCTTCAGTTAATCAAACTAAAAGTATTGGGGAAGTGCATATGATATAGATGATTTAGTGCTTACAGCTTTAACGTTTGAGAATTTGGGAAAAAAGAGCTGTGTTTGGGTCAGAAAGTAGACAGGACTTCATGGAGGAGGGATACCTTGATTGGCTCGAAATGCAAGCATTTTGTCTACATCAGCCTTTCTAGTGTGGAAAGCATATACCCCAGGCCAAGGATAAGATTATTTAATAGTAAGGGGAGAGCACAACTTATATATTACTTAGTGTTCTAAACTGTCATTTTTCCTATGTATTTGATGATGTATAAATCATATTGGCATTGTTACTAAGGAACTACTGTTATGATGGTTTCTGATGTTAAACCATGTTTTATAATAGGAATTGTATGATCAAAAGGCATGGGGAGCCCAAGGATCAACAGCCCAGGGAGGGGGAATAGTGGTGAGGGTAAGGGACCACGGGGAGATTGACTTTGCAGACTAGGGGTCAGTGTTAGGGGATAGTGAGCAGTCAGGCTGCATAGGGCAGTCGAAATCAGTAGGGTGGAGCCGAAGAGCCATGCAGCAAAGTTTAGGTTTTTTTTAGCCTATAATATAACACTTTCTAAAGATTTTATTGGGATTTTTAAGATAGGGCTTGAGGTTAGACTATTTGTCATGAGTGATGTCACTGGACAAAAATTTTACAATATTCCAGACACAGCATAGGGAAGAGGTGGATGAAAGTGGAGGAGAAAAATCCAAAAGACATCAGAATAGAAGAACAAGAGATTAGCCAGAGCTCAGGACAGCTAGAAATACAGTATCTCTTAGGAGATACTGATGATGTCATGACTGAAAAGCTGATAGGGAGAGCAAGAGACCAGCCAATGGGAATAGGGTTGGAGGAGGAGAGACGAGCTGTGAGCTTTCAGTGTGGCACTTTTAGCCAATAATGTGATAATCTGTGGAGTTGTAGATGCTTGACAAGGAGGGAAGAGGGTGGAGAGGGGTGGAGAACAACCCAGGCCCCAGGCTGCCAGTTTCTAAGCCTGAGACAGCTGTTTTGAAACTAGAGTTGATGTCAGGGATACTCACTACCACATGGAAAGAGGGAACATTAAGGAGAAACAGTTGACCAATGGTGAGCCTTGAAAAAAGTAGTTGGTGGCCCAGAAGAAACTAGGAGCAAAGAATCTGGAATCTAGATAGACATAAAAGAATAAGATAGTTTAAAAAAATAAGTAAACCAAACTCTTGAGGACCATATCCTAATCTCCATGAATCCACATGAATCGTTTGTTTACTTTCCTTGATGCTCGACAAAACACCCAATGAAAGCTCTTGATGAAAGGCGAGTTCATTGTGGCTCACAGTTTGAGGGTATGGGCCATCAGTGCAGGGAAGCCAGGGAAGCCAGGGAAGCCAGGGAAGCCAGGGAAGCCAGGGAAGCCAGGGAAGCCAGGGAAGCAGGGCCTGACAGATTTGGCTGCATTACATCCACAGTCAGGACTGGAAAAGAAAGCTGAGGACATCTCCCCCGCCCCCAGTCCTTGGAATGGTGCCCTCCACATTTAGGGTGGGTCTTCTCATTCTCAAATCACCCAATCTCAAAACTCCTTCACAGACATGCCCAGAGGTTTGTTGCCATGGTAATTCTAAATCCCATCCAGTTGACAATCACAATTGATGATCACAGCCTCCTACATGTATTTTACCCTCTTAAGCAGGAGTCTCTGGCAATGGTCCTGTTGGAGGCAAGCATTTGTTTATAGTCATGTTTAAAGCTACAGAATAGTGGGTATATAAGAGAACATTCCTAGCTGCATCTTCCATATGTATAGGTGACTTAAGAAATAGATTTCCAAGCTAGGCAGTAGTGGCGCACACTTTTAATCCCAGCAGTTGGGAGGCAGAGCCAGGTGGATGTCTATGAGTTCGAGGCCAGCCTGGGTTACCAAGTGAGCTCCAGGAAAAGGCACAAAGCTACCCAGAGAAACCCTGTCTCAAAAAACCAAAAAAAAAAAAAAAAAAAGAAAAGAAAAGAAAAGAAAAAGAAAAAAGAAACAGACTTTCAGAGGGAGAGCATTTAAAAGCAAAATTATTGAGACTTTTGCACCTGCCTTTTAAAATACGTATTTTCAGGATGTCGCTAGTTAGGATGGTAATACCAAAGTGACGTGTCACCAGACACTGGGTGTCTTGTTTTTCCTGGGTCTGGAGGTCTCTCTTGAACCCAGCATAAGGACTGCTTGGAAACAAATACTCAGGTTGAAAAAGTGTTTCGTGTTGTTGGTACCTGCTTGCCAGATGCCTCCCCGGAATAAACCAGAACAGCACTTCTCCAGCATCCATGTACCTGAAGGTCACCTGGGGATCTTATTAAGAACATAGATTCCGATTCAGTAGGTCGGGAGGGGGGGCAGGATGGTTAATACTCTGCTTTTCTAACAAGCTCCCAGAGGATGAAGATGATGGATGGTACCACTCATCCTACTCACCGGGAGCCTTTGGAACACTGGAGCACCTTGCAGAAATATACCTGCCAGTAGATGATGGGTCTGGGATAGCTCACCTGAAGAGCCCACATAGGGTGGAGGTCAGCAGGGTGCTGAGTCTCCCGTAGAGGACAGATCATACTGATGTCACTTCCTAGTCTTATGCTAGTCTAGCTAGGACAGAAAAGGTGAAGGCAGCATGGCAGCAGTGACAAGTGACTACAGAGCCCATCTGTGGACATCTCCTATGCCTGAGATGACTGTGGTCATTGTGGACACAGACTCACAACCTGTACAAAGTGTTTGATCACCAGCCCCAGGCAAGGGCTCTGAATCTTACGTTTCTGCTTCAAGAGATTCCCTTTTTTTTCTTCCCGAAACACATGTTTTAGAAATCAGCCAAGAATAGCCCCCCACTTTTTTTTTCTAGGCAGTGGGTGGATTTAAAGACCCAAATGTGTCTACCTCATACCTTAAACACTCAGTGAATGAGTTTGTGGAACTCTCTCGGTCTTGCTCTACCTTGAGATGTAGAGCACATCTTCCTCTCCTTGTCCTCTCCAAAGGGTGCGATGAGTCAATAGGATGGGCTGTGTGCTTTCGGCACGGTGTGTTCAACCCCACTGCATTCATGTTACAGCCTATAAATAAAGACAGCAGTAGAGCGCACAGGGGAAAGCCCAGGCCTGAGTAGAGATCTTATCTCTTGCTCTGTCTCTTGTGCCCATCAGTCCTCTCTCCTCTCTGGCGCTTCCTCTTTCTCCATCTCCAACAAGGCTCTCCCTTTCCTGGAGCCAGGAGTGGGGCTAAACTGATTTAGGGGAAGTCTTTCCTGCCTGATTGCCTGTTTAGTCCCCATACAGATGGGTGGGGGTGGGGCATGCTTTTTAATTGACCAATAACCTTTTAAGAATGAAACAGAGCAAATGTTTATCGAGCATATTGAGTGCCTACTCTACAGCCAGCCTCTGTTGAGAGCTGTGCCCATTAATTCCATTAAAATGTTTTATGAAGAAAGTGAAGCATAAGGAGAGAGTTATCTGCCAAAGTCACAAGCTAATCAGGAGCAGAACAAAGGTGAGACACACCTTGGCAGGATTCAACACCTCAGGCAAGAATGCCTCCTTGGGGACTGCAAAAAGCAGGCTTGCTTAGGACGATGTCCACGGCACACCTACTCCCTGTGGAGTTAAACAAAACAAACAAAAGCCATTGCTGGTATACTCGGCAGACAGGAAGTCATTTTTTAGCCAGGGACATTTGTCACAAAGGAACTTGGTATGGTACCAGGTCATGGCCAGGGAACTTTCTCCATTATCTGTTGAGAATTAGCTGGCCTTTGTTACTTTCCAGGTGTGTGTGTGTGTGTGTGTGTGTGTGTGTGTGTGTGTGTGTGTGAGAGAGAGAGAGAGAGAGAGAGAGAGAGAGAGAGAGAGAGAGAGAGAGAGAGGACATTATTTAAGTCTGAGGAGTTTTTGTGCTGTTTTGACCTTGCTGTCTGAGAGAATTTCTAGAAAGGTGTGATGCGTGTGTGCATGGTGGGACGGTGGAGTATTGGGGATAGAGCCCAAGGCCTCTTTCATACTAGGCAAACCCACTGAGCTACACGCTGTTCTTTTTCTACTTTTGGTTTTGAGGCAAGGTCTTGCTAAAATATCCAGTCTGGTCATGAGTTTGCAATTTTCCTGCCCCAGCCTTCCTAGGAGTTAGGATCATTGATTGGCCTTTGTCACCTGGCTAGGAACACTTTCTGGCTTCTGCCCCACCCCCACCCCGGCCTGTGTAGTGTGTTTCCTGCCGGAAGTTCCATCCTCCTCCAAGGGTTCACTGCTCCGGGGTAGCTGCTCTGGGATATCCGTGGTCTACTCTGCCTGTTGCTATGCTTAGCTATCTTTCTCCTGCTGATTCTCCTGCCTGAGTCTGCTCCCAGCCTCTCTACCAAGTGGCCTCCAGAGATTTAGTATTCCTGGGTATCTCTTCAGATCTGATGCTTGGATGGGAGACAGGATGCATTCCTGTTTAGGAAACCCATCACTTGAGCCCTGGGGTACCAGCTTCCTGGCAGCCGTCACAAAGACCATCCCCTCAGGAAACAAAACAAGCCCTATCTCTCAAGTCTCCCTGTTTCTCTTCTTTAAAGTTCCCTGGTTCAACTAAGCTGCAATTAAGAGACAGGATCAAAGGGACCTGCTGCCTCTGGGGCTGCTGGGCCATTGGACAGCTTTGGTCTTTTTTAACTCTTTACTTCCCAGGGCTTGTACTCCAGCTGCTGCTGCTAGCCTGCTCTTGGCACTCAGGGACTAGAACAAGAAGGCTTTGGGAGGCACATTAGAATGGGACAGTACTTCCCCTGCCACTCAGATGAAAAATCAGAAGGAAGCCTTCAGTGGAAACATTCCTGAGTGGTGCAGGTCATACCCAGCCTCTCCCAGAACCCCAACAAGCAGCTTCTAACAACTGCAGTGAGTGTAGACCAGCACAACCCCAGATGCACAAAAACCACAATGTTTGCTTAGAAAATTCTTCCCTGTGCTGAAATGGCAGCGTGGCTCCCATCACCTTCAATGCTCACCCTGTTCCAGCTCCTGGTGCTCTTCAGAAGCTGGCCACATGTCTCCACAGAAGGCTAGTCCTTTGCACATGAGAGTCTGTAAGCTTCTAGGTGGGTCATTATGGCACCTCCCTTATTCAGGATATAATACTTTCATTTATGCAACCTGGGACACATACCACATTATTCAGGCATTTTTAGCCCCTGGTTGATCCCTGTGGAATATTGAACCAGCAAAGACAGAGAAAGAGAAAGGGTTGAGCATGGTTTCTCCTCAGCTCTGCTCAGGTCTAAACACAATGGGAAAAGCAGATGGATGTTCCACAATACTTTAAAATTACCATCTTCTACCCCAATCATATGCTGCTGTTGCCTCTGGAAACATCTGCTGGCATGCTGGACATTGGTCTAAAAATGATGGGTGGATCAGGACATGGTCTAAAAATGATAGATGGATCAGCCGGCAAAGATGTGTACACGCAGAGAGAGATACACAGGCAGAGAGAGATACCGTGTCACACAGTGGTTGAAACACACTGAGTTGCTTTTCAAAGATGACGTGCAGGTTTTGGGTTGCCTTTCACTTTTCCGTTTGTATTTCTTCCTCAGTTCCACCCACGTGGCCATCATTTCTGCAGTACTGCCCAGTCCTGAGCTGTGGCCCTCTTTCTCAGACACTCAGAGACCCACTGTACCATCAGTAGGTGCCAAGGTCACCGAAGGAACTAATTAATCTCAGCTCCAGTCAGCAGCAGGCTGTGCCCACCTCCCCTCCCTTCCTGAAGAAGGAGGAACAAGGAAGGGTTTTCTGGTCTCTCCCTCAGCTGTGCTTGGCCTACTCAGAGAACCCACGGTAAAGGAGGGAGGAGACCACCTACCTGGCTCCCTGCTCCGGACCAGGTGTTAATGTGGAGAAAACCAGGGCATGCTGCAAGCCTTCCAGACCTGCTCTGAGGCAGACTCCTGCTAGGAAAACCCTTAGGTTGATGTTTAACCCAACGATCACTAGGCCTCTGTTCTGTCACACACTGGGACCTCTTTTCCCTCTTTTCCCTCTTTTCCCTCTTCTCCCTCTCTGCCGGTCTGTCTCCTCTCCCCTCTAATACCCACCCCCCCCCAACTGCTGCTTTTATCAGTGTCAAAGAAACCCTACACACACTCTGCCATACTGAAATTTTACCTTTTCAATGAAAACTGCTAATTTTCTCACTGACCACTAAATAGCACGAATCCCCCACCTCAGGCTAAAATGTATGTTACATAACCCAGACCATATTAAATAATTGATGAGGAAAAGTAATTGAGGGGCTGATAGTTGTAGAAATACTAGCCTGGGAGAAGGCAATGTGCAGAGTTGGAAAATGTCACCATTCAGTGCCCTGTAGATGCCTGGCTGATTTTCCCTCTCCAGGGGTGGGCAGACTCTTGGGCTAACGGTTCTGTGGCTGTAGAACTGTTGGCCATTCTCATCTGTACCGCCTATTTTGATGAATTAGAAGGCGAAGAAAAGTAACAACATGCCTGTACACTTTGTCAGGGCAACGGAGTGGAGCTGTTGGAGAACCTTAGGACACTGCAGCCAGTGGGCCCCTTTGGTCCTTTCTTCCCTGAGGACCACCAGTGAGCTTACTTGGGTCTGTGACATTCCACCTTCCTCACTGGTTAAAAGTGAAAGGAGATAAAACTGTATGTTCAATACAATAGCAGGTTCTCAAAACATGCTGCTGTTGGCTACTTCCTACTCACTATGACACCCTTATTCACTAGCCATAGTCATGGGGGTGTAACCTGCGCTGGTTTGCACTGGGGAAGGCAGAGAAGGGCCACAGCATCAGTCCTAGAATGGCCTGTCTCTGGACTCCTTCCAGCCCCTACCAGGGAAGAGGAGCCAGGAAGGCTTTGCCTGAGTCCTTCCCCTCCGTCACGTTTCCCTTCTTCCTCTCACACTCGCGGGACTGAAAATTAGAAACGCTTCTCTCCTACACAAAATTACTCCCTCACACACATTTCCCCCTCCTGCTTTGAAATGGCGATTGCTGCCAGAATAGGCTTCTGGAAGCACACAGTCTCCTATGTGATGACTGGAGCTTTCCTGAAAATGTCAGCCAGTGGGACCAAAAGGAATATGGTCACCCTTGGGGAATGCCCAGGACCAAGAGGACCAGGGTGCTTGCTGGGACCCTGCTGCCCATGCCTGAGTTCTTAATCTGGGTGCATGTTACACAGATAATGCTTGCTTTGTGAAAACTGAGTGTGGCCACTTCTGTCTGTAATAAAAATATTATCTAAAAATTCTATGTGCTGGCTGGTATAAAATCCTGAGAAGGCTCATGATGGCTTCTGCTGCTGCTCTGGTCTCCTCTGCTGCCTCATCTATGTCTCTGCTTACACTCTGGGCTTCTGCAAGTGGGTCTTTCAGGTTTTCAAAATATCAGTGATCTCACAAGAAACCAGAACTTCAAAAGGTCATGCCACTCAGCTGGACATGTGAGCCCAGGCCCTGAGGACATTAATATTTCAAACTTGAAATGAAAATAAATCTTCAGTACCGCTAAGGACAGCAATAATAATAATACTATTGTTGCTGCCTTCCTTTTCTGTGGAAATCTCTCCCTTTCTCAGTTTGTTATATTCAAATTCATGGAAGCTTAGTTTCCAGGATTTTTTTTTCTACCTGGATTTTGAGATTGGTAGAAAGAAGAAAGAGCTGGGTACCTCAGATCATTGCCTTTTATCCTTCACAGTGTGGCCCTCAGTCCCTGTCACTTCATTTAGGTAGAGGGAGTGCATATCTAAAAATAAACAATAAAAAAAGATAGGACTGGCGAGATGGCTCAGTCAGTCAGATTTCGGACCGTTTGAGTCTCAGCACCCACGTAAGACACAGCTTGGCACTGTGGTGTGTTTGTAACCCCAGCTCTGGGGAAACAGAGACATTCCTGGCCTCTCGCCACCCTAGCCTGCTTGGGGAGTTCGAGGTCAGCAAGAGACCCTGCCTCAATAAAATAGTGGGCAGTGCCTGGGGTTGGCCCCCGTCTCTACACGTGTGCACATGTGCACACGAGTACACACACACACACACACACACACACACACACACACACGCACACGCACGCACACACACACACAAAGTAAATAAAGTGGTTTAGGGCAGCAGACTCTCCAGTTCACAAGCCATCAACACAGATTCAAGTCCTGGCTCCTGTAGCACACACACACGCGGACACACACACACACACACGCACATGCACACACACACACACACATACACACATGCGCACACACATGCACACACACACACATGCACACGCACACACACACATATACACATGCGCACACACACGCACTCACACACACGCACACACACACACACATGGAAGTTTTTTTTTAAGTCAAACTGATCATGCTTAGCTCTCTAGAATTGAGAAGACTACTGGAAGTTCCTTGCCCACAGTGAGGGCCTCTTGATTTGTGGCTGGGCTGACGACATTTTCAGTTTAACCCTGACCTCCAATACCATTGCACTCTACTTCCTGAAGTTCCTGCTAACTATTAAAAACTTCACAGAAACAATATACTGTAAGAAAAGGATTTCTTCCCTCTTCCTTTCCCTCATGGTGTTTACACTCTTGTGTAAGGTGGAAGATAAGTAAATAAGTCACTGTGGTAAAGGTCACATCTGCCACAAGGCACCCTATGGGTAGAGTTTGGCCATCCAGATAAGGCAGGAAAAGCTTCCTGGAAGAGACAGCATCTTCACTGGCCTCAAGAAGTCCGATGACAATGCACGCACTTTGGGAGTACCCAGGCATGACTATCTGGATCACAGGTGCCCGCCAGGGAACACTTGGCATGGACTAGATTATAGGTGTCTCTGGACATCATAGCATGGGTTTCAGACTTCATTCAGAGTACTGCAGCCACCACGTGTTTGTGAACAGATGTGAGATAGGATCAGTCATGGCTTAAGGCTGAATTTAGACCCAAATTACAGGTACTTGGGTGAGTCCTAAAGGCTCCAAGACCTGGAAAGCAGGAAGTGATGGACTGATACAGAGCAAAGTAGTAAGAGCTTGGATTTGTGGAGGTCAGAGAGCACCTGGAGACGTAAACCGAGACACCAAAAACAACGAGTGATGTGGAGAGCCGAAGCATGCGTGAGGCTGGGGGTCCTAGATGTTCTGAGAATTGTGGGGTGCATAGCATGGTGTGAGTTTAGTATTTATCCACAGAAGGCTGATATTTGAGATCAAAACAGGAGTTAGCTAAGGACACAAGTAATTTAGAGCCTTGGAGAATACATGTTTAAGGGCTGTCCTAGGCACTTTATAGACATAAACACCCAAGGTGGACGACATTTCAAAGAGTGTGCTTTGGCACAGGTGTGTGGGCCTTATGACCTATCTAAGTGCCTTTGAATCAGTATAACAGATTGTTATCCACTTTGTCCTATATTAAGGTTTTACATAACCAAGTGGTAGAGAGAAATATTGCCAGATCCTGGCATTTAAGAAAGATAGGAGCTGGTCATGGAACCCTGGCATGGGGGGTTAAGAAGACATGCCTGGCCATTGGGAGCGCTTTAGGGAGAATATTGAGTGGGAGCCTGAACTACAAGGTACTCCAAGTGTGCAATGTAAAAATGTTGCCAAGTGTGTGATGTGGATATCAAATGAGATGCAGTGGGCAGTGTTGTATTTAGGGTTTCTGTTGCTATGAAGAGACACCATGACCAGGGCAACTCTTATAAAGAAATCTTTAATTGGTGTGGCTCACTTACAGTTTCAGAGGTTCGATCTGTTATCATCATGATGAGGAGCATGGCAGCATGCAGGCAGACACAGTGCTGGCTATATCTTAGCTTGAAGGGAATAAGAAGTCAACTTTACAGGCACACTGAGGGAATCTTGAGCAAATGAAACATCAAAGCCCGCCCCCACAGTGACACATTTCCTCCAACAAGGCCACGCCTCCTAGCAGTGCCATGCCCTTTGGGGGCCATTTTCTTTCACAGCAGGCAAGAGGAAACAGAGTTAAGTTATGTTTGGTGGGGCTGGTGGGGAAGGTGTGGCTGGCTTCTAGGGGTACACCTTTGAGCCAAAGGGAGCTTCTGGAATGAATTGCCTGAAGCCATAGGGAAGAAAAGGTTTGAGAACAGTTATATGAGTGGGTTTGATTCTTCCTTGATGAGGTAGGTGAAAAGAATCAGATAGACCTCTGATGGCGGGTGGTGAATTGAGGTCTAAATGCTTCTCCAGGAAGCTTCCAGGGCTTTGTCAGAAATGAATTGTGCCCATCAGAATATACTGGGGAGAGGCCAGAAGACTGCACTGGTCCCCATTACAAATTCCAGATGGGCTTTGTATCATTCACAGGCTTAGCTAGGATGCAGCAGCACTTTTGCTGTCAAAGGCACGATGCAACTTGACAGATGTCTTTTTTCTGTTATTTTTCCTGGACTTTTGTACATCCCCTGGGCTCCAGCAAAGGACAATTCCAGAGCCAAGCTCTGTTCTCTTACTTAACATAATCTATAATGGTAGATATGATTGTGGAGCCGAGCTCTGTTCCCCAACTTAACATGGTCTATAGTGGTAGATATGATTGTGTAGCCTAGTTCTGTTCCCTTACCTAACATGGTCTATAGTGGTAGATATGATTGTGGAGCCAAGCTCTGTTCCCCAACTTAACATGGTCTATAGTGGTAGATGCGATTGTGGAGCTTAGCTCTGTTCCCTTACTTAACATGGTCTATAGTGGTAGATATGCTTGTGGAGCCTAGCTCTGTTCCCCAACTTAACATGGTCTATAGTGGTAGATATGATTGTGGAGCTTAGCTCTGTTCCCTTACTTAACATGGTCTATAGTGGTAGATATGATTGTGGACTCTGTCTACTTTAGTAATCCTCATGCATGGTATACATAAGCCAGTGTCTGGTATTTAGTACATATTCAATCGATGTTCTCAGAATAAGAAGGAATGAATGAAGTGTTTTATTATCTTTAGATGAGGATTAGCTGTGAGTCAGACTCAAATAGATCATCCCTCATCATTCACCCAAACAGAGAGGCAGAATTTTCCATTGCAATGCAAACCAAATGCATTTCACCCTGGGGGTGCACACAATTCTAGGAAGCAGTGCTTTGTAGGACTGAAGACAGGCCAACTGAGCCCCTGTATCTTCAACCAGGGATCTTTGTTGTTTTCTTTATTTATTCAAACTTCACAGAAGAAGGTTGACAGATGAAGGAAAGGTCAGAGAGGGACTAGGGCTAAAATGCTGAACTGGGAGTTGTCTAGAGTGCCCCAAGTTTTTAAACAGCAAGTTCTAGTTGCTTAACTACCATAGAATTCTGGTTATAACACTTCTGGTTATATTCTTCTGAAGAAGATGGACAACACGTCTCACAAAATGGATTGGCCTGTTTCTTCACCCTTGAGAGCCTGGCCACTTGAAAAACAAATAAAAGACAGCACCCATGGTCAAAGCCAGAATGAGATTTGAAGCAATGTGACAAGGCCATGTATCTCTGCTCCACCAACTTTATCCAAGTGTGATTCTAGGAGAAGAAAAACATGTTTTCTTGCCATCCCCATTTCATAAACTCATCACACTGCTCCAAAAATTGGTTTTGTTTGCTGCCCAAACTCTTTGGAAGCTTGGTTTGAAAAGGAGCAGATTTCTTGGCCTGTTCTCCAAGATTCTGACTTGGGATGTTTGGGGTGGGGCCCAGGAATCTACATGTATTGGAAGAATCCAGTGATTTAAACACAAATTATTTGCGGACTTCCTGGCACACAGTCTTAGGGGCCCTTCAACCTCTGCATTCAAATCCTGCCCTATTGCAGAGTAGATGCACAACTTCAGGCAATGGGAGATCTACTGGAACTTAAGTTTTCCCATCCTTCAGATGGTGTACGTTGTCTACTTCTCTGAGGAACAGAATTCAATGGAATCACCTATGTAAAGGGGGTACACGGATTAAACAATCAATTAAGTGTGTAATAGTTAAGATATGTTTTCTGGGGTGAGTATACAACTACAGCTTTCTAGGCAGTTCTAGAAAGATCAGCAACTTCGACATAGGATTTCTGCAAATTCATCAACTCTTCTTATCCCTCACAAAGACTGCATTGTTCTTTCAGCAAAATGCAGAAGGCCTTATCACCGCAAAGGAATTTTATGCTAGGCTTTGGGGAATGTTTACATTTGGTAGAAATGGGGAGCCCCTGGAACATGTTATCTCACACCAAAGGAGCCATCCTATTTTTAACATAGTGGAAACATGGTTGTTTTTGAAAATGAGAGGGCCTACATTTGGAAAATTTCTCATACTGCATGTGTGAAAATAGAGCACTTGAACAAGCTCCATAGTAGGCCATGCCTTGAGCTGTTTTGACATAGATAAAATTAATTATCTCTACTCCGCCTATTTTGAGGTTGTTCACACAGATGCTAACTGGACTGTGTTAGGACCCAACTCCTGAATTTAAACTTTGGAAATGAATGAGTGAGTGAAAGAGCAACTTCCCTCTCTGGAGCTAAGAGATGATACTCTGTGACATCTGTCAGTCTGTTCTGGCCCTCCCGCCCCTCTGTGACATCTGTCAGTCCGTTCTGGCCCTCCGGTCCCCTGGAAGGTCAGTGGCTTTGTTGCCCAGAGAAAGAATAAGCAAGGATGCTTCCAGGTGCTTCCTTGAAGCAGACCCCACTTCCTTCCTGGATGTGATGACCCAGTTGCTTGTGTTAGAAGACTGTGTCACAGCCTCTCTCCCAACCCCCACTGAGAACCCTTCAGCAGTAGAGAGACTTTCACAAGTGTTTGCTGGAGCTCTGGGTCATACAATTTAGGTCATACACAAACAAAGGAATGGAGCGTGGTCTAGAATCCATTTGATCACCACACAGGGAGAATCTGGAACAGAATAGTGAAAAGGAAATTCAAAAACAGAGAAGGTAGTAAAAATGGAAACATAATATCCTGGGAACTAAATGTGTAAGGCTCAGCTTTTACTTAAGAAAGATTTTCAAAAATTTCCCAATCTTCAAATTTGAAAATCTTCAAATACATCCCAAATCATCTTCAAAAAGTTCAGTCCCTCCATTCAGAGAATATGGATTAAAATCTGTTTGTTTCATACCCTGTTGCTATGGAAAGAAAGCAAAACAAAATGATTGGCAGCCAATCAAGAAGTCAGAGATATGCATAAGGGCCACCCTCCAAAGGCATGAGTATACACATGCACATACACACATATATACATACATACATACATACATACATACATACATACATACATACATGTGTATACAAAGACAGTGGAGAAACCTGACATCAACTCTATTTGTATTGACCCTGAACACATGATGCTTCACATAATATAGGAAAGAGGGGGAGGCCAATCCAAAGTAAGCAAGTCGGATATGACTGTGATTGACATAGGCCTTGCTTTAAGCTGAGTAGTATACCTGAAGTAGACAGCAGTGAATGAGAGTAGAATTCATCCCATATCAGAGGAAACTGCTCGAACAAAAGCCAAGAGGAGGAAATGAGCTCCTATTGTGTGTACACATGAAGTTCCTCGGGAAGGAAATTGCCTGGTTCAGCACACTTCCGCTACCTTCCGAAGCTGCCAAGGGAAGGCTCGGCCTGTACTCAAAGTCCAGAGATGGTGTCTCCCTCAGCCTTGGCTAAACTGCAGGGAAATGGGTAGGATTTTTAGCAAATCTACCCACATTCCTAGACTCCCAGAAACTTGTATTATAGACTAGGTCTTGGGAATACCAAAGACAATTACTAGGGTTTTTCTCTTATTGTATTGGAGGATGTGTACCTATAATGGAGAGCAGGTACTTAGTTTGAAATCCTGCTCTCTTTATAGACTTCATCCATTCCTTAAGATCCATGTAGGTGTCCTCATGCAGGACACCTCTCTGCAGGAACATCACTTCTCTTTTGAGGGTCAGACCATGAGAGATGAGGCCCTGTGACTGGCTCATGGAGGCTTCACTCTCAGGTCTCTTACATGGACAATAACAGCACCAACACTCCTGTTTCCTGCCATTATCTATAGAAATACAGTCTTCATCATGAGCATTTGATTTTCTTGGGCACCGTGTGCTGCCTGGCACTCATCCTGAACCAGAGACCAGCCAGCCATATTCGGTCCTGGAAGATATAGGGGTATAGCAGAGGCAGAGGATTTTATGTTCCAGTCAGCATAATAAGTGAATTACCTAGGTCTCTGGAGCCCCTAGGGTAGGGCTTGGAGACACCTAATAGTCTTAGAAGAGCTTAGATTGAGAAGGACTTTTTATTTTTTTTTCTTCTTTCTGTTGCTTGATTGACAGTTTGAGTACAGTTAAGCTCAGATCTGCTTGCATGCTACTATAACTGGCGTGCATGGTGGAGTCATTTTCCACTGACATCATCCTCTGGAAGTGGTTCCTGAGAGAAGGAAAATGAAAGCAGAGGAGGGAGGCGAAGGAGGCCGAGTGCTGTCAGTGGAGAGCCCGCCATCTTGGCTGCAGACTCCACCTCCACACCGAGCTTGGCTGACCCAGTCCAGTCCCCTCCCATGTCTCCCAAGGGACTGTCCGCAGCTGTGGCCTGTGTCATCTATAGACACTGTGTGTAGGGGTGAAAAATTGATTCAAAGGCAATATTCTTTGAATGCACCAAGTTCCGATGCAGTTTCAGTTGGCAGTTTTCAGTTTGCCCTGGAGGGTAAAACCGTCTTGGTCCTTATTTTCCAGCCTGAGCCAGATGCTGTTCAGGGTGCTGGGCTCCAGAGATGCTCTGCCCTGGCCTCAAGGTCAGTTGGCCAATCTTCTAGCTATAAACAGAGAACAGCATGGTCAACCTCAAGGAGACAGGGCAAGGTTAGAGGGGACAGAGCTCAGAGTGGGTGGCCCTTGCTCTTCCTGGCTGCAGATCAAAGGACCGGCTTTTTCTGAGGAAATTTGAACAGAGCTTGGAAGCTGTGCTGAAGGACAGACAGCAGGCAAAGAAAGGGGAGAAGGGCATCACAATAGCCCAGTCCTTCTAATTAACAAATGCCTGCTAATTACTTGCTCCTGGGACTTACCAAGCCTCATCTATAAACTGAAATGAATGGGAAATGAGCCTTAAGCTGCTGGCTTGCTGTCTTCCTGCTTGCCTGCTTCCTTCTTCTTTCAGGGAAAACCATAGGAATTAGGAGTTAACTTTGCCAGCCAATAGCATAGGTGTTGCGGAGAAACAAGGCTGCTTTATGCAGTGTGGACGGGGCTGGGGAGTGGCCGGCTTCCCCTTCTGGTACACATCTTGGATCTCGTCACTGCTGGCAGGACTGTGGGTAATGAATACAGGGAAACTTGTACCTGGTTCTTGCTTGTTTGGCTCAGGCTGCCTTCCACAGCAGGGCAAACACTTGCAAAGCAGCCACATCCTTCCTCCTGGCCATGCTGTGGACAGAATTTTACTCTCCCCTCAAGCTAGAAATGCCTGAGAGAAAAACAACAACAAAATTTTCTCACATGACATTGAATAATGGTGGTTTCAAAACTCCTGGTAGTTGAGTCTAATTTCCAGGGTGAGGTCATAGGACTGCCTGGAAAATTACAACGTGATTTTTGTATTTAGTTTATTCACATTGTACTGGATGTCAAAAAATTTTAAAGCCAACTCATAACTATTTGTGATGAGTTTATGTTTTCTTGCATTTCAAACATCATGACTTTTGTAGCTGTTCTGAGTAAATGCAGGGTGTAGTTTTGAAAGCAAGAAATTGAAGGACATAAGCGGGAAATAGGCCAGAGCCTAGAAATACAGCTGAGTAGACCAAAATCAGAAAACCTAAGGGAAACGTGACATCTGGAATTGGGGAAACATATTCAGGATGACTCCACTAAGCCATTGAGGCCTATTGGAAACTATGACACTTGACTTTTCGGGCATTTATGGAGCTTTTGTGACTTTGTTCTCCAATGCAGACCAACTGATAATGTGCCTTGTTCTCCACTGGCTTTGTAATCTCAATTCTTCACCCCTCACATAATGGCCTGTTTGTTTTGAGGCTGGTGTACACTGGCCAGAGAATCAGACATTTGTTACCCAGTGCTTGTTTTGAAGAAATCAGTTCTGGGTACATCTTCACACTGCCCATAAAAATAGAGGCTTATCTGGGTGAGCTGTACTATGTAGGCACAGGGAGGATCCTATGTGTCCCCTACTATGGAAAATGAAGGTGAAATATGATAAAACTTCATTTCAGTCTAATTACTGAAGAACCTGAATTATACATTATTCATAGAGATATACAGTTTTATTAACTATGATGACATACAGCAATTTGAGAGGCCCAAGGATATGTTATCTAATAATGACCCTTAAGAAGCTCTTACTAATGAAGAGATAAGAATGATTTATAAGTGGTATTAAGATATTTATATCTAAATGAATGTTAATGAAATGCCTGAAAAGTTTGGTCTCATAAGTAGGGTAAATATTCACATCAGAATTATGTTAAGATTGTTAATTTATTCATCAAACAAACCCCTTATACCCTTTAATTTCATAAATCGTTCAGAGGTAAACTTTGGCCTAGTCTGGGGGCAGTTTCAACTCACATGGGAAATCTGATGAGTTACTGGTGGCTATCTGCCTGGAAAATTTGTTGTGAGACGTTCTTAGGTTCTAAGCATAAGTTAGAGGGAAAAGAAACTGGGAACGTTAGTCGTACCTGTCATGACTGAAGAAGGAGAGAGGACCTTCATTTGCTACCCTTGCAAAGGCTGGTCCCAGCCATTCTTGGGAATCTTCATTACCTACGAAATGATAATGACTTCTGTCTTACTTTTGACATTGTTTCTGGGTGTCTTCAAGACCCAACAAATAATGACTCTTTTTACTGGAGTGGTAGCTATTCCAGTGTCTTAATTTACTTCTACTTTGAAGAAGGATGTTTGAGTTGCATTTGTTTAGCTACATAGGGAACATTTTTATTTTCACTACCTTTGAGGACAAAATTATTTTATAATTCTTTGGAATTTTTTAAGGTGGGAGAGGGCCGTTACTCTGAAATGGGCCCTTTGATACTGTGTTTTACTGTTTCACATTAATTTCAAGTGTAATTGTTATTTTAAGTGAGGAATCACTTATTTCTCTCCACGAAAATAAATTTGGACATCAGTTTGAGTCCACAGATTGCCATCACCTCCTTCCATTTTGAAGCTAAATGATAAATAATGTGAAGACAAAACAAAGTGTGGGGGGTGAATACCCTTGGAGTGTCTGCTGTGGTCTAGGCACTTCTATATTTACTTTCAAGAACAGTTTTTTTAATCTAATGCTACCAGCCGTCCAAAATATGGATATTATTATCCCAGTATATAGACCAGAAAAACAGTTTTGAAAGTCTGACTGTTCATCCAGTGTGGAGCTGAAATTAGAACAATTCTGTTTAGAGTTTTAGATTTAAATATGTGTCATCTGTCCCAACTATTAAGCAGGACTCTTACAGTGACATTTTACGCATCCAATAACAAGAACTGGAGAACTCAGCAATGTGTGAACCCTCTGTCAATGTTAGGATGTTAGCTACTGATCTCTGTCTCTGTCTCTGTCTATCTCTCTCTCTCTCCTTTGTATTAATTTCTCTTGCTGACACTTTGACCTTGTGCTGAGAAAGATTGACTGTCTAAAAGTGCACATGAGGGCAGGCCCCCCGAAATGCCATTTTCCTTCCTGCTGAAGGACACAGATCTTGGCTTTATGAGCTGCTAACAGTCAGTTTTTAGCACAGAGCCAGGAGATTGTCTTAATACACTTAGTGATGTTCCAAAAATAGCATGGGGTGGGTGGATCATAAATCTGAATCACTTATAGGGTCACAGTGAGACCCATCGCTGCTGGCAATCTTGGGGAGAAAGTGTTGATGAGCCCCAAGAATTAAACCAGCCGTTCATTCTTTGTGATTGTGGCACAGTTCATGTGTTGAGGGCCTATTGTCTGCCTGTGGAATTTAAGGAGATACGCTCTGTGTAAACATCAGCTGATAATATCCGTGGTAATAATTATATATAAAAAAATTATAAAACCGTGAAGAGTTCCAGGATGGCCCAGTGTGTTTCTTTGAAAAGACAGTTCATTGCAAATGACAGCATAGGACACTAGTTTGTTTTTCTTTGTTCTTTTTAAGACTTCTTAGAGGAATGAGCACCTGGATTCTGTCTTCAGGTTCACAATATTAGAATTCTGAAGGAAGTTTTTCCCTTTAAAAGGTGTGCTACATCCCTTTTGAAAAATCCTGATTGTCATTTGATTCCTGCTGTCAAGCTGGGAGAGGACATGGCTAAGCGAGACTTCACTCCCAGCTGTGGGGCTCTGAGAGACGGTGTCCTTGCTCCTCTACCCTGCCTTCCTTTTTACTGATGGGAGTCAATGATACAGTCAGGAGCATTAGTGGGTGTGTTGCAATGTGAAGGGTCATGGTTAGGACAATGACACTGCTGGCATTAAATCAATTTAGGAGTATAGATATTTTGTTTAGTTCATTCATTAAACAACTGAGAGAGAGAGAGGTGGATTAATTAACCATGTCACTTATTTCACATTTTAAATCACATTTTGGTTTATTAGCATTATTTTTATTTTAACTCCCTTTATAGGCTAGTCAATTGATCTTCCTATAAATAACATTGGGTCAAATTAAAAAATAACTTTTTTGGGGTGCAAATCTTTCACCTTCTATCTTGGCCATGACACAGCCTTGTTCTTGTCTAATGTTTTTGTGTTCCATGGGAAATATATCGACGACAACTCCTAGTATTTATTACTCCTCAATTTAGTATGTAATTATTTATTTTCCACAATTTGTTCTGTGTTTTGTAGTTGTGGTCGAGGCTCTTGTACTTGGTTGAATAGCCGAAGTGGCCAAAGTATCACACAGTGACATGGGTCCTAAATGCCACAGATTCAATGCTCACCCCACATCTTGGCCACCCATCTCCAAATCTGGGGTGTCTGTCTCCAAAGGCACCATGCCATAGCTCAGTGTATCTCTGTGTAAATCATGGAAGACCGGAAGCTCTGTGTTAATCATTGCTTTAAGAACAATACACTCAAAGTCAGACTCTTGAGGAACCCCAGATTTCCTTCTGCCATCTCATGAGATCAAGGGAGTACTGCACTTGCAGGGCAGAGTTCTGACTGCCACTTATGGTGTCTTCGTGGTTGATTTTACATTAGTTATGTGTTATTATTAGAAACAATAATAAGCAGTTATAATTTAACATTTTATGCCAAGCCTATGAAAAGTGTTATGCAAAATTTACTATTATTAGAAAGCTACAATTTGCAAGCCATTGTCACTCTGTCCTCTGCCTTTCTTTATTTGATCTCTTAAACACAGGCCAGCCCCTTCCACAACCCACCTACCGGGAATTGGAATTATCCAAATTATCATTGAGTTGTTTAAATAATAAACTCGGTTTTACCTCATGACTTGTTCTTCAATAACACATAATTTCTGATACACAATTTGGACAAAAGACTGATATTTAATATGCCTCTTGGAATGTCTGAGCGAACATGGCTCTCAACAAGAGAGCTGTATCCAGGCTTAGTGAAATTGCGTGTTGTCTATTTGAGATACCTTCTCTTATTTGAGAATGTTCTGACGTTCTGGAAGGTGTGTCCACATTTAAGAAATGATCATCCCTAGATCCTAGTAGCGTAAGACCTACCACTATTCACTTTTAAATGAAGAAATGATATCTTTGTATCTTCAAGCTATAAGGGGAATTTTTGGATTTTTTTTTATCTTAGGTTGTTTATGTTTCAGTTTATCTTCTGAGGGTAAAACCTTTTTCCTCAAGAAAAAAAAAAGATATTTAAAATCATATAGTAACTATGTGGACCTGCCATGCTACATTGCTAGAAACCCACTTTTAAGGATTTAATAATACTGTTCTTAAAATTCCAATGTTTTGAGGCCATATTTGTTTTAGCATTTCTTGTCACTTAATATTCAGTTCATTCTAATTGCTTATTTTTATGCATTATGTTGTGATTGCGATCCGGGCACATAAATTCTAATTTTCTAATTTCTAATTTTTCTAACTTCTGATTTTTTTCTCTCAAAGTGGGATTTGAGTAACTGCTATATTTTTTTAATCCTTTATATCTCTCAGAATATTTTACTTGCATATTAGAACCATGATGTGATTGAATACCTTGTAATGGCTATTAAATTTCTCCCTCCAAACTTACACATTTTGCTATTGGCTTGTACTGTTTTGTGTTGTGAAGGAGAAACTGGACCATACTCAGTTCCTTTGTGGTTAGCTCTGGGGCTGAGGGCTTCAGTGATTTTTGCTGATTTTCTGCTGCCCTCAAGATTGCTGGGAGCGTCCAGACCCACGGGTGTGGCCAAGACATTCATACCTCTCAGTATCTCCATTCTCAGCACGTTCTTGAATCGCTGCTTACATTTAATTTGTTCTTTTATATCATTGTTTTAATAGTTCTGAGATGAAATCTTTGTCTTCTTCCTTGGGTTATTTTAATCTCTTCCTTTTTTTTTTTTTTTTTCTATGTAGTCCGTAAATTCATGTATCTCCATCTGATGGATTCTACTTGAACATTGATAGTGCATTTTACCAAATTCAGACGTGAGTTCTTCAGTAAAAATGTCAGTGGCCCCCTTTTTATCTTACATCAATGGCTGCCACGCTTGCTCAGTCTCTTGATTCCTTTCCAACTCTTCTTCTTTTTATCTTTCCTAAATTCAGTTTTCTTGATCTTCACTGGAAAATATGCAGCTGCATGACAAGTTCTTAAGTTTCACTTTTTCAACAACAGACTTTGTGCGATCCTCTTAATTCTCCTTTTGGCGTGTGGAATGTCTTGCTCAGTCCTTTCCGATCTTCCTGGCCTATGTGACTGTTTGTTCTGACTCATTCATTCATGCTGGATGGAAAGAGACCTGCCCAGGCCTGCCTCCACTTTACTCAAGCCTATCAGTAAGATTTCCCTCTTAAGTGTCAAGTCGATCCCTTGATGTTATTTGATTCAGTTCAGTGATGCAGCAGCTTCAGCACAGCGTGGCCTGTTTCCTATTGTCGGGAGTAACTTCTCCCTGCCTGTCTCCTTCACTCCACCAGTGTGCCAGCATGCAGCTCCTTCCTGTCGCCACCTCCCCTCTGAGGGGAGGCACCTTGGCTGCCAGCTCTTCATGTACCTTGCTTCCGTTGTGACCAGTAGAAGCATGTCAGTCAAGACTTACAGCCGACACTGTCCCTGGTTCCTCATAAACTTAAAGGTGTCTTTGTCCTAGAGACTTTGGGTCAAGTTAGGTCTGCTTAGTGCTCAAGCTGACTCCTCCTGTCCACAGAGGTTTGGCATGAGGTGGCTTTTCTATCATTTTTATTTATTTGCTTGCAATGGTTTTGATTCTCAGAGGGACACGGGTGCCTGTGTTCAACAAGAGAGTCCTATTCTCCCCTGTTTGGATTATGTTTTTAATCTATCAGGCCGTGACTCTAAATGGGGAATAAATAGCAAAATTTTACTTTACAAACTAGCCTTCTCTTTGTGTTTTCCAATGTTCCAAGTAATACTTGTTGAACCGGGCATTGCTTCTTTGCTCATAATTCCTGTTACCTTGCACTCTAAGTTCTTATGTATACTAAGATCTTGTTCAAGGAATTTCTAGTTGAGGGTGGAGTGAGAGGGCTTAGTGAATAAAAGGGCTTGCATACAAGCCTGATGGCCTGAGTTTAATCTCTGGACCCACAGTGAAGAAGACATTGAACTCCCAGAAGCTGTGCCCTGACCTCTGTTTGCACATTACACAGGTGCACACATGCACTCCCATGCACAAACGGAAAAAAGATTTTTTTAAGGAGTTTCTAATTGATCCCACTGATTTATGTGTCTGTTTCTTCAACAACAACAAACTGTAGCTTTCATGGTTTTGAAAAGCATCCTTATGCTCTAAGACTTACTCATGTACTGTGATTTTTTTTCTAGAAATCTCTGTTCAGTTCTGTTTCTTCTTTCAGAGAAATATCAAAATAATTGTTTATGCCTCCCCCCTTATACACACTCACTTACACAAACCTTTCCTAACACTAAAAACAATCTCTGAGATGTTAACAAAATTGTACTTATTCTACAATTTGGGTTAGTAAGAACTAAAATTTAAATTTAAATTAATTTGTATTTATGTGTATATTTGTGTGTCTGTGTAAGTGTATGCCACATGTGTTTGAGTACCAACAAAGGCCAGAAGAGGGCATTGGATACCCTGGAGCTGGAGTTGTGAGCTATCCAAATTAGATGCTGGGAACCAAAGTCAGGTCCTCAGCAAGAGAAGCAAATACCCTTAACTGCTGAGCCCTTTCTCCATTTTAAATAATAATGGTGAAGTTGGAGATACACGTAGGTGGAAAAGAATTTGCCTAGTATGTGTGAGCCCCTGGGTTCAATCCCTACCACAGGGACGGTGTTAAAAAAGAAACAACAAACCCTTTAGCCTTGGATTTGATCCCTACAGCTATAAGAAAAAGTTGACAAAGAAAAAGAAGAGAGAGAAAGAAAGCTACTGGACAATACCTGTGTCGACTTTATTCAGACATTCCTTTATATCCTGAAGTAAACATCACCAGTGTTTGTGCTGGTCCAGTGTGCTTTTCAGTTAGAGTCACCCTAGCTGTTTTCTGTTTATGAAGCTCCTGTAGATTAAATATTCTTATTATATGTTCTACCTGGTGGCTGGCAGAAAGCTATAGGCACCATTGAACTTTATTCGGGTGTCTGACTGAACCCACTTTTTCTGTATGAGGGTTAAGTTCAATTCTCTGGGGTTTTCTGGTCTATAGTCACATCATTTGATGATGAGAACATGTTCTTCCTTTGTCCCATAACTGGGTCACATAGTCCTACTGCACATCAGTACACGTTCCTATTACATGTTAATGGCCTGTCTCTTAACTCTGGGAAATTTGTGGGCAGCTTGTATTTTATAGCCTAGATGGCTACAGGTGTCCCCAAGAGACTTTTAATGAATTATAGCAACCAGCAGCAAATTTTTCATCTTTCTAACTAAAATCTACGGATACAGCATATTTATTAGATTTTTGATGTTAAAAACAAAGTTTCAGGTAGTGTGTTTAAGACCATTATATATAAATTCCGTGCTTTCAAAAAAAATGATTGTGTCATACATTTAAAATAAAGATGGGTAACCCTTTCTTGCTCTGATTCATTTCTTCGTCTGTCCATCAGTCCATCCGTCCACCTGTCCTCTATCTTACAACTTCTTAATCCACCCTTGGTAGGGACATGAAATTCCGCTGGTGTGATTTTTATCCCCAAATGCTCATAGTTCACCAAATGCTACCAAGCAAAAGCATGCATACTCATTGAGCTCTCATTATGTTCCGGTTCATACTAATAAGGTAGAGGTACCTGTGACAGAAACGTTACAGCAGATTTCATCCATAGATGCTGTTTATTTCTTACCGGAGGCCTAGCTTCTTGGGCTCCAAAGTTTCTCATTTGAAGGAAGTTTGGCATTATGCAGATAAATGGAGAGAATTTGAGCAAGTTTCAAGTTTGATCATTTTCTTACTAAAGGAAAGCCTTTTACTTTATAGAATAGTGACACAAACATTCTCTCTAGAGATGGCATTAGTGTGTATTAATACATAGAAATGATCACAAGATATTTTCTGAGAACTTTCATTCTAGATAATGTGTTAGATTTTTTTCTTGGGAATTGTCAGTTAATTTTTTCTAGACATATCCAACTTAAACTGGTAAATGCTGCTAAGAAGCATTTAGATATTTAGAAAAAAAACTTGTATGAAACTGAGCCACTCACTGGTTGGTTTTGTCATCTTATTGCAGACTCTCTGGGAAGTGGGAATCTCAGTTAAGGAATTTGTTTCCAGCAAATTGGCCTGTGGGCCTGTCTGTGGGACATTTTTTGATTGCTGGTTGGCACGGGAGGGCCCAGCCCACTGTGGACAGTACCATCCCTAGGCAGTTGGGCCTGAACTATATAAGAAAGAAAGCTGTTCAAACCAGGAGAAGCAAGCCAGCAAGCAGCATTCCCTCACGGCTTCTGTTTCAGCTCCTGTCTCCGGGCTCCTGCCTTGAGCACCTGCCCTAGTTTCCCTTGATGACGGAGTATATATAACATGTAAGTCAAATCAGCACCTCCCTGCCCGTATTGCTGTGGTCACAGTGTTTATCAGCAATAGAGAAGTGAGCTAGAACAGCTAATTCCAAATGTGGTAATAATTACGATTTTGATTTTTCTCTGTGAAAATAAACTATAATCCACATGGACATTTTGAAACATTGACTACTTTAAATTTTAGATACAGAATGAGGTTGTAACAGTCAGAAAGGAAATAAAAGCATTCTGAAGTTAGGCCCAAAAGATTTGGCTTGTAAAAGTTCCAGTGAAACAAAATCAGTGTTATTTGCTGTACCTTTGAAATGCACTTCCAGAAAACTTGGAAAATCTGAACATCTGATTTGACGTCTTCCTTTCCCTGTGCCCCATCCTTGATTTTTGAATCGTAAGATTGGAGGGTCACATGATCCTTTCCAATTCTCCATCTCCCTTTAATTTACTGTATTGTGCTCAGACAGAGATTAAGTTTTAAAGGAAAATACATACCCAACAAATATTTTGGAAGCAATCATGCTTCTTACGGAGATGAGCACGTGGCACGTTACTTTGCAGTTGCATACACAGCTGATTTCCTTATTTTTTATTAAATAAGTTAGTGCATTGGGTTTCCCAGCCTTAGTGGTGGTGCTGACATCCTCGTGTGGGTTCCAAGCCCTCGACTCCGAAGCAGCGTTATTACCTCTTCTGAGGAGGGTTAGCGAGTCAGACAGAATTATCAGCCATAATGAACCCAGGCTTCTGCTTCAGGGTTAACAAAGAGAATCCCTACGGGTCACGGGCATCTCCCTGGAGATCCGTCCCTCTCTAAGAGGCACAGTTGCTATCAGGTCTGAGGTAGAAGAAGCCTGGGACAGATAGCTTGCAGGTCACTATTTCTCAAGTGTTTCTCTTACAGTATCTACAAAGGAGGGAGAGGCACTGCCCTCTTCAGGGCTGAAAAGGTTAACAAGCCTTATTTATTTACAAAGTCTCCCAAATCTTAATTTCTGCTCCATCACTGTCTGTGCTAATATCAAAGATACATTTCAAATTACTCACCACTCCCAGTATCTGACTTTCTCTTTGGCTACCAACAGCTTCAAGTACAATCGATGCTTCTAAAAGCTGCAGTGTTTACATTTGGCTCTATAGCTGTTTATGTCTGGGCCTGACAACCAATGCTTTGTCCAGACTTGTCACTTGTGTGGGGGTAAACTGAGGCTGAGAAGGCATTTGTGACTTGCCCTCAGATCTCCCAGCTGGTATGTGATGTGCAGAAGCTAAAACTCTGTTCTTTGAACTCCCAGCTCTGTCCATTTTCTGACAAACAGGCAATTAGGCTATCCCAGAGGGGAACCCGATGTATACAAAGGAGGCCCTTTACTTTCTGCATTCTGGAGGAAGAAATGCTGGCTGCCTTTTCTCTATGGAACCTGCCTGGGAACTAATGAGCTGTGTTTGGGGTGGAGGAAGGAGGGTAGCCAAGTGAGTGTTCTGTGGAGCATCCGTCATCCACACAGACTCACACACTCACACTTGAAGTGACCAAGTGTGGAAGGAGAGTCAGGGAAAACTAAGCCATCAGTTTATGACCAAGAACAGTGAACCCTTACAGTGGACTAGCTTGGGGTCGTAGATATTTATTATCTGATTGGTTAAAAAAAAAACAAATGAACGATGTTGGAACCATAACTTGCAAAAGTTTGGAATGCTTGCTAGTTGAGTGTGAGGAGGAACTAGTTACAGCAACTGGCAGAGTGATGAACTGGTAGAGACTCGGAGTATTTGCAACCGATGAGTCATTCTTACCGGAGAAGTGGAAACAGGCAGAGACTCCCATCCTGGCCAGTTGCTGCAGAGTTGGTCATTGACCATCGACTGTGTGGCAGCCAGCCTACCGGGGCTCCGGAGGCAGCAGTGCCTTGTACTAGTGCTCTTCAAGACTTCCAGATTCTCTCAGGGGCCAGTGCAATACTTAAGTCTCAGCAGGGAGCAGAGACAGCTAGTGAAGTTTCAAGATGGATGTCTCGTCCAGGGCTCATGGTTGTGTCTCTGGACTCTCAGCCCTGTGAATTTAATTGAGCAGGACTTTTCCCATCAGACATATCCTTTTGTTCAATTGTGAGTGAGTTCTTTTGATCACCACCAAGAAGACACATTTCAGTGGGCGAAATGCCATTTGCGTTCACATACGTTCCTAACAATCACTTCACATTGAAATGCTAGTTAAAAATAGACTGTGCAGAGTCATACTTTAAAAACAAAAGATTAATGCATGGTTGTTGTCCTTTCGTACATGTGCTAATGCCCAAAAAGAGACAGAAATAAAACCTTTTTGGTTTTGGAATATTTCGGACACATATCCAAAGTACTTAACTGAATATAATAATCTGCATTCTAGAGAAAAGTGGTGTTCAGATCCATAGTCTCCTTCCTTTCCTCTCTCTTTCCCTCCCTCCTTCCCTCTCTCCATCTCTCCCCCTCCCTCCCTCCCTCCCTCTCTCTGTGTGTCTCTCCCTCCCTCCTGTGCTCTCTCTCTCTCTCTCTCTCTCTCTCTCTCTCTCTCTCTCTCTCTCCTTCTTTTCCTCTCCCTCTTTCCCTCCCTCCCTCCCCCCTCCTTCCCTCCTTCTCCCTTCTCCCTCTCCATCAGGTTTGGTTTCATTCTAAGCCATTGGTTCTCTTGAGAAAGAGGTCAGACCAGTCTGAGGAGCAGGCAAGCTTAGAAGAGCAATTGAAGTATGCACATGGGAACACGGATGATAAAATCATTTCAGAAAATAATGAACAAGTAACTTGAGAGTTTGTCTTGAGGGTGGTATCACAGGTTATGCCGGGTTATTAATTTTCCAGCTCAGCAGTGTGTCTCTTAAAAAAAAAAAAAAACTTAAAGGGAAATGGATATGTTTTTTGAAGAAATGCAGTGCCATGGGTAGAGGGACTACCAAGGCTGAATGGAGCCCACCAGACAGTAGGCCTGGGAAAACCAAAGTGTTTCCACCTGGGTCTAATTGTGTACTGGAAGATCAGGAGAGAGGTCAGTTGTGCTGAGAGCACTGGTGTTTGCAGGGTTCTTGGGTCACAGAAATGACCCGAGGGCTTAGACCCTCGGCATTTGTTGCAATGGACATGAATGTGAATGATAGGCACAGCTTCACTGTAGGGCGTACTCATGGGCCCTGACACTTTCGTCATCCGCAGACAGGAGTTAGGAGGCCCTTGACCTGTTCTCTCAGTTTCCCCTTCCGTAAAATGGGAAGAAGCCTGTTTGGCACCCCAGATGTGACTTGGGACCAGGGCCAGAACAGCCTGCAGTGGCTTCTCCCGCCCTGCTTCTCAGTGGCACTCCTCAAACTGTTGGCCCACGGTTACCATGGTGACACAGAGCAGGGTGAAGTCTCAGAAATAATGACAAGTGGTGGCGGCAGCGGGGAAGCAGAGTTGGGTGGTGGTTGGCCTCTGAGGAGTGCCTGGGTCTGAGGAAAAGTAACAAAAGGAGCTGTGCCCAAGAAGAGGAAGAGACAGGCTCCCACTGCCAGGAGCCAGCTGCTAGCGTCCCTCCATCCCACTGTGAACACTGATGTCATCTTCCAGTGCCCACATGTGCCTGGGCTTACAGGTTATAGATCATACATAATTGCCTGGGCCACTTTATTCCTCAGAGTGCGGACTTGAAACACAGTAAACATTGGTTGTTGGTTTCAGTTTCCTTAAAGATAAGACAAATCGTCGACTCAAATGCATTTCTGTAGCCCACTTTATTCTTGTGGCCTGAGTCATTCCGTGTCAATGGCAATTAAAGGAAGTATGGCTGGAATGGACTTTCCACTTCCCTTTTTCCAGAGTTAAGTGAAATCACTGCAAAACAAGATTTATTTATTTATTTATTTATTTATTTATTTATTTATTTATTTTTTAGCTAGTGTCAATCGGTTTCTTCATGTTGCCCCTGAACTCTTGGGTTCTGCTCTTGAGTCAAATGGTAGGGCGTGGGAAAGACTTGCTCTGCCTAGCATCGGTGGGGAACCATCATCTGTATGTCCCGTGCCTGGCCACACAGTGGCGATAGTAGTTTTCTGTCTTTCTAGGGTCTCAGAAACCCATGGAACTCTCCTTCTCCATACCTCATGTCCAATTCTGTTCCAGGGCTGCTGTCCCCTGAACAAGTCGTGGGGTTAGTCAGGTGTAGAGAAAGGCCAAGAGCTGGATGCTTCTCCGCAAGATGTCTCCACCTCAAAGAGCACACTTCAGGCCCCGCCTTAGCCTTACGGGAGGCCACTCTCGGAGGCCTTCCCCAGACACCTGTTAATCCCAAGAGATGTGTGTTAGCTCAAAAAAGCCAAGCCAGAGAGGGAAGCCTGGAGCGCCATCTTCTTCATGGCCTCTCAGGCCATCAGCCATTTCCCCAGACAGTCCAAAGCACAGACACCACTGCTCTGGACTTTCGGAAGCCCTCCCCAGGTCTGCACCCTCCACAGCTCCCCACACTGCACAGGGAAGACTGGATGGCTGCTGCCCAGGGTCTAGCATGCAGAAATAGCCTGTATTCTGTGTTGATGGGTCCGAAAACAGGAGGAAGGGACAATTCAACTGGCGATGAGGTGCCGGTTCCCCAGACCCCTGTCCCTCATGCAATTCTCTGCTCAGTCCTCTTGGCCCTCTTCCGGACCCTCCTTAGGTGCTGAGTGTAAGGGAACAGCACCAGCACCTCCACTCCCTTCCAGACCCCTTTATAGTGCTACCCTGCCAAGCCTGTGCTCTGCAAATGTCCCCCTTCCCATGACATATGCTCCCATTAGATCCCATGGCTCAAAGGGCCTGCTAACAAATCTAGGCCAAACACAGCTGCGTTGATAAGATTTTCATAAGAGTCCCTAAAAATACATTCTTAAATCAGCCTTGCCAGTCATTGAGCAGCTACAGAACTTGAAGGACAGAAGTGGCTTCAGAAACGGCCAAGCCCCCTCCCATTTAAAGCTCAGAAACCAGATTCCTGGGGAGCAGAAATAATAGCAAGAACAACAGCGGCTGAGGACTATTTCAAGTCCCATCATGAAGATGGAACACAGCGCAGGGCAGGCGCAGACTGTGAGCTCTGGAGTCTGTCCAGCCGTGTGTGTGCCCATTCATCTCCTCGTTCAGCAAGGGTTTGTCCAGTGTTCACCATGTCCCAAAGTTACATGGTCTGCTTAATGTCAGGGGATATACAAGAGCCCTGTACCTTTCTCACAGCTGAACAAACTGAATACTGACAAGGGATTTGGAGGGAGACAGAGCAAGGTGAGCCAGCGTGAACGTAGAGGACTGATGTAATATTACATCAGAAAAGGCTTCCCCATAGACGACCCCCAAGGTGTGATTGCCTGGGAGGGTATTCCCAGCAGAAGGATCCGTGAGGTTAAAGCTCGGCAGGATGTGTCTGGTTAGCTGAGGACCAAGAAGAAGGCCAGAATGGCTGGAAGGAAGGAAGGAAGGAAGCAAGGAGAGAGATTACCAGAGAAACTGTGGGGCCAGTCACAAAGGTCATTGCAAACGGGTGGGTGGTCATAGAAGCTGTGGGACCAACCATGACGGTACTTGCAGACTGTTGTAAGGCTCTTGACTGTGGTATCCATGGGCATGGGCAGAGAGGAGAGCTGATCTGCCTCCATTTCTGACTAGATTCCTTTCTGCTGATCTGTTTGAGGGGACATAGGGGTGAGGTGGGAGATGGCATCCATGCTGTTCATCTGTATCATATGCTATCTGGGGGAGGAAGAGAAGGACAAAGGAGAAAAGGAGGAGCAGAGAGGATAGACGTCTGGGAGACATCATTGTCTAAAGCTATAAAAATTGACAGCGAGTTTAACATCATAAAACTGGACAGAGATGTGCTTATGCAGAGGCCTGGTGGGTACTTCAGTCTGCGTGTGTTTCGGCCTTTCCAGCTCCCACATGCTTCTTTCTCTTCTAGTTAGCACAGGCTACCAGGCATGAACTCTGTGATAATTCCCATCCTTATTACCTTCCACCTGGAAAATCTTATTGCAAATGATGCTGGGTAAATATTTGTTCTAAGAGCTTTACCTGGTCTTATCTCACCATTAAATATGCTAACCCCAGGGTGAGAGCTGTTATCCTGCTAACCTATGAGTCTGTTCCACACTACACTTCCTCCAAAAGGGTCTGGGTCTTGCCTTTTTCTTGGTGACACTTGTGTGTGTTTCTCATGTCACCTTGTGTACTGACTTCTGTTTTCTGATCATGTGTGATCATGCTGTGCTGAACCATTCTTGGTGAGGGGATATCAGCCACACCCGATTCTGACATCACTCACTTCTGTGGCTCAGCATGTACACAGCCACACATATGCACACATGGAGATATTTATGGGCTCTCGTGATGCCATGCACAGTTTCTACTCAGGGGAGAATAGCTTGCCACCTACCTCAGCTGCTGCCTCATGCACTCCAATCTCCCCGGACCTCTGGACTCTCCGATACTGTACACTGTACACATTAAAGCCCTTAACCATTGAAACACGCACCTTCCTTCTCATGCCGTTGTTCTAAGCTGGCCACGAATGGGTAAAGAAAGAGACAAGGCTGAGTCCTCCATCCAGGAGCCGGTCCTGCCTTTCCATAGAAACTCCAGTTTCTAACAGAGCTGATATTTCTGCCTCTGTTTTCCTCTCATGTTACGCTATCACCGGAAGTCAGGCACTATTCTCACCTTGGGCAGCATCTGAGGACCCAGCCCCACCCTCCTGCGTGGCAGGTGGACAGCTTACCTGACTGAAGCGGCAGGGCTGTGAAACAGCTAACTGCCTAGAGTTGACTTTCCAGGTGTGTGGCTTCAAGCCACTCTCTTCCTGCCCATGAGGGAAGATTATCTTTTCATCCCAGGAACCAGCGACTTCTTTCCTCCTCTCTCTTCAGGTCATCTGTAGCTCACCGGTTCCTACCTCCACCCACCACCATCTTCCCAAGCTCCTTCCTGTTTCCTTTCTTCCAACCCCGAAAGAGAGGAGCCTGGGAAGGTGAATTGGGGAAGCTGCCCCCCACCCCCGGGGGCTGTATTCATCCTTCTGTTACTCCGAGCAGCCCTGAGGTTCCAGAAACAGAGCTTCCAAAGGCCCATCTGACATCAGTGCAGAAAACATGAGACATTAATCCCCTCTGCTGTTCTGCTGTGTCCCTGTACCTCCAAGTACCCCAGGGTTGTGTCTGTCCTCTCAGCATGTGGAGAATCAGGAACACCTCGCTGCTCACAGCGGTCCACACATGTGCCTGATGTCCTTGCAGTGGCGGCCATCGAGGCTGTCCTTAGTGTTCTGCCTTCTCCCTTCATGCCGGATGATTCAGAGGAGTGTCTGTCGTTTTTCCTTTTTCTGTCATTCTCCTGATGCTCTAACTTTTGTCACCTCTAAGACACCAAGTGAATTGTGCCTTGTCCTGTTCAGGTGGCCCGTTAGTCTCCTGGAGACATATACAAGTCTGGCTTGCCCTTGGTCTCACTCAATGAGTATGCATGTCTCTTATCCATCCCATGGCCTGAGAAACTTGGATTCCACCTCATGCTCATGCCCATGACTTCTACACCCCATTTCCAAATGGCCTCGACTTCCTGATTGACACTTTCACCTGGGGCGCAACATCAGGTCCCTCTGCTCATGTGGAACACACACTTTGAAGATCGAAAGGTTACTCCTTGCCAATGAGTTTCTAACATACACGATTGCTGTGGGATGTTCTGTATGTCAAATGTGTTGCTCTGATTAGTTAAAATAAATAAAGTGCTAATTGGCCAGTAGCCTGGCAGAAAGGATAGGGTAGGCGGGACAAGGAGGAGGAGAATTATGGGAAGATGTAAGGTACTGGTAAGCCACGACCCACGTGGCAAAGTATATATTAATAAAAATGGGTTAATTCAAGATAAGAAGAAGTAGATAACAAGAAGCCTGCCACGGCCATACAGTTTATAAGTAATATAAGCGTCTGAGTGATTATTTTATACGTGGGTTATGGGACTGTGGGGGCTTGGTGGCAACTGGAGAGAAGCTCTCCAACTAC
Organism: Onychomys torridus; assembly: GCF_903995425.1. Lineage (NCBI taxonomy): Eukaryota > Metazoa > Chordata > Mammalia > Rodentia > Cricetidae > Onychomys > Onychomys torridus. Next base: position 108,201,062 of record NC_050451.1, read on the forward strand.
ATACGATCTGTATATGGCCTTTCCTTGCTGTCCATAGTAACAGTGGAGTTTTATCTGAATTTTTCCTTTCCTCTTCATCCATTACTCTAGCCTTTGGCCAGATCCCTGCCTCTGCAAACTCTTCGTGGACAAATGTTTGGAGATTTGCTACTCTATGGAGTTTTCCCGAGGCAAAGTCTCCTTTTCCTTTTCCTCGTACTATGTGTGGTCCTTCATGCTCACTCTGCCAATGCACTGTGCCAGTTCAAGTATATTTGGGCAACTCAGACCCTATGACACTGCTCTCGATGAGGCCCACCCCTGCCCAAAGTGCGCTCGCTGTGGAAACTTAGGGTACATCTCTGGAGCTTAGTGGACATGAACGAGTACACAGATTTTGATGTCTTGTGATGGATATGACTCTATGAAGAACTGCCGTGAGTTTTCATGGCCACTGAATGTTCTGCCAGTCTCCTAATGGAAGAAGTCTGTTCATAGTGTTAGGAGCTGAGATCTCAACAACTCTGCTTTGTCTTGTCTACACCAAGGTTTCATTCTAGACTGTGTTAGTGTAATTGAATTGTTACAGACTACAACAACTAGCCACTGGGTAAATTGAGGTGTGTTCCCTAACACACACACACACACACACACACACACACACCCCACACCATGTGCTCCCTGAATTTCTCCTTCTACTCCTCTGGGCAACCCTGAGATTCCAGAAGCGGAACTGCCCAAGGTCCCACGGAACATCAGTGCAGCTTTGAAAAGCCACTGGTCATGCTTGAGCCTGTTTCTGTGTCCATCTCACATAGGCTGTATGCATGAAGCCATCAGCTTCCTATCACCCCGAATACATATATGTGCCTTGATAGCTTCATTGTCAACAGCTGTGGCAATACATTGATTCTTTTAAATGTATATCCACTGACTGCATGAGGCAACCCTTCTATGTGGCTAATATTGAAAGTGGGTAAAAGGGAGCCCCAGCCTTTGTAGGTGCTTTTATTCCCCTTTGCCTCACTGTACTTGCAAGGCCTGACATCCACAGCTAAAAGAGACAATTATTTTGGCTCACAATTTCAGAGCATTTCAATACATCTTGGTGGGGAAGGCATGATGGATCTCAGCTGAGGGTGTCGGTCATGTGCGGCAGTCTGTTCACATCACAGCAGCCTAGGGAGCCAATCAAGAGGTCCCTCGGCCTCTCAAAAGAATGCCACCAGATGAGGAGCAAACATTCAGAACAGGAGCATATAAGGGATATGGCAGACTCACACCAGATGTCGGCAGATGAATCGGCCCTCAGGCTGGTGTCAAGAGGAAGGGAGAGAAGGACAAAGGTCAGCTAGGAAGAATTGTTTGCTGCAGAATGTGCCAGGGAAGGAAAGGGGAATTCACACAGGAATTTGGGGCTCTACCATCACCCTGTCTGGATGCAGCCATGGGTTCCTGACCACCCAGGAGACAAGTACCACACTTGAATGTTATCGAATATAGTTGCTTTTCTTACAATACTGGCATCTCCTAACTGAATTGTATTTGGATAGAAAACACAATGGGAAAAAACCCCACAATTTGAATACAAATATGTGCTGAATATATTCTATCTGGCTGTGGGTATAGGAGTATATTTAGAATTTTTCTCTTTTCTAATTAAAGATGGGGTTTCTGTCTGTGTGCATTTCTGGACTTGGCCATGAAAGTAGTTTGGAAATGTTCACATATTAAAATGAACCCTGGATTTTATGACTTTTTCACTTATACTTTCAGACATGAAAAAAAGTAGCTGAGAATCTTTTCCTTTATTGCCTTTGTCAAGGATAATGCTGACCTGTTTGTGACCTTGGGGGGGTCTTTATCTCATTTTCTTCAGTGATATATCAGAAGGTGTGTTCAAAAGAACTGAGTAACATGTGAAATGGAGATTCTGTCAACAGCCAGAACTCTGTCTTTACTCAGATGTGGGCTTTGAGCTGTCTAGATGAAGATGTGTCAAAGGTTCTGGAGCTCACATTATAGAAGGGACTCCATGACTCACATCCCCCATCACAGAGAGAGTTCTTCAGATAAATGTACATACACACATATTACCGTTGTTCTTCAGACAGACACACACACACACACACACATCATCATCATCATCATCATCATCATCATCATCATCGACTCTCAAGGCTGTTAATGATACAGGATCTCTCCACCTGTCACTGTGTGTCTCTTAATGCAGCATATATTTACTAACACAATTATACCCAATAACGTGGTTTTTCAAAACTTCCAGTGCTTTCTGGTGACATTCCTAACAAGCTTTGACCAACCTTGCTGCCTCATTCTTAGAGACATTAGTGATACTAAGACAGCTTAGGAATTTAAAACTAAAACTTCATGCAGATAGCTCTGAAGAGTCTAAATGAACATAGACTAGCTACCATAAAGAGAGCCCTTGTGTCAGACTACTAATTATATTATCTTTCTACAGACACTTGTGGATTGTGTGGTATTGTCCCCTCCATCAGTGAGCTCAAAGGGACTGGTCTGTCACACAGTTATCTGGAGGGAAGACTAGAAGCCGGGCCAGCAAAGTTGGTTTTCATCCCTTAACTCTCAAAGAACCATTTTATAGATAATTTTTAATAAATGAAAAAGAAAACAATTTAAAGAAGTTTGGAGAACAAAGCTTTTTGGTGATCACCATGATGGCTGTCCTCCTGATTTCTGTGAAGAGACGGTTGGGTTCTTACTTTCTTCCCTTGCACTGTCTCTGTTGCTGCTGCTGTCTGTCTCTTGGGCCGCTGAGCCATCTGAGGGAAGCCTGGGTTGACATCTCTTCCCCAAGGCAGTGATTACTGGACAGTATCACACCCCAGTCCTCAGAGTGAAGTGGTTCTCAGCCCTGGTGCTTCAGCTGGTGGCCCCTCCACACTCTTCTCCTGTCACTGTGTCTGCACTGGATAAGCCAGGGATGTGGCTGATTCATTGATCAGTGGAGAGAGCTCACCCTGAGCTGTTTTAAACCAGTCGGTGGGGGGTGAGCACACTCAGAGATCAAGCTACTCCCTGGAAAGAAAGATTATTTTATTTTAATGTATTTAAGCTCATACTGTGGCATAGCCTATAATTCCAGTCCTAGTGGACTGAGGCAGGGGAATTGCCAGAGTTCACAGCCAGCTTGGGCTATATAGTATATACCCAACTAGCCTGGGCTAAAGAGTCTTTAAGAGCCTGTCTTAAAGACCATGCCTACTTACCACCTCCACCACAGCCCATAAAAAGCCCAGCATGATATCACATGCCTGTAACCCCCAGCTATCTGGAGGAGCAGGCTTTGAAGGAAGGTCAGTTTGAGCGTTAGGCTTTCCAGTACTGCACAGTGAATAGAAAGACCCAGCCTCAAACCAAGAAACAAAATACCTATTTTAATAATTTAAATGTTAAGAATGGGAAACCCAAAAACTGTAAAGATGAGAAATAGGAAGTCAAAGAGACAGGAGCTCTTCACTATAATTAGATGTATGCAAAATAAAATTAAAGGCATCCTATTCTATGAGTTACTCAGTGGCTAATGAGTCCTTGACTGTCTGACTCAGAAACCGGTTTGTTTTGTAGGATCCTTTAATCAGGGCTGCAGGAGGCCTTGTCTGGCAGACAGCTAAAGCAGCCCAGGTGACCAGGAGGGAGCCAGGAAGGCTGTGCTGTAGTGCACAACAGTTTCCCTTAAGGCGGTCTTAAATTTTGATCAATCTCAGGCTCAAGATTGGACATGATTGATGTTTTTCCCTTCAGAAATGTGCAAATTATCCACCAAGTGATGGCTTTGCAGGGACACCTGGGGGGTCCTCAGCCTGGGCTTGTCTGAGGGTGTGGAACCCAAGGGAAGCCACCTCCTCCTCTCCCACAGAGAAGGGCCAGGCATTCCAAACTTACTGGCTGGCTGCATAATTTAGCAATTGTCAAAGAAGCTCAGCAGCAAATTCTTTTATACAGTCCAGAGTCAAGGCTCTCTGAAAAGCTAACGCCTAGAATAGTTTTAAATAAATTTTGAAAAATGAAAATGCCATGTGAGGAAAAAGCCCTAAAAATAGTTGACATTGGTGCATGGAGTTGAATGGAAAGGCCTTCCGAATTTCAAGAAATACTACAGAAAGCCATTTATTTTTGAAGTTTGAGCTGGTCTTTCCTTTAAAGATCATGAGCCTGGGTATTGGGTTTAGAAAGGATGTGTGCCATGTGCTTTACAAAATATCCCTTTCTCTCTGAACACTGTGTCGCCAAGAGTCACCAGATGAAGGCCCTTTACAAAGCAAGCCCAACCTCCCTCAAAGGACCATATTTTGAAACACCCTGAGGGGAGCATGTTGGTCTGAACCCTGGTTCTCCCAGAACACTCACCTGGAACTGATCACCTGGGTGTCTCTGCTCATCCGGTTGTGCTTTGCTTCGACTGGTCAGACATGTAGCCCCCAGGGAATCCTCCTGCCCTCCTGTAGCTGCTTCTGGGGGGATTGGTGGGTACACAGACATCCTGCTGGTGATCCGAAGCAGCCATCTTTGTTCCTTCACCATCTGGGTACCTAGCATAGAGTAAGGCAGCAAGGGTACTGATTAAGGTGGCTCTCAAGCTTGCACACTGGTCGCTCCAGAGGGCTGATTAAACACAGATTTCTGGCCTGCCCTGAACTTCTAACGTAGGCTCTCCAGGAGGACCCAGGAATCTGCATTTCTCCATAAGCTTCAAGGGGCTGCAGTGCTCCTGGTTCAGGTCCTTCCTGCACTTTGAAGATCACTGGGCTCAGGATAGCAGGTGTTGAGACTAAGTTATTTATCACTGGGGCAGCTACCCAACCCAATCTCCTTGACAACAGCAGAATCAATCAGGGTGCCTGCTGGAATGTTCCTATAGGTCATATAGCCAAATGACCATGTCAGAACCGTATTCCCATACCCTTGAATTTGGTCTGTGTTAAAATACAAATGTTCATTGTTGTTCATTCAACAGACATTTCTATACGCAAAGCAAATTCCCTAAGAGTTTTCACTGTGGTAGGGGACAGTTGGATAAGTTGATATCTACAGTATTATCAGTATTTACAGCTCTTGCAAGTTAGGAAGTAACAACATTTGTTTAAAAATAAATGGTGAGGCTTGAGGGCTGTAATAGGTGAGGGCCCAGTGAGCTGTGCAGTCATGTATCACCCACAAGAGAGTGTCTTGCTCCCAGTCGCTGCTGGGGAAGATGTCCCACGCAGATGCAATCATGGCTTCCTGAAAGAGCTTCTGTGGAGGAGGAAGAGGATTGAAAGTGGAGTTCATCAATGAATATCTATGCAAGGACTCTTTTTTATCACCTTGCATTGGGATGCCTTACAGTTTACAGTGTGCTTTTGTATTTCCCCGTACCCAGTCCTGTAGCAGCCACCGTGACAGGAGACACTGAGGGAAGTAGAGAAGTTGGCTTCCGGGAATAGGAATCAGGGACACTGGTGGCACATGGAGTACAGGCATCAGTTTGCTTTGTAATGAGTCCGAAGCAGTGCTAACAGGTCATCACACCCTCCTTTTCACGCCGGCTTTGAACTCAGCGTATGTTACAACAAAGCACATCTCGGTGTGCATGCTGAGCTTCCACTGGACGTGTGCAATGTGTATTTAGACTTCATAAAGTTTGCAGATTGAGAAAGGGGGCTCATATACTCACCTTGGCCCAGTCATACTCAAACCCTCTCCAGTTTCTGAATGGAGGGTCAATTTGAATTGAACTTAAATGGAAGGATAAAGATTTAAAATGCAGTCACTTAGTCATACTGGGTTGTGTAGCCCCAAGGAGGTGGCTCCCATGTTGGACAGCACAGCCCAGTGCATATCTATTCCTCCAGAAGCATGCAGCCTAGCAGATCCAGTACTGAATTAGGTCTGTGTGTGGGTTTATGCCAGCCTGGTGCCCTGGTAACAAGTTAAAACTTGGTCCCTTCATCCTCTTCCGTCATCAGTGCTCATCAGCTGCAATGGCCTATCCCAAACCTAACTGAGTCTGTTCTGTCTTTCAGGGTCCTACAGTTACCTGCTTGTATCTACTTGTGACAATGCAAAGAGGTGGTGCCTTTGATGACTAGCTGCATAATCTCTAGACTAGGGACAGAGAGCATGCTGGGTAGATGGATGCATGCCAAAGATTTATTAACAGACTTACAACAGCAGTGTGTTCCTGTGGGGTGCATACCCCTTCTTTAACATAAAGTAACTGTCATCGAAAGCTTGCCAACCCTGTTCTTAAAAGCAAGTTTATGTTACATATTTACATACAGAATCTTTAAAGAATCTATATGTGAAATCTTAACCCCTCCCCTGCAAAAAGAACCCTTATAAGCTGAAAGAAGAGTTGTGTTAACCAACGACGATAGCAAGGATTGTTGGGAAAAGTTGGTCAAAAGATTTAAAAATTCAATTTGGTAGGGGCGGTCAGTTCAATAATGCAGTGGTCATCGTTACAAACAAGGTACTGAGTCCTTGAAAACAGCTGACAGTAGATGTCAAGTGTTCTCACCAGAGGAACAGGAGAGTATTTGAAGTCACACATGGGAGATAATCTTGTTCAATAATTTGTACTTGTTTTAAAACATTGGCTATACTCCATAAATAAGTTCTGTTTCATTGGCCAATGAAAATAAATATTTTTAGAGGCCAGTTTGTCATGATAGTTTGTAAACCCAAGTCCTGGGTGCTTTGTCATAACTCTTAAGTGGGAATCCTTTCTCTGGATTGAAAGGATTGCTGTGTGTGACTTTTGTGAATAAAGACCATGGAGTCTTTATTCTCACCATCTATGAAGAAATTCCTAGGTTTGCCTATTTCTTTCCTACCTGTGAAGCCTGTGGGGAACTCTGCTGCCTTCCAGGGCAGCATGTACCTCATCTTTGTTGCCTTGTAACCTGTCCAGGACTTCGCATAACGTTTTCTGAGTATGTACTAAATGTGTCTAGAACACCATCTAAGGCCCCTTTATTGCCGATGCCCATCTCTGCTGATGGGCAGAAACACTGTCTTAGCTGCTGCTTCCCCATCCTTTGTTCTCCACCAGGTTTGGAGGTGGAACGGAGGGAATGAAGCTGCAGGTCCAGGCTGGTTGGTGAAGCCTGATACAGCGTAAATTTGGTTATTAACCTCATCTTCTTAAGCTCCCTTGCCTAAGCTACTTGATGTTGCTGCTGCAAACACACACTGCCAGACAGACAAGTGGGAGCCTGCTTGGCTCCCTCAAATATTTTATAATTGAAGTTAGCTGTGTGTCACAGCTTTCATCATTGCCCGTTTCCTTAAATGCACATACGTTTATAACTCATGCAAGTACTTTCTCAGACAAATAAGAGGATTATTGGGTTGAAAAAGCAGTTCCCACCCTCCCAGGAGAAGTCTTGCTAAATCAAGGTTAAGTGATCAGATAAACGTACAGGACACCATTGTGGTCTCTGCCAGAAGAGACATCAGCTCTCTCCAGGATGGAAAAGTTCAAGTACAAGAAAGTCTGTTTGGCTTGGTTTGCCCAGAGTTAACTAATTTTTATCAATTAGGGGACCGTTTTTTTCTGGGAACATTTGGGAACCACTTAATTACTGCCTTCTGAACTTATTTAGTTAGTACTTGCTATTTTGGAATCCCATCAGTATCACTAAGTGATAGGATGCATTCCGATATGTGCATCATTGAGTGATCTCATTGTACAAGCATCATCAAAGGTACTCTTGCAGGCCCAGATGATGTAGGTCAGTAACTTGATGTGATCTTTTGCTGCAATCAAGACTTGTGTTAAACACAGATGTTTGTGGGCTGCCAGCCATGAAACGTGGCACACTGTGTCCAATGAACTCTTTTTAGTTAGGACGAAGAGTATATTCCAAAGTGCCAGGATTTGTAGTAAAGATGAAACAGTAGCAGACTCACCCTTACTGTAGAGTGTTAATGCCGTACTTCTACATGACAGGCTGTGAAGTGGGTTTGTTTGCACACTAGTGTCATGCAAACACATGAGAAGCGCATCACACTATGAAGTTGTTCTGGGAGGTTAAAAGTGACCAAGATCTTGTTTGGTCATGGGAACTTTTAAGCCCCATTCTAATTTTATGGCAATGCCTTATGAGTGGCCTGCCATTGATAGACACCTCCATAAGGGTTTAGCATGACTAATCTATTTCCAATCTTCACGATGTGCCCCTTAGCTGTAACCTTTTAGAAGGACATTAAGACTGAGCTGATGTAGACAGTGGCTTATGTTGCATACAATTTCTGTAAATGGTCAATTTACAGACTATAGTCTTTTATTCATGTTTATCTTGTTAATGTTCAATTTTAATGTTATTAATTTCATAATCCTTGAAAATTAAAGCAAATGAAATCTGCTAACCTTAGACATCTGCACTTTAACTTACAGTATTGTTGTAGGCATGCTTTTTAATCTTCACATTCTAAATACAAGAGAACCTTTTTTTAAAAATTTACTATATTTTAAAACTTTGTGTGTGAGTTGTATATTGGGGTCAAAGAGCAACCCTTAGAAGTCAGTTCTCTCCTTGCACAATATGGATCCTAGAGATCATGCTTGGCAGCAAATGCTTTTACCTGCTGAACCATCCCACCAGCCTGGAGAGGACACTATTAGGTTGTGTCTCAATTAAAACAAAGCGGAACTTGATTCAAGTTAACTTGCATTCATCCTGTTCTAAGTTCAGTTGGTCAACAAGCACTTCTTGAGATCCTAATAGATACCATGAACTAAAGCACCTGGGAAACAGATAACTTGAGATCATTTTCCTTACCTAACAACAGGTTGCAGGCAAGACAGGCACCAAGCAGATAGCAGAAGCAAGAAAGGATTCAGAGTTCAGAGAGCAAATATCAGCAGGGCTCCATTTACCTACACCAGGACCAAATCTCTGTAAACTCAAAAGAACTCATGGACTAGGGAACCCATGCTTTATCCAAAATAATATTATCTCTATTTCATAGGAGAGACACTACAGTTGTTTATAGCATTCCCAACAATAAAATCAATGACCTAAATGTGAAATTAATTGGGAACCACAATTCTAATCCACTGTTTGGTGATTAAGCACATTAGATGGAATTGTTTCAAAGGGCCTAATTATTGTGTCTGCCACACTCGTCTGTTTGAGTCACTCCTAACTCTTGGACTGTTGCCTAGATCATTCTGCTGTACAGTTGTAGTTGTTCCAGTTGCTCCTTCTTCCCCCTCCTCCCCCTCCTCTCCCTCCTCCCTCTCCTCCTCCTCTTCCTCTTTCGATCACTTTCCTCATGATACTCATGAAAGCTCAGAAGTCTAACCTAGACTTTCACAAATTCTAGAAACGAGCTTCGTAGATAGATAGTTCAGGTGTTTGATTCTTCTGAGCTTGGGTGCAAGTTGATGTCTTATTTTTCAGGTTCATGATTTAAAAGAGCCTGGCGACATCGCTTGTGCTGACAACAGCCCTCAGGAAGCTCTTCTTGTGTTCACCTCTTGTGGGTGTTTGTTTGTTTGTTTGTTTGTTTGTTTGTTTAATTGGTTGGTTGGTTTTTGTCAAACATACTTTACCCTGACCCTATGAGTGGATGAAGTGATCTGACTTTGCTAATCTTTTAATTGCAGAATTTAAAAAGGACGAGAAGGAAAGGAAAACACCATTCTGTTCCAATACGAAGATCTGAGAGGCGTGTTTTCCAACATATCCTCCAGCTGGGAGCATCAGAACTGATATTTTCCCAAAAAGTGCCATCGTATTGAAGTCACTTTATTACAGAGAGGTCTATCTGCAAAACACAAGGGACTAGAACCCTGGGAGCCAGAGATGACAGTGAACACACTTGGCTTGTGGCTCTCAGTTTTCCAGTGGGGCCTATTGATCGGTGAATGACCGACTGCCTGCTGATAAGTTGTCTCTTCTCTGTTTCCTGGATTGGACTTCATTAAGGAATTCATTACTCACCTTCAGACTTACGTGTGGGAGTTTTCACAATAGTAGTTTTGGGATCATTGAGACTTGGATTCATTTCCTCATTTAACGGAAAGGGACAGAATCCAAAGTAGTCCTCATCATGGCCTTGAACGTTGCCCCAGTGAGAGATACAAAGTGGCTGACGCTGGAAGTCTGCAGACAGTATCAGAGAGGAACATGCTCTCGCTCTGATGAGGAATGCAAATTCGCTCACCCCCCAAAAAGTTGCCAGGTTGAAAATGGAAGAGTAATTGCCTGCTTTGATTCCCTCAAGGTAAGACAGTCATTTCACCTGCCATCTCCAGGCTGAGTTGGGCTTGCAAAGGGGCCACTTTGCACTGCGCTCTGCAGAAGTTACTATTCGCTTTGATTCTGTCTTCTTTGTGATGGCCAGTGGGAGATTTGTATTGGTGAAATTATTAAGGCCACTCCACATAGTTAAAAGGGAGGGCGTGACCATTACTGAAGCCTCAATGGGGGTTGGAACTTCCAGGCCAAGGCTGTTGTTTGTTTTTTGGTTTTTGTTTTTTTGTTTTTACTCAAATTTATTCCTACCAGGCATACATGATTTTTTTTACATATCTGTGTTTACATTAAAAATACATGGCTGTGTATTTCTGGTCTGGCATGACATTCACGTACCCAAGGATTTCAAATAAAAGCCAGGCTATTGACAATTTGAATAAATGTTTTATCAACGTTTAATCTTCTCTGGGTTACCTAAAGGTGAAGAAGCCACACCTGTCACTTTCGTGCGCCAGTCACTCTGACTCACATCTCAAACAGTGGCTCTTCTTGTGGCTTTCCTTCTCAACCAGAGCCTTCCTAAAACGCTTCTTGGGAGCATTTCATTCTGTCTTAAAATTTCTTATGGCTAGCAGAAATCGCCGAGTGCACACTCAGTACTGGGTTCTCTGAGGACCTACTGTCTGTAAGGAACGTCATCAAAGATCTCAGTGTGATTCAGATGTCCTCTTGATGAGCTCATGTCTGGTGGCAAAATAGGGCGCAGCGGCCAATAATTGTGGTGCAGGAAGAAAGCCGTGCGCCATGCAGGAAACGGACAGAACACGTCCCCAGGAGGCCTTAGAAGAGAACTGGCTTCCAGCTGACAAGGAATGTTAGAGAAGGCAGGTCTACCTACTCCAGTTGTGTTGGGTTTGGTAGGGTTTGGGTTTGAAGAAATGGAAACATTCAATGAAAAACTTGGAAGATGTGGCATAGCTTATCTCAGACCACTCTGAGGTTTGCTGCAACCCAGAGATTATGCTGCTCTGAATTCCAGATCGGCTGAGGTATTCTTAAGGGCACAGTGACACTGTGATTCTAGAGATGGTTAAGACATACAGCTCAATGTTTCTGCCTATGAAAAACTCCAGTGTGCTTACCAATCTTAAAAATATTCCTCATGCTCTGTCATCCTACCTGAGAAACCACGGTGCTAGTTTATGGAAGTGACCCGACCCCATTCTCAGGTGTTTGAGATGATTAAATCGTATGTCAAAATTATGTCTCAAAGCAGGGAAATATCCCAGTTTGTAAAGTCCTTGTGAAGACCTGAGTTTATACCTAGAATTCATGTGAAAAAAAATAAGATAAAACAAAATAAAAAAGCAGTCATGGTGGAGGCACTTGGAATCCCAGTCAGTGCTTGGGAAGTGGAGACAGGAGAATGCCTGGGGCCAGCACAGCATAGTTAGCAGGTTCCAGTGATAGCCTTCGCTTCACTGCTTCAACGGAAGGTGGAGTGTATCTGAGGAACAACATCCAGGCTGTCCTCAGCTTCACATGCGTGCACGTGCACACACATACACATACACAACCATGTGTATAGGAACACACACACAAAAATTATATCCTAAGAGACATAATTCAAATTTATCACTCTTGTAAATAAGTCTTCAAACCAATGTTAATATTTATATATCTTTAAAAAGAAAGCCCTGTCTACATTAAAAGCAGAAGATTCTATTTTTAGCTCAGCAGAAGTAAAGTTTGAGAAGTGGGATGTGTACTGTCCTTTAAGCTGCTACTGTTGTAGTCCTTTGTCAGAGAGGTTCATCAGACCAGACTAAAATGAAAGTTGGACAGATCAATTGTAATTGATTTGGACTCTAATGATTTGAGTCCATTTGTGTATTGCTATTATTTTTTCCTTTCATCAAAAAAGGAAAGGCAGTCTGAATTTGCCTTTTCAGTCTTCACAATGGAAGTGTTCCCTGTAAAAAGCAGTGGGGATTTAAAGCTTTAGTCCAATATAAGACCACGTCTCTCAGTTATCCAAGAGAGATGACACCTCCCAGACAACCATATTGACCCAACATCATGCACATAAAGTGTGTCTTATCACATGGGCACTCAGATGAGAATCTAACAAATGCATAAGATACTTGTCACTCTAAAAGTATCACCAGGGAACCCTAACCAGCAGTTCACTCAAGGTCACCCAACTTGCTGTCTGAAGATGAAGAGTGCATCTTAGGCTTTGTCATTTAGAAAAGTGTACTGATATTTTTGACTTAGGGGGCATACTATTTTTGCCCTCGTGACATCCTATTTTTGGTGTTTTTTTGTGAATTTTCACTTCCTTGTCGTCAGCATATATATTAGTTTGTTTAATGTTACTACTAAAATTACCCATTGGAAGAGGAAAAATGATCTAGAAACATGTCAAGGAGATGACGTGTCAAGTCATCTGTAATTACTTGTGTTAATCTAGCCTTCTCTAGTTGAACAGATAATATTAAATATTACCATTTTTGTAAGTTTCTTAAAGTTAGAGAAACATAGGGGAAATACTATCAACCTACCAAGGCTCAGTGCCCTTGGAATACCTCTGGCTAAACTTGCAGCTCTAGCCCTGATCCTTACAATTCACCACATCACCATGGGCTTATCAGGACCACACTCAGTTCCAGGACATGAATGACATTATGTTTAAGACAAAATTCAAGGAACGAACCATGAGCCTGTTGAGCATTATTCAAGTGAGAAGAGACTTTCAGATTCATTTCAGAAGTGTCCGATGCACTCTTTCTCCAGTGTGGGAGCATCCTGGTACATTGCCTCAGGTCTCAGGCCCCCTTGAGAGCTGTGGACTTGCAGGTGACTTGATTTGCATGCGATGTTATATATGTTGAGTTATCAAACTGTAAAGAATGTGAAAGTTGTCTACAGGCACAGAGATAGGTTGGGCCTCAGTCTGAACACCTGCTCACCCGCCACCCTGCCCTCCCCAGGTTCTTTATGCTTTACTAACTCCAGTCCCTCAGCAGCAGTGAGAACATATACTGGTGAAAATGGCTGAGGTGTGCACAGCTGCTCGCACACTGGCATGTTCATTTGGCAGCATTGTTTTTAAGATTAGAAGTTCCTACAACAGGACACACAGCTGACACATGCAGAAAAGAGCAGCTCAAAAAATGATGAGGCTAATCCCCCAAAGCTTCTGATCTTTTTTATTTAACGCAGGTTGATCATCCCTATTGAGACCTGTAGTGTGATTTCTAATTGGTCTTAATGAAAACCCAGAGTCAGATATTGGGGTAAACCCTGAAAGATAATGAAAGTAAAGGAGCCTAACACCAGAGAGCTTCTTACCTCTGCCGAATCCTCAGACTGAAAAGGAAGCCAAGCTCCTGTCTCTGCCTACCTTATATTCTCTCTGCCCAGGCATCTTACTTCTTGTTTCCTCTTCTCTAGTGCTGGGATTACAGATGTGCACCTCCCAAGTACTGGGATCAAAGGCATGAGATCCCAAGTGCTGGGATTAAAGGTGTGAGCCACCACTGCCTGGCCTCTGTGATCAACTGGTGGCTAATTCTACCCTCTGATCTCCAGGCAAGCTTTATTTGTTAGAGCACAAACAAAATATCACTACAGACCTCCAAAGTATGAAATTTTTAAGATCACTGGCATAATTCTACCCGTAGACGATTCTACATCTGACTTCATGGGATGAGTTACAGTCAAAATTAGAAGAAAAAAATGGTTTAAAATCTGGGAAAAAGTCTAAAATACTTCTAGACTGAAGCATTTGGGGTGAAGAATATCCAAGCTGTATATTAAACAGGATGATGGCACTGTTTGTGAAGCCACCTGTAACAGAGACCATGAACAAAAGCTTTCAGCGACTGTCCCTGGACTCTGCTCCTTACTTCTTTACAGAAAAGTTACTTTATCCCCTTGACTCCAGCTTCCTCTTGCTTAGAGTTGAGTGTGCTCTTACTTCACAAGGTTGCTGTGCGTTCTGCCTGACTCCCCACATCCCTTCCCAGGGCTGAACATGTCAGGAAGCGGCAATGCTGTTTCCTTTCTCTTCCCCAAGTGTCCCAGAACTGCCATTGATTTTGATGACGGGCTTGAAGGGAGGCCGCAGCTCCTCAGTCCTATAAATTAGTCATGACATTAAAAAATAATAATAATAAGATTTGAGATTTTGATGTCCTTTGCTAAAAGATATTTTGTAAGCACTATTTGTATTTGTAACTGTGAGAGGAATCTCTGCTGGTGTGTCAATAATGGGACCCCACACTTTTTTTTCTTGTTGTTATGTTTGTACATGTGGTTAAACTTTCCTGTAAGTATATGCTAACACAATTTTGTAGGTGTTGGAAAATGGTTTGCTGAGGTGTTTGGAAGGAAAGCAGTACATATAAAAATGCTCTAAGAAGAGATGTGTTGGGGAAACACATCATGGTTCTAACATCGGCGTTTGTGCATGGCACCACTGTTCCCTGGCTGCAGCTGGTGGGAAGTGAATGCCGGCCGCTGCGATTTTATTCTGAAGGTTCCAGTTCAGTTGTGAGCCGACATCACAGCAATGTTTCCAGAATGACAGCTTCCATTCTGGAACACTGTTCCCCAAGTTAGGGTGACTCCACAGAAGCCAAGCTGGACAAAACTGTTTTACAAGCAGAGAATTCATCTGCTGACAGAACTTTGACCTTGACCAAATTAACCCCGTCTCTGTTATCCAAGAGATGCTTTCCTCAATGGTTGCCATGTTTGGGAATTTTCTGTTCAGATTCTTTTTCTTGTAACTGTCAGGAATTAATCTGGGCTATTTTGCAAATGGGAACATCTGAAAAAAAATACATGAATTAACTTTAATTGTTTATTGAGACTAGGGGTTTCAGTTTTTTTAAACAGTTGAATTCAGCTTTTAAATAGGAAACCTACTTCTTAAAATGTCTTGCTATTTTGGCTGAAAGTATTCTCAGAGTACTTGGGAAAATTGTTTAGACAAATTTTAGAAACTTAGCTATTACCTTTCTAAATAAAAATTAGTTGATGGGCTGTGGAGATGGCTGTCCACGCAGTGGTAAGTTCAGATCTCCAGCACCCATGTGAATGCCAAGACCATGTGTGGCCATGTGGTTCTTTCTGTAACCCCAGCATTTGAGAGACAGAGGCAGGTGGGTCCCTGGGACTAATTCGCCAAGCAGCCTCACTGAAATGGCGAGGTACACACTCGCATACTTGCATCCCTTCAGCACATAAACACAATCAGGCACATACACCATGAAAACATGTGCACAGAATTGCTACTTCTGAGGAAGACTGTGATTCTGCCACCACCCCAGTCGGATGTCGCTTCTCCCCATTCAGGGCCTTTGAGTGGCTTCTCACCTCGTGGAAGATAACCCGCTTGACCAGTGAGATGTGTCTGCATCCTGTGCCAGCCACCTTGCTTCCTCTCAATGCTATCTGCTACTCCAGCCATCTAGGTTTTCAGTCTCCTCTGAGCATGCCCAGCAGGCTTTGCTTCTGGGCTGTTGTTTGTACCCTTTGCTCTGCTTAGCGCTCTCTTGCCTCAATCTGTGGGCAGTTTGTCCTTCCACATCCCCCAGTGGCTTCTCTAAGCATGTGAAGATCTCTGCCAATTCCACCATGTCTGGGACCCTACTACTCCCTCCCTAGGCTTTCTGTGCTCCCTAACACACAGAAAGCTGAGTGGCTAAACACCTTCTTGCTTAGTGGTATCTCATCCACCTACTTCTTCTAATCTGTGAGAACCAAAGCTGCTTAGGATGAGGATTGTGTCTGCTAAGATCACTGTGGTGCTCCAGAGCATAGAATGGTGTCTTACATATAATAAATGACCAATAAAAACCTGTTGAATGGTAGCAAGTGTTCATCACAAAAGCATGCCAGTTTCTTGGACAGGTTGCAGTGTATGATTATATGCGGTGTGCTGCATTTTGGGTGCGTTCTATATTATTTGGCCCCTGAAAGCTATACAGTACTTAGCTGGTGTAGCATGGACTATGGCCCTGATACAAGTATCACAGCAGAGTTTAAAAGCAGGAAGTTCTCTGCAGGAATTTCAAGACAGGTGTGACTATGGAAGTGCAAGGCCTCACTGAAAAACGGACAACCCATTTCCTTTTTCAAGCTGTGTGTGTGTTGTCACACCTGCCTTTTCCTACTTCCAATTCTTTCTAAGTGCTAAGATGAAAGAAAAAGACCTCATTGTTTAATGGAGTCCCAGGAATAAGCTACCTGATGGTACAATATGCTACAATTTAGGCTTACAATTTATGGGTAAGAATTTCAAAAAGAAAACAATGAGAAATTTCTTAAAACCATGTCAAAATATATAATTGGCTGACCTGAAGCTCAAATGCTTGAATTACTGATGACCTGTAAATCGAGGCTGATTATATGCAGTAATTAACGGATATTTTGTAAACTTTGTGCCTACTTTTGACCTGACTTCAAATACAGTCGCAGACAGTTTTAAATTTTCAGTAGTAATCATTGTAGTCATATGGCATCCTATTTCAAGTCATATAGACCAGCCACTTTTGTACTATCTCATAATCCTGCTAGACAAATATGCCAAATCCATATAATAAGTGTGGGTATAGATTCAAAAATTTAAATATTTCAGTTGTGACCACCAAACTTGTAAATGGTGGAGAAGGACCTGACCTCAGGCAAGTCTGACCTCACATCCACTCCTCCTTCTCAGCTCCACTTGTGGGGCTGATTTTAGAATTCCTACAACCTTAACAATATTCATATTTAGTAAGTTTAGTACATTGAAGTAGAAATTTTTAGCATGGAAGCCCCCAGGAATGAACATGTTTATATACTAGAAATTTTAAAATCAAACAAGAGAGAAATTATAAGGAAAAAGCAAGCTACACACAATATTTTCTTTTCTTTGTTTTGTTGTTGTTGTTTTAAGATAGGATCTGTCTGTACAACCCTGACTAGCCTGGAACACTCTCTGTAGGCCAGGCTGGCCTAGAACTCACAAAGATCTGCCTGTCTCTGCTTCCTGGATGCTGGAATCAAAGAGTTGCACCACCATGCCTGGTGTTGTGGTTTTTCTTTGTGTGTTGCCAACATTATATTATCACTCACTAGATTGCTATCACAAAATGATTTTGGCTCATGGTGGCTTGTATCTGTAACTTATGTGATTCTAGAAGAAATAAAGTCAGCTGTTAGTGTTGTGGGGTTCAGTACAAGCCCTGGCTTTAGGGGTCCCAGGAGACCCTGATTGCATTTCCTATCCAATACATCCACTTTTCTATCACCTGGCTTCTGTGTTGCTGGATAGGCCAGGGACTAACCCTGTGCACACTCCCTCCATGCCTTTCTGCCCTTTGTATGTCACGTCATTCTGGAAGACCGTGTTTCAGCACGAGCCCGTAACTCCCAAACCACAGGAACACACCTCGTTCTCCTCTGTACCCAGCTCCTAGTGTGGCTTCTGTCTGGTCGGCAGCAGAAATGCAAGAGTAGCCAGGGAGAGAACACATGCAATAACTAAGGGAACTCTCTAAGTGCAGGTGGACCCACTGATGTCCACCAGTGGTTTCCAGACCCCAGGGTGTGGTTGACATTCACAACTTTACCATTTTCTTTAATGGGTCGATTTCATGGTGCAGCCTTGGTCATGCTACAATTTTCTGCTGTCACACTCTCTTCTCCTGGCCCTTTGCCCTCTGTCCCCTGTTTTTTGTTTTTTTCTGGTACCACCTTGTCTGTCCGTTGCTCTCTAACAGTGGGTACATGCCAAGATTCAGGCTTGCAGCGGCCCATTCAGACTCAGGCATTGCCTCTCAGAACTTGTCCACACTTGGGGGTTCAATTCTCATCTCTGCCAATGAATCCCAGAAATAGACGTGTGCCTTTCTGTGTACCTTGTGGCTTCATGTTACTCTATCTATCTCCAAAGGAGTGTACCACTGTCACCTCCTGTTCAGCAGATGTGAGTCCAGGCTCTTGCCAGGCATGTGGTGGCCTCCCTTTCTCTCCTTCTCCTGGTGGTGTCTTCCTGCATGACTTCCGCTCCTTCTCCTGGTGGTGTCTTCCTGCATGACTTCCTCTCCTTCTCCTGGTGGTGTCTTCCTGTGTGACTTCCTCTCCTTCTCCTGGTGGTGTCTTCCTGTGTGACTTCCTCTCCTTCTCCTGGTGGTGTCTTCCTCTCCTTCTCCTGGTGGTATCTTCCTGTGTGGCTCCCTTCCTCTCCTTCTCCTAATGATGTCTTCCTTTGTCTCTATTCATTCCATTTGAGTCTGTACCGAAATTTCTCCTTCATAATATGATACCAGCTATATCAGACTAGGGTCTCTATTTCTTCCAGTATGGCTGGAATGAATTACATCAGAAATTACACTTTCCAAATAATGTCACATTCTGTGGGTCTAGGGGTGAGGATTTTAACACGTATTTTGGGAAAGTATAGTTTTAAGTGAAAAAACCATAGAAATCCTGGCTAGGCATGGTGCCACCTGTAATCCCTGGGCTCCCAGCACTTGGGAGCCCGAGGCAGGAAGATTATTGAAAAGTTAAAGCCAGCCTGGGATGTATGATGAGTTCAAAGCTAGATTGTGGTACATACTCTGTCTCAGAAACAAACTGTGGTGGGTATTGTGTTCCCTGAAATAAACATATCTGGGGTCAGAGAACAGATAGCCACTAGAACAAAGCCAAAAATGGTGGCTAGAAAATGGGAAGAGTAAACCATAACAGAAGTTGGGCGGTGGTGGGGCACACCTTTAATCCCAGCACTTGGGAGGCAGAGCTAGCCAGATCTCTGAGTTCAAGGCTACTTTAGAAACAGCTAAGCATGGTGACCCACACCTTTGATCCCAGGGAGTGGGGGCAAAAAGAGAAAGGTATATGAGGCGTGAGGACCAGGAACTAAAGAAGAAAAGCATGTAGTTAGTTAAGCATTTGGTTGGTTAAGCGTTCAGGCTTTGGAGCAACACAGTTCAGCTGAGATTCATGTGGAGGAGGACTCAGAAGCTTGCAGTCTGAAGAAACAAGACCAGCTGAGGAACTAGCAAGGTGAGATAGCCGTGGCTTGTTCTGTGTCTCTGATCTTCCAGCATTCACCACAATAACTGGCCCGGGTTTGAGTTTCATTAATAAGAACTTTTAAGTTTCATGCTACAACAAACAAACACTGTACTCTAATTCTGGTCTGATTACCACAGCTTGCCTTTGCCACAGGGGCATTCAAGTAACCATGGATTGAAATTTTTAAAAAAAGAAAATGCTTCTGAACTGAACCTATGCAGACCTTTTTATGTTGTCGTTTCCTAATCAACACAGTGTTACAAGTGTGTGCCTAACATTTGGATTGTGTGAAGTATTTTGAATAAGCAGGGATGCGTATAAATGATAAGTAGAGAAGATCAGTATTAAAAAATGATTGGAGTGCTTGAGGTGCACATACTGAACCATTTCATATGAGGACTTGGGAAGCTAGGATTTAATATCCAATGGGGTACTTAAATCCACTCCCCATGCATACGCAGGAGGGTTCGTTCATTCATTCACTCACTCATCCTCAGTCGTTAGCCAGACTGAAAAGAAACTAGAAACGTGACACACACTAGTACCTCAGCTCTCAGTGCTCCATAGACTGTGCAGTTGACGGGAAACGCAGACATTGGCTGCAGAACACAGTCTCTCTGCAGCCGACAGCTGCCACCCAGGTGTTGCTGCTGTGTGGTGATCCAGGGGTCTTAAAGAACCAGTGGTCTGGCTACACCCGGCAATCCACAAGATAAGTTAGACCTTGGAGTGCCGGCAGGCTGGGACCGAGGATGTGTTCCCCCAGCAGTCTGCCTCGTTCATCCATGAGAAGGGCACCGCCGGACACTGTGGGTTTATCCCTGAGTTCCATGCCTTCCATCCTCACAATCGCCAAGCACAGATGGACTTGTGAGCTGCCCTTACACATGGAAGATGATGTTAGCACTGCATTGGTGATTCCCTTGCTTGTTTTCTCTCAGCTAGGTTTTCCCTGCCTCACTGGTCACTCCTCCAGATGGGGAGTCTCACCATCCTCCCTTCTTGCATCCCCTCATATCCATCATGGAAATTTACAGCTCTTGTGACCTATCAAATGAATATTCACCTGTAAGGCCCTGTACCTGCTGGCCCATCTGCCAGAAATCTTGACTCTTGATGTGACTTCATCTGATACAATGCCCAGAAATATTGGTGAGCCCTTCTTACATCCTATCTCGGCTCTAATTTCTTCCTTAACTCTGGTGTCCATTGCTTACTCTGAGTCTCTACAGATATCTGAGTGGGGATTGAACTTAGGACCTCACCCATGCTAGGCAAACACTCTACCACTGAGCTGCGTCCTCAGCCCCATTCTTACTTCTGTTCCCAGTATTCTTGTTCTCAATAGATGATGTCATTCATTCAGTTGGTGAATTAAGGACCTTAAGCCCAGCTTGATTCTCCTCTTACCATTATGGTGGTTTGAATGCTTAGTCATCAGGGAATGGCACTATTAGGGGGTGTGGCTTTGTTGGAGTAGATGTAGCTTGTTGGAGGAAGTGTGTCACTGGGGGTGGGCTTTGAGGTTAGTGGTTCTTCAAAGCCCCCTCAGAAATTATCCTGAAGTGGTGTTTTCTGTTTGTCTATTTTTCTTCACTAGGAGGTAAAGCCATGAGGTAGGGATCTCATTCTTCTATCCCAATATCTGGCCGCTATTAGATACAGAAATACATAAAGAAATATATCCTGAAATCTTAAACTTATTACCATTATGATAAAATTCAAATCACCTTTCTGGGTATCTGTTTCTCAACTTTCCCCGTAGCTTATGGTAAATACCAGCACTAAGGACTCTGCACAGTAGGGCTCTGCACAGTAGGCTCTTGGGTTGATGTCCCCAGACATCTGTGGGTCGTGTTCAGCGGTTACAGCTGTCCCAGTACATGGAGCCTTGTCTCAAGTGTCACTTCAAAGCTATTAAAATGCATGGATTGGGCTGGGTTTGTGGCTCAGTGTTAGGGTGATTGCACAGCACACATGGTGCCACAGGTTCGATTCTCAGCAATGCACACACACACACACTGGGGTGGGGAGCAGTGAGTGGCTTTTTGAACCACTCTGGGTATCTCTATCGTTCTCCACACTTGTTACAGACTGAGGCTGGTGTTTGATGAAGTTTCTTCACCAGTCGGTTCTAAAATGAGAACCTTGACTTGTATTTTTCCAGTGAAGTTAAATTCAATTCAGAAGCTATTTTTTTTAAGTCTAAGGTTGTTTTCTTTTTGTTTTCTCAATTACTATAATTCTCTTTTCTTTTATAGAGTCATTATCTTCAGATGACTTTGCTTTTTTTCTTTAGTTCCCTGCCTAGGCAAAAGAAAAAGCAGACAGTTCTTTGCCCCTGTCAACTCTTACTAAAGAGCACTGCTCCTTAAATTCAAAGGCTAGCAGCCTCTGCCGTTAGGTACAGTCTGCGCTGAAATGGCTCCACCGTGAGCCCCGCCTTTTGTGTCGTACGTGTTCTAAGTGTCTTGTTATTTTTAAAATCCCGGTTAAACTCTACTACATCTGATAGTACTTTAAAGTTCCTTGGGCATTTTTCTGTTAGCAGATAAGGACAATGTGACCCATCAGTAAGCAAGCTTCCATTTTAGAGTGGGAGCCAGCCCTGTGCCCCTCCCTTCACTGCAGAGA
This sequence comes from Onychomys torridus, assembly GCF_903995425.1. Classification (NCBI taxonomy): domain Eukaryota; kingdom Metazoa; phylum Chordata; class Mammalia; order Rodentia; family Cricetidae; genus Onychomys; species Onychomys torridus. Next base: position 108,222,985 of record NC_050451.1, read on the forward strand.
CCCCGGAACGTGGAATCTGGGGCAGCTGTCCGACAATGCCAACTCCACACCATGTCAGGGGGCACAACCCTGGAGCTGTGGAGACCGGGCTAGCTCAGCAGGAGCTACGCCAACAATGAACTTCACCGGTTCACAATTTTCCCACGAACTGACCCTACTAATGCTAAGTAGCATATTCCTTCCACTTGGTCTGATTCGGTTTCTTCCGGCCCAAAGAGAGTACGCACCACCCTTTCTCAGCACTGTCATGGCCAAGAACAGTACCGATACTCTGAGGGCCAATCCTCCCTTGAGTGCTGACCTTTAAGATTAGGAAGTGGGGAATGAGTAAGTGTTGGCCTCTTTCTTTGCAGTCACAATTAGCTCAGCCACCCTGCCCGGTCAACTAGAATTTTAGCGACGTGACTGACAAGACCATTTTCTTACAGTTTGAGGCTGTAGACCCACACTGCAGATTAAGCCTTACAGCAGGCGACCTTGAGAGCATGATGAAGCAGAAAATTCTTCCAAGACCTTAAGCTAGTTACCGCAGAAGAGTTAACTTTCGACTTTTTAAAATTTCATTGAATTTAAAATTTTTAAAATTTTCATCTTCCCAGAACATTTATTTAAAAAAAAAAAAAAGAAGATAGTATACATGATTTTTGGCTGAAAGAGTGTCATTGGGTGCTTAAGGCGCATGAATCATCCATTGTTGGGGAGATAGCTTAGTGGATAAAGTGCTGTGTGAGAAGGACCTGAGTTCAATTCCCAGCAACCATGTAAAGTCAGGTGTGATGACAACCATGTATAATCCTAACATGGGGGTGGTGGAGACAGGGCTATTTTTATCTATCTATCTATCTATCTATCTATCTATCTATCTAGAGACAGGAGTTTACTAGACTGACAGACTGCTAACTCCTGTCTCAAAATAAATTAAATTAATGAATACTGTCAAACAATGATTGAGACATGACACTTTGTGTTATCCTCAGGCTTTTATATACACCATATACCTGTGCACCTCACCCAAAAGATGCATTTATCATTTTAAATGTTAAAAGATACATTTATCATTTTAAAAAGATGAAGCTCACTTGGTGAATACAGTGTATGTAAGTTGTTATTAACTAGCCATCCAGTTTAGGCTCAAATCTCATATGAAGGAGTATCTCAAGTGTTCCTAGCCCATAGGAAAATCATTAATGACACAAGAGAGATCCTTTCCACACCTGCCATGAAACTCAGCTCTGACCCAGATGCTTGGAATCTAAAATTAATCATCTGCAGGCTTTGTCAGAGACTGCTAATTCACAGATCCTGGTTTCCATTCCCATTGGGCACCCAGCTCTTCACAGAAGCCACAACATCTGGAAAGCACTGGGTAACAGCGTCCTTAATGAGGAATTCCATCCAAGCCAGTGTGTTCTAAATGGAATGTGAGGCCAAGAACAAAGAAACGTCACTTCCTGGAGAACTTAAGACACCTGTGTTCATTTAAGTGATCTGCAAACAATCATTTAGCCCCTACTAAGTGCCAAGCACTGTATTCAGTTCCTGAACAAGAGCCGGAGACCTGTTTTCACGGAGTTTGCAGTTTTCCAGAGGAACAATGACAGCAGCAACACAAGACCAGAATAGGTTGAAATGGACACCAGGCCCCAAGAGCTGCTGAGCAGAGACGCCAGAGAGCCTCGCGTGACCCTGACTTTGTTTGATTCGCAAACATAAGCAAACTTTAGTATGAGCTGTTCCTTCTAAGTGCCTCATCTAAAGCAAAGGGGACCTGGCTCCACCAATCTAAAGCACACAGCAACTGAATCGCTCTTTGTTCAGACAAACTCTTTAGGGTTTTATTGTCCCTCAGTTCACTTTTTAACAAAAGAAAATAACCATAACTTATCAAAGGCACTATTCATTCATGAAATGCTGTGCGTCCACAGTGTGAGCACCCTTGAGCCAAGCATTGGAAATGAGTTTGCTGACCTCATGGGCTGTCATTCTGTCTGGGGCAGCACGCAAGTAAATGGGATATAGGTTTCCTCCCCTTCCAAAAATATAGTTGTGTTTCCAACCTGCTGTTGTGATGGAAAAGAAGCAGGGAATTCCAATTGAAACAGTGTCACTAGGGACAACTTTATGCAAAAGAAGATGGCTAGGATGTCGCCTTCAAGGTGTTGCTTTGGCAACTGTGACCCCGAGGAGGAGGAAGCCTGGTGAAGTGGGACTTTCCAGGTACAGAGAAAAGGAAGTGACCAGCATGGGATGGAAGTCTTTACCAATGCCTAGGAACAAGATTGCAAGACAATGAGCAAAACCATGTAGGACTTTACATTTTCCATTTGACAGTGGGCTAGAAGGCAGGCCTAGCAGGCCCTGATTTGCCTTGTGGAAGGCCACTCTGCCTGGGGAAATGACAGAATGCACTGGCGACAAAAAGTTGGTGTGGGAATCTTTGGCTTTTTAAGAAATGGCAGTACCCCTGGCTAGGTGTGAATTACAGTATGGGGGGTACACACAAGAGTTCATTTTATGTTCTCTGCTGTGGTTTTGCAAACTTTTACATCCCTCCTGGTGACTTTGTGCTCAGTGGTCTCTAAAGAGGTCATCTCCATGTTAGCGCAGAAGCTGAGTCTCAGGTGGCACAGCCCCTGGAGAATGTGATTTATTATCTCAACAGTCTCCAGTCTTTCCCTGATTATCAACCACACTCTTCCTCTTCACTATAGGCTCAATGTACCTGTTGTGGGTGAAGCTTCTGTTGTGCTCACTTCCTCCTTGGTCGCATCTTGAGACCATTTGGAATTGTATTAACTCTTCCTTGAGCACTTTTTGCACATCTTAAAAATTTTGTTTGTTTCTATTTCTGGGTTTGTGTGTGTGCCTGCTTGTTTGTGTGTTCAGTGCCTGCAGAGGCCAGAAGAGAGCCTGGACTAGAGTTACAAGTGGCTGTGAGCTGCCTGGTGGGAGTGCTGGGAACTGAGCATAGGTCCCTGCAAGACCAATGGAAGGTCTTAGACAATGATCCCTCTCTCCAGCTGCTCCCTTAAATATTTTAATCAGAAAATTCTACTTGATTTTTTTCTTTCTTTCTTTCCTTCCTTCCTCCCTTTCTTTCTTTCTTCTATATAAGGTTTCTCTGTGTAGCCCTGGCATATTGGAACTTGCTGTGTAGACCGGGCTGTTCTCGATCTCAGGAATCCACCTGCCTCTGTCACCCGAGTGTAGCAGGAATCTTAAAAGTTCTTAATAATAAAATCAAACCTGAGCCAGGTATTGGGGTGAATGTTGGAAGGTCAGAGAAGCAGAACAAGTCACAGCCACCTCACCTCACCAGTTCCTCAGCTGATCCTGTTTCCTCAGACTGGAAACCTCTGAGTCCTCATCCAGAGTGAATCTCAGCTGAACTGTGCTGCTCCAAAGCCTGAAAGCTTAACCAGATAAAAGCTTCTAGTTTCTGGTCCTCACACCTTATATATCTTTCTCTTTCTACCATCACTCCCTGGGATTAAAGGCGTGAGTCACCATGCTTGGCTGTATCCTTGAACAGATGGATTTCTGCCTCTGGAATGCTAGGATTAAAGGCATGTGCTACCACTGCCTATCCTCTATGTTTAATATTGTGGCTGTTTTGTCTTTGACCCCAGATAAGTTTATTAGGGTGCACAATATTTTGGGGAATACAATACCACCATACCCGAGTGCTGGGATTAATTGTGTGTGCCACCATGCTGGTTTCTACTTGATTTTTCATTTCTCAGAATGAATTTTAATTTCCAACTTCAATCATAAATAAAAACCTAGATTATACTGGTTTCAGCACAGAATTCTACCAGATCTTCAAAGAGTCAAACCCATGTTTTTAATTATAGCTAGGATCCCTAACTCCTCCCTCATGTCCCTCCATGTCCTCCTAGATCTTCAGATGGCTGTACTTCCAATTCTGATAACTTCTTGATAAATAATTGAATTTCTTTATTTTTTTCTAGAACTTTTCATTAAGTTAATTTTGGTTTACAAATCTCCTAAAATTATTGTTTCCTCAAGGTTTCAACTTTTATCCCTCAAAAGATTTTGCTCTTCTAAGTCAATGGTCTTTCTAAATACTATTTGTGGCTTTTGTTTTTTTAAACCAAAGAAGATGTTTATATTATATGAAGAATTTGTGTTTGGTCTTAATTATCAATTCTAAAAAAGATAAATTTATTTCTTAAGATTTTCTGAAATTTAATTCTGTGCTTGTTTTCTTTCCTTTTTTTGCCCCCCCATTCTAAGTAGAAGCCATAGTCCTGTTCAGTCTTTATTATTTGAAACACTTCCTCCATTCTGCTATTTATTATTTAAAGCATGTCTGCTATATAAAACAGCTGTGGCCATACCTGACCGACTTTGGTTAAATAGCAATTCTCACAGTTGTGACATGCTCTTTTTTTCCCTCAGTCTTACTTACGCAGGTGTTTCTAAAATATGCAAACCATTTGGGACATTTCCCTTTGAAGTTGCACTATTCATTTCTAACATTTTATCATTAAGAAGCTTACATTTTTTACTTGAGAAATGCACTCAAGTGTTTTGGGTGCAGATTAAAATTGATATTTGTACATGGCACATGACACCTGAGAAGACACATTTCCTGTTCTGAAGGTGCAAGGTGTCAGTCATTCACTCAAGCTTAAGTAATCCAAATACTTTATGTTCATAATCATTTATCTTGGTATCCTAGACCAGCTGGAGAACTACAGTATTAAAATGTGTTTTAATACTACTGTCTATTTTCTTATATTTGTGTTTTCTTCTGTCTCTAACATTAATTTTTCAGGGAGTGGTTCAATGTTATCCTGTGCTTAGTGTTTCCCTATTCTCTTGGTGTTTTTAAGGTTCTACCTTACTTCACTATGAACATGACCTTTGGTTTAGTGTATTCATTGACATGAGTAATGGCATAACTTGAGTATACAACGACTGCCTTTAAAAGGAGGGGTGCTTTCCTGGTGTATCTTGTTCCATGTCTATATTTCCAACTTTATTATATCAGTTGTTAGCTCATGTGAGCATCCTTTCTTTGAATTTGACATTTAAAATTGGAATTGATCCTGAGTCGACACCCAGTCACTAATCATGAACTCACTGGAACAGTGACACCAGGTTAGGCTGCCTAACAATCCTGGGCTCCTCTAGATGCTTGTCCAGGCTCTTACATCAGCACCTACAGGGTCAGTCATTGGCCACATTGTACCAGGTGAGAGGACTATACCCAAAGAAATGGAGCTCATTGGTCTGCTGGTGTTTTACATAGACTAGATAGAAAGCATGCTAACAGTTATTGTTACATGTCAGGCTGTCAGATACACATCATTGGTAGCAGGTCTTCAAGGAGAGAGACAGACACATTAGCATCAACAGAAATCGAAAACCTGACATGGAAGAAAGCTTTATGGACTAGGTAGATTTTAACTGAGGTAAGAAACCTATCTTCATGCTGTGGACTCCGTGTCAATAACCCCCAATGCCATTGTTGCCTATTGGTCAGATCCAAAAATGGATTCCAGGACTCTGTTTACATGTGGTTCTCCCAGTGATTTCAATGCATGGCCAGATTTAGCAAGCATATGTTCTCATCACAGACTCTGAAACTGCTTTCATCACATATAAACCCATTGTGTATATCCTGTTGGATGTTTCCATTTGTCTTATAAGGTTCAAATAAAACACATAACTATGTTAACTAAAATACAGCAATTTCCAAGTCAACATTAAAAAAAAAAAGAAAAAGAAATCCAAGCACCTGCCCACATCCCTTAACTTTTTATTCCTGTGTCAATTTTAATTAATGCCTGTAAATCACTGGCTGCAACTATAAACAGCAACATCCAATCCCAACCATGAACAGCTTGAAATAAAAATGGTGTCATTCATCAGGAGAGGAGAGAAGTCACCGTGAGAAAGCATGTGATATGAAGGGGTGTGCTGCATGTGCTTACCCCAGAGAGACAGACTTAGAAGACATGATGGCTCTCTCCAGGTATTTAGAGTTGGCATGTTAGGAGTAAGGGCTACTTGGTCTCTGTGAAGAATGGGACCAGAGATCTGTAGGAGGATACATCTTTGCTCAATATGAGAAAAATAAGCATGCCTTAAGGGCTGAAAGTTTTGGTCTCAGGAACTGCTCAAGTAGATGCCTGGGATTGATTTTTGGATTAAGTGTCTTTTAAAGTTGGTTCTACACCAGGGATACCAGGAGACAGTCCCATGCAGAGCTAATTGCTAAAGCGACCGATCCTAGCTTGGCAGTACATATTTCCTCTGGTGTCAGTGTTGAAATATTTGGTTGCCCAGCAACCAGTAAATATCTGTGCCATGCATCAGAAAATGGTTAGTTTGTGTGAGAGTTGATTGTGTGGTTCCTAACACCACATTGTTTCAATCCTGACAAAGATTCTCATTAGAGGTTGTTTTTATCTCAAAATGTCATTGATCTGTAACTGGTACAGTCCTGATGTTTATCAAACAGCTATTCCGCTCAGCCACCATGCACCCATTCCAGCTCAGCCACCATGCACCCATTCCAGCTGAACCACCATGCACCCATTCCAGCTCAGCTACCATGCACCTGTTACAGCTCAGCCACCATGCATCCATTATAGCTTAGCCACCATGCACCCATTAGGAACATGTTTGATCTAGGCAGGTAATGGCTGGGAAAGCATCAAGAGAATCTGCAAAGCTATTAAAAATGGTCTATCTAGATGAGTTCTTGGATTGGTGGTACAAGTTGAATCATGAACTCTTCAACTTTGGAATCCTGTGAATATTTAACACATGACTCACACTAGCATTTAAGGTATAGAACAGAGTTTAAATGCAGAATGCACTTTAGTCATAACTTTCCATTCGTGGTCTCCTAGGAAACTAACAAAACATATCTGGATCGTTTAAGAGTTTGATCTCATTTATTAACAGCTGCTTTATGTTACAAGAACCAAAGAACTATGATTTGCCATTGTTCCAGATTAAACATCTGCCAAGCTATCTTAATAGGTTTTCTTAGTAATAATGACTCAGTACATAAGATAAACTATGGAACCCTGTCAGAGTCTATCCACACTAAATAATTGAGACACTCATTTCCACTCCTTTGTGTGATCTCTCGAATCCAAATTGTAGTTTTAGAAAGTGATTGATTTTCGAGTAATTTCTTTCTCCCTGAAAGATTTAGAACTGCTCTAGGTAACTTTTTGTTAGCCAGTTCAAGACATTGGTGCAACAATATAATTAATCACATTTTTTAATGAAAGTGATGGCACATTAATTGGTAATTTGGGGATGAGAGTTCTTCCTAATTACTTATTAACCTTTAAATCAGATATACACAAGGGAAAAGAACAAGATTGGTGTCTGAATATCAGGAAGTTTTTTCAAGGTGCTTTTTATAAAAAGAATCTAATGAAACTGTCCCACCTCCCACCCAGAGGAACCTTTTTTACATTAGGAGATAAGCTAATATATTGCTTAATATATTAACTGGCTATAGAAGGTTGCATGTATCTATTTTGGGCCCATCAGTCAGTGATTCATCATTAAAAGAACTATGGTTGAATAAGATGGTAGAAGTGATGCTATCATAAATACCGTTTAAATTTGCAGATAGTTGTAACGAGTTCTGTTAAGAGGAACAAATGCTATTTTCAGTAGAATTGGTCTATTTGGGAATTTTAATCCACATGCTAGAAAGTGAAGAAAGCTAAATTGACAGACAAGTTCTAGAACTCTGGTCTGAGATGATATATGAAGATTCAGAGCTGAAAAGGTTAACTAGATAAACTGTGACATGAACTAAACTCACTGCAGTTTAAACAGTAGGTGCATTTAATTGGTTGGACATAAACTGAATGAAGAGACAGATAAATGGATTTCAGAGGACAAGGGTCCAATTTCATTTTCTCTGATGGGAAAAGGAACCCCATCCTGGGGCTGTCTGCTACTATGTTCCTGTTCCATTGAATACGAGTTATTTGAAGGTCAGGGTTGCTTTTTCATTTCTTCCACAGATTCATTTTCTGCCTGAGCCTTATCTCTGGGCCTTTGCCCTGCTGACTTTCTGAGTTCTTACCTGTGTCTTCATGATCTAGTGGGAATTTATTGAGGGCCTGATGCGTGCCAACTTCTGTCTATGGTTAAAAGGTACAGCAGCAAGGATACCGCAGACTGAAGACAAGTCTGACAAGAGATTGAGTATCAAGTACTGTCAAACAGGGTGATGGGAACCAGGAGGGGTATCAGTGAGAAGGCAAATGTGTGCTGGAGAGGTCCATGGATGGGGGATAGAGAACTCTGACTTGATGGTAGAGAAATCAGGGGAAATGTCTTACTGGACTTGACTGGCAGAATAGGGTAGAAATGAATTCAAGGGCAATGCAGAAATCTCATGAGGTCGCTTGTCCTCAGCCACCCCATGTTCTGACTCTGGCACCTTCCATGTCTCCCTGTTCTACCATCCAGTTAAAGAGTGATGCTGGTGAAGACCACCCTTGGACCATTATGCAGCAGTACAGAATGAGACACTGCTTAATGGACATGCTGTGGTTCATCCAGCAGGCATAACATCCACCCACTGCTGTGGTTTGCCTCCCATTTCCAAGCAACTGTGGCTTGGTATGTCTTTCCCAACAAGCTATAGCACTAGAAACCACATGCAAAGAAAATGCTAAACGGGCTAGAGTCACAATAATGAATGAGTGAGTGAATGAATGAATGAATACTCAAACAAGTAATTAAATATGCAGGTAAACAAATAAAATCATTCTTGAAAGCAGAGAACAGGCAAAGAAAGAAGTGATAATTATGGCTGCCATTGACTGAGTAGATACTAGATGTAGTGGGCTGGATGGAGCCTTTTTGGTGTATTACATGTAATTCTTCAAACAATTCTGGAAGATGGTGAATTTAATCAAACCAAAATAAAATAATAAAGCAACAACAACCAAACCTCAGCTTTGTGGATAGTAGTCACAAATGGGGTTTGTGGTAGTTAGATATAGGCTCATATACTTGAATGCTTGGTCATCAGGGTGTGGCACTGCTTGGCAGAGGTGAGGAGGTATGGCCTTGTTAGAGGAAGTGTGTCACTGGAGGTGGGCTTTGGGGTTTCAAATGCTCAAGCCAGGCCCAGTGTCTCTTACTTCCTGCTGCCTGCAGATCCAAATGTAGAATTCTCAGTTCCTTCTCGAGCACCATGTCTGCCTGCCTGCATGCTTCCCACCATGATAATAATGGACTAAACCTCTGAACTGTAAGCAAGCCCCAGTTAAATGTTTTTCTTTATAAGAGTTGCTGTGGTCATGACCTCTTTTCACAGCAATAGCACTAAGACAGGGCTCTAACTCAGTAGTGGTTTCTTGAGTTAATTAATGAATCTAATATCCTGGAATGAAGGCCACCAGGAGATCAGAACTTAAGGACACCTTAAGGACCTTTACCTTAGCTAAAAGACAACAAAATGGAGATTTGCCAAGATTCAGTGCTTGATGTGAAGTTGCACACAAACCAGGATGATTCTGGCTTGACGACAAGTCAGCTCATGCTCTCTTCCCATCCATGAACTACCAACTTGGCCATCTCCTTCTTCAGCACAGCCACTCTCAAAGTTTACCCAGAAGTGCTTTCTTCTCTCTGTAACGTACCACAAGGTTCTGTTCAAGGACAGTAGTGTGTGCTGGGAAGATTCACCATGCCCGTTGGAGTGGGGAGGAATGAGTATGTGTTGTTCTTCCCGCTTGTGCTGAAAGAGTCAGGACAGGTTGTATGCCCCTTGCAGTGGCAGCACAGAGATGATGGAGTTTATTCTCCACAATTCAAACTCAGACTCACTGGCACAGGAGAGCTGATCCTCAAGATTGCCCAAGGTCATTCTGAGAAGCTAGTGTAGAAGCCCTGGAATCCTGTAGTGCTGGATGGGAACAGTAAAGTAAATACCTTGCAGTATGCCTGCATGGTTTCGGGGGAAAGCACTGGGGAAAGAAGGGAATTAAAGTTCTCATCCTGAGAAAGATAGGGCAGGGTTAAAAATCATGTGCTCATCCCAATGTTTCAAGTCCAGATTTCACCAAGTGTAGTCATAGGTAGTTTGAGTCCCTTATAGTCCTACATTTTAGCTACTTTTATTTTAAAAAAATTGGTTCATTATCTAATAATGTCTTTTCTCTGTTTTCCTGTGAACTGAATAAAATGTGAAGACCATTAATATGCTGTATTAAAGGGAATTTTTCAGTTTCACATGGAATTGTGGAATTATGCCTTCATTGAAGTAGAAACTGGTTTATACTAGTAGAAAAAATTATAAACACATTGTATCATCAAATGTTCTTTCTATTCAATTCATCCATCTCATGTCTAGAGAGTAATTCTAGAGAAATACATGTGTATGTGTACAGAGAAGCAGCATTTAGACTTTCACGCAATGGCATTAATAACAGTGAGAGGTGAAGACTGTCACAAAGCTGACCAGTGAAGGAGGCTGCAGAGGCAATTGATGAAACATGGCTCATCGATACTGTGACAGTTACAATTTTTCTGATTTTATATATCTATGTGTATGTCTATCTATCATTTACAACAAATGTATACTTACGTGGCCAGGAAAAAAAATGCCAAAACGTATTATTTAGAAAGAATGAAAAGTTTGTGGCCATGTTTTGTGCACTATTATCTGTTTGTATTTAAAATACAAAAAAAGTGAGTAGCTGTAGCTACATGTTACTTATAATAGTTACAGCTACATATGGCAGTAGTAGATGACCCAACAATTATACAGTGTTTAATCATATGACTTAGATGAATAAGCAAGAAGCTTTTCCTCTCTCTTCACATAGCATATGCTAGCTCTTACACAAAGCCCTCAATTCCTAATCTGTCACTCTTTAGACCATAGGGTACTCCCTGATAGCTAGAGGTTGGAAATCCAGGCTTTAGCAAAATGACCACTCATACAACCACAACTTCATTATAAAAGGAAAAAAGGAGAATACATTTGTAAGTCGCCATCTTTCCCTTCTCCACAGCCCGAAATAGAAAACAGAGTGGAACATGAAACTTTATTCTAAGGTGATAATGAGGCACGGTATCTCGGGAGGACATGATTTATCGGTTTCCTTTAAATCACTTCCTGTGGTTGAGGGAATTATGGCTGAGTCCCATGCCTCCCCTGCCTATGCTTCTGTCTGATTTGGAGTGACGCAGTACTGCGCAGCCCGTCTGACCTACCAGCTGACTCTCCTAATATTGCCTTTCCCTTCCACTTATCTTCAAAATATTTTTATCTCATGCTTCCATGTTAACCACTACTGGTTAACCTGACTGCCCAGCATTACCAGATTATAACCATGAAGAAGTTTGAGCCAGGCAATGGTGGTGCATGCCTTTAATCCCAGCACTGAGGGGGCAGAAGCAAACAGATCTTTGTGAGTTCGAGGCCAACCTGGTCTACAGAGCCAGTTCCAGGGCAGCCAAGGCTACACAAAGAAACTGTCTTGGCAAAAAAAGATAGGTAGATAGATAGATAGATAGATAGATAGATAGATAGATAGACAGATAAGAAGGTTGGGTTGCAGCTAACCTTACTCTCTCTAGTATTTTTCAGTTCATTTCTTGGCTCCTACAAATATATTGGTCACTCATAACAATGACAGCTAGAGTGAGACATTGGAGTAATAAGCTAGAATTACCATTGACACTAGCTTCCCCTGCAGAGACACCTACCTAATAGACTAAGCAAGACATCTGTGTCAGGATGAATGAATTACAATGGCAGTTGATGTGTTCAAGTCAGTAGTCAATCTATTAAGCTAAGAGGGACTTCAGAATGGAGGTGATGACTAGGACCAGAAGGCTCCAGTGAGGCTTCCTTAATGAGATGAGACTGGAATTGTTCAACCATAAAGACAGCAATATGTATCAGGAATATTTAATTCAATACATCACTAGATTTGATAGCCTAATTTTACAGATGAAGAAAATTAGGCAATGGGGGCTAGAGAGATAGTTCAGCAGTTAAGAGCCCTGACTGCTCCTCCAGATGACCTGGGTTCGATTCATAGCACCCCTCTGTCAGCTCACAGCCACCTATAACTCCAGTGCCAAGTGGACCTAACACCCTCTTCTGGCTTCTGTGAGCACTGCATGTGCATGGCACACAGACACACATGCAGGCTCAACACCCATACGAATAAACTAAAAATGGATAAGTGTAGCAGGAATCTTAAAAGGTCTAATTAATAAAATCAAACCTGAGGCCAGTTATTGGGGTGAATGCCGGAAGATCAGAGAAGCAGGAAAAATCACAGCTACCTCACCTCGCCAGCTCCTCAGCTGACCCTGTTTCCTCAGACTGGAAGCCTCTGAGTCCTCATCCAGAATGAATCTCAGCTGAACTGTGCTGCTCAAAGCCTGAATGCTTAACCACCAAATGCTTCTAGTTTCTGGTTCTCACGCCTTATATACCTTTCTGCTTTCTACCATCACTCCCTGGGATTAAAGGCGTGAGTCACCATGCTTGGCTGTATCCTTGAACAGAGGGATCTCTGCCTCTGGAATGGCAGGATTAAAGGCGTGTGCTACCACTGCCTATCCTCTATGTTTAATATTGTAGCTGTTCTGTCTCTGACCCCAGAAAAGTTTATTAGGGTACACAATATTTCAGAGAACATAATACCACCACAGATAAGACTCAAAATTTTCAATTACATGATATGGCTGACATTAATGTTTCAAGATTAATAAGTAAGTAAGGAGCAGGATTTGGTTCCAGATCAAAGATCTAGATAGTTCTAGAACTGTGTGGTTTCTAGTCACTGCACTGTGACTTCCGGCTTTTCAGACTGGACAACCAGCTGATGCCGTGGTCAGTAGAGGGGGCAGAAGAAGAGAAGCCCATGGCAGGATGTCACTGGGGGCTTTTAGGATAAGGTCACCCTGGTGTCTTAGTTGCTCTGGCACAGGAAGATTGAGTTACCCACAGGAAGTGCTGTAGGAGACTCCGCCCGGCACTGTCTTCTCCCTTAGCCCCAGGGAAAAGAAACCCTGTAAATCAGTCCAGCTCCCTGGCCCAATTTCACAAATCAGTTCTGAGGAAGGTTTTAGCTAGCAGAAAGATCAGCCTGTATTCGTTCTGAAGTAACAAATGCTGCCAGAGAGCCCTGGAGCCGTCCTGTCTCGGGGGCACTGGTTTCTCCCTGTTGCTTGTGGTCAATCACTAGAAACAGGAGCAGGCTGCCTCTTCCAGAACTACCTGGCCTCCAAGCAGTAAAGCCTGTACCTCTCAGATTTCTTCTGGTTGGCTCTTTCTCCGTTCTTTCTGAGGTCAGCGTTTGCTCACCTTCCTCGCAATCCCCCAGCGGCTGCTTCGCAGTATGCCCTTGCACTTGGAGGCCGCCATTCCTTCCTGGTACCTCAGCCTTCTTCTCTCGGAAGCCGCTCTTCTGTGGAAAGCCAGAACCAAAGTGCCCCTGGTGTGTTGGCTGCTTGTTTGTTTTTTGATCCAAGCCATAAGCAAGTCTCGGGTTTAATAGGTTTTCCTCTAGCTTCTTTTTGTTCGGTCAAACGAGGAGAGGAGACAGCTCCACAAAGATACTCAAAGCTTTCTGTAACACGGAGGGACTGAATGCCAGAAGAAATGTTTTCCTCTGAGGGATTTGATTGTGGAGTATGGTTGGGTAGCAAACTCCTCAGGGGCCTTTGAGCAAAATGGCAGAAGACCCTGCCGTGTATCTTGTATGGCATCATTCACAGACTGGCTCCAGGTGGAAAGAGTCTGCACTGCTGTTTATGGAGTATTAGCATACGGCCACACCACGCCAGGCCCTTGAAAAGCATCATTTCGTTTCATCTATATAACCAGCACGGTGAGATCATACCCACTTTGTAGGCAATGAAGCCTGAAGAGGTTTATTTTCCCTGCTACTTGATACAGTGGAGTTTGACCTGTAGAACTCTATTCCCAATATGGTGTAGGTAAATACTTAACTCTTCGCCACAACAGCTAGAAAAACAGACACACAGCTGTGGTCTTTGTCCACTTCCCGAGCCCAGACTGTGGACGTCAGGAACAGAACTGAGGGAAAAAAGGAGGATGCTCCAGAGAAAGGACACAGGCCGAGCTTCGGAGGCTGGGCCAGCTCCCTTCAGTGACACGCCGTCAGCACTCCCAGCAATTCCACGAGGAAGTTCTTATGGTGTCACTTGCATGGTTGAGCAGACAGGTGCAGAGACTGGGAATAACCACAGGTCCTGGGTGGCTGAGGAGAGGTTTGAATTCCACCTTCTCTGGAGCGCTTGGGAACCTACCTCACTGCACTGCTTGGAATGTGGCTGCACGCTGAAGCCCAGAACAAGAAAATTGTACTTGGTGTTGAGCATGGAGTGGTTAAGGTTGTGAGGGGTGAGGCAGGAGGAGTCTATTCAAGTAGAAATTTCATAGGTGGACCAGAGTTAGCAGATCCAAATGACAGACATCATGAGACAGATACCAGCTCCCCAAGAAAATGCCAACAGTAGAGGGCTCCGAAAGCTGGGCGGGTAAGGTGTGCCCATAAATAGAGGCCAGAAGACAGTTGACATCGCGCGGGGGGGGGGGGGGCAAAGTCAAACCAACTCAAAGTAGAGGACACGAAACAAGCCTCAGTACATCTTGAGCCGGCCAGCTCTTAGCGCATTCTAGCCTGCTTAGGATGCTACCATGATGCCTTAGATGATGGCAAATTTATTAGAAATATATTATGTTCCAGTAAATACTGGGACCATGAAGGACGATGAGGTATTTACTCTCCCAGGCATCACTGCTGTGGCTACAGAATGCTCTGTTTGATGGTGGCTTCTTCTTCTGACTTGTTATTGTTTTCTAATAAAGTGTTACTGCACATTTGCCTTACATAAACAAATAGAAAAAATAATAATAGATTATACTCCCACTGAACATTATAGGAAAGCACAGACTTTCATTTAATGAGGTTTGGAGACAACATAGCAATTTTGATATCCTGTCAAGCTTGTTAAATTGTGATTCTAGCAGGATTTTACATGGAGACAGAATTGGCACATCCCAGGGTACAAGTTAGGATATGCATCAACTCCTTCAGGTCATTGGGATATAATTTAATGCCATAATTGAATAAACGGCACTGCTGTGACCTGAAAAGCCCTGTCTCAGGATGTGACTGGGGAGGTTGAGGCCCAAGTCCAGCGTTCTGTGATTTCAGAATTGCTCATTGAATCAGCTGCTGACTGAGCAAGAGTGTGCAGTTCTCTAGCTAATTTGACTGGAAGGTGGTTTAGGAAAGAAAGATTTGTCACACATTTTATCCACCTAAACTTTGCAGGAATTGTGTCTGCCAGTGGAACTAAGTGGTAAAGAGGTTGCTTTCTTGCCTAAGCTGGCCCTGTGTCTTGAGTTAAAACTTGTATTTAAAGCATACCTTTGTATGTAAGTCAAAACTGTAAATAAGTGTATTTATTTACTACGCTAACTTTTCATGTAATGATATCTGCTAACAGCCTTTGCTTTCTGTATTCTCTGGTACCCATTTACTGGGATAACCATCTGAGAAGTGAGGATGCCATAGCCTAGGTTGACTTTCCCTAGTCCCCAAGTTCAAAACAAAACAAACAAAAAACAAAAAATCTTCAGCTTTCTGAGTAACACACAAAGTGACCAGTGGATGCACACCATGAGACTTAGTTTCATACACAAAATTACCACTATGGTGTAAAGCTGACTTCAGGCTACATATATAAGATATGAAATGTAAATGAATTTCATATTCAGACTTGAGTCTGAATACAAGTAATCTAGAGTCTGAAAACCTATGAAATTTCGAATAATTCTGGCCCCAAGCATTTCAGCTAAGTCATACTGAATATGTATGCTATGATTATTAGCTTTCTAGATGGTTGATTCTGAATCCTAAATCTACCTTTTAAATATTTTTTTAGTTATTTAGTTAAATAAAAATATTTTCATTTATTTTGTGTATGGTGTGCATGCAGGAGTGTGTGTGTGTATGAGTGTGCACATGTTTGTGTGTAGCACAAATTGTTAGAAGGTCTTATTCATAAAAACAAACCTGGAGCTGGGTATTGGGGGTGAATGCTGGAAGATCAGAGAAGCAGAACAAGCCACAACTTCCTCGCCTTTCCAGTTCCTCCGCTGATCCTGTTTCCTCAGACTAGAAACCTCTGAGTCCTCATCCAGAATGGATCTCAGCTGAACTGCTACTCAAAAGCCTAAAAGCTTAACCAGGCTCTAGTTCCTGGTCCTTACACCTTTTATACCTTTCTGACTTCTGCCATCACTTCCTGGGATTAAAGGTTCACTTCCTAGGATTAAAGTGTGAGTTACCATGCCTGGCTGTTTCCAGTGTGGCCTTGAACTCAGAGATCCAGATGGATCTCTGCCTCCCAAGTGATAGAATTAAAGGCGTGTGTGCCCCCATTTTCTGGCCTCTATGTCTAGTGGCTGTTCTGTTCTCTGACCCCAGATAAGTTTATTTGGGTGCACAATATTTTGGGGAACACAATATCACCACATTTGTGTGCTGTGTAAGTCACACAATCACCAGTGGGTCCCAATACTGAACTCAGGTTGTCATGTTCCACTCTGTGCCTTCACCCTCTAAGCCACCTCACTAGCCCATAGAGCTACCTACCTTCCATAATGTAAATGACATGCTTCAGTCATAGTTACAGAGATGAAATGATGTTCTAGAAATGTCCACAAATACAATGTAGTACCAGGTAACATTAAAATAATATGATCTGTGGACCATTTCTGGAAAGAGAACATTGGAAGGAAATCAACTTTGCTTAATTTGACTGTATTTGAGTTTCATGCCTTCTATCTAACTTACATGTTGATAATCCACCTAAGACTTCATGGGAAATTCAACGTTCTGTCTTCATTGGGCTATCTACCCACATTCTTCCTTCTTTTAATTACCATTTCCTCTCCTGAAAGTGCGGAAATGTTCATTATGACCTTCACAAAACTGTTAAAAAGATAACATTCTGTTTAGCTTCCTGCCTCCATTTATCAGTAGTTCTAGCTACATTCTTTTGCTGAACTTAATACTAATAGTTAAAGTGTATTTTTGCGTGAATTACTATTATTCTCAGTTCTCTCTCTTCTACTCTTATGTGTAATTAAGAAATTGCTGTAATAGGAGTATTTCCTCCTTAACTAAGTGCAATCTAATGCTTGGGAATGAGAATGAATCTAAGATGTGCATAAATATAAATCAGCAAATGAATTGGTCCCCAGTGCTCAACCAATATTGGGTTGCCTGAAAGCCTAACTCACCACTTTAAGACCAAATTCTCTACTTTTTGTGTATTTTTCTGGTAGCTTTCACATGAAAAGCTCAATGCATTTGACTCAGACAATCATTTCTAACAGGACTTGAACAGGAAGAAGTGGGGGAAGGGGAAAACAGGGTTAGGAAAAGAGTATAACAAATAGAGGAATTGCTGTTTTCCACGTGTGTGTGGATGCACATTCATGTGTACAGACAGACTAAAGGAAACTGTAGTCATCAGTGACTGAGCAGCTTCTGTGGCTAGCCTATGCCTCTTCCTTTTCCTCTTCACATACAGGAAAGGTGGGAAAATTCAGATTTTTTTCTCTATGATGTAAATTCCATTTTTCTTTCCATCCCCCAACATCCCTGGCCAGAAGAATCTAATTCAACAGGATTTTTCAGATGAAAGAATCATTCCAACCTTATTTCCCACTGCTGCCCAACTCCACCTATATGCCTTTGATCTGATCACCAATATGAATTTAATTGTTCCTTTATGTGGTCCCTTTCTGAAACTCTTCATTTTCCTTCAGCCAGCTCTCTGCAGTGTTTAACAGTACCGAGGGCTCTAGCCTTTTTTTCTGTCTTAAAGCCTGACTTCCGCTTCTCCTGGTACATGTTTCTGAAGCCTTCCATCATCACCTGGAACGAACTGATGGCAGTCTCTTTCACCACCGTTGGAGCCGGAACAGTGTATACGACACTCTATTGCAGTGATTAGTCGGCGAGATGGGAGGTTTTTCTGGGCTGTCAGTGTGAATGCTGTACATGAGTGGCAATTTTACTCCTTGGTGGTCTTCACTTAACTTGCACCATTTAAGGAAAAGAGGGGCCACTATTTCTAGAGAAATTAGAAATAGTCCAAACCTCAGCAAAGGGAAGAAGGAAATAAAAAGCATGTACTAGTAGGAAACAGTCTTTGGACATTGGTCTCTTGGTACTCAGTAGCACCTGATATTGGTTGCCAAGTAACTGTAAGTTTCTGTCTAGTTGGGAATGGATTCTCCACAGGATTGTCAGGAACTTATGAAGGTACAACCTTGTCCACATTTTTTAGTATTCATGAGGTCTTCCTACGTACCATTTAGATCCTCAGTTCTTGTTAGGATAGCATCTTAACATTTCTATGCATGTTCCTATGAGCTCTCCCTACTTAAGTCCATAACTTTCTTTAAAAACAGCAAGAAACATAATCTTAAAGATTCAGTTTCTCAGCACCCAACGCATGATATATTTTCTATAAGAGTATATTAACTGTGGGCTAAGAAGATGCCTTCATTCAGTAAAGTTCTTGCCACAAAAACATAAGCCAAGACCCTGCCTAAGCTTAGTCTCCAGCACCCACGTACAAATGGTCAGGCATAGTACTTACAATCCCAGTGCAGGGCACCAGCTAGGCTAGCCAAATTGGAAAATTCCAGGTTCTGGAAGAGACCCTGTCTCAAAACAAGAGAGAAAGAAATGAGGGAAGACACTCATTGTCAGTCTCTGCCCCTACCACCCACACACCCACAGAACATACACCCACATGCACGCACACATTGACTAACCGACTGACTGACTATTTGCCCTGCCATCCTGCCAGGTCACAGCCCTTCTTTTTGTTTTTCTTGGTGGACACAAGTTCAGGGACATTTATTTGCAAAGACATACTTTGCCTTTCAACGTTTAACTTCCATTGATTTTTTTTTTCATTCTTTATGCCAGAGATTTAAATTGATTCCAGTTGTTTAAAAGAAATGTATATTTTTCTTCTACACATTTTAAGGGGAAAATATTTAATGTATTTTCCCTAGACTAAACCAAAACCAGATACTTTTTCCAGAAATGTATGAATGGACAACAAAGCAATTACTTTGGAAGCTAAAATACCATCATATTGGATTTCAGAAAAGTTAAGTGATCTTGTGCTTATGTGACTCCAGGTGCAAGAAAAGACCTTAGTCAGCAACTGGAGAAGAAAGAGTGAATTCAAGAGGTCTCTTGTACAGGCTCATGATAGAAAAACTGAATGATTTCATGTAGCAGCAGTGAAGCAAATTATATTAGTCAGTGAATATAAATTGCTCTTTTAAAACAAAAGAATATTCATGACATTTTTCTGTATAAAGATAAAATAGTTCCCTTTATCATGGAATCATAAAATCTTGGGTCTGGAAACTTGGAGAATTAGATTATTTTCGGTCAAGTGCCAAGCCAGTGACTCCTCTAGGGCAAGGATCATAATTTCTGCTTCCTGTTCGAACTATGAGCAGTGCTAAGCCAGACGCAGTGCCACCCCCAGATAACAGGCATCCTTTTGGTGATGATGGTTGAGAGCCGTGGGGTGGGTAAGAAGAAAAGTCCTCACCCATTGGGATTGTGCCTCACTCTGATAACAACTCACTTGGAGCCACAGAGCTGTTATAATAATAGGGATTATTTCCTTGGGATTTCCCTTCTCTCACTCATTAAAATGACATGCAAAGCGCTACACTGGTGCTTTTGTTGTGAGAGCGTTGGCCCGCTGCCATATCGCCTGCAGGCCCAAGTACATGGAGACCTTGCACATTGACCCACCATTCAGAGCCTGTTGTGAGAGCCTCATCTTCCTATGAACACAGTACAGTGACTTACACTGGGAGTTCAAGATCAATACTCTGCATAGAGTCAGTTCAGGAAGTCCTACCAGCTGTCATGTAAGGGTAATTAACACATTTCTCTCAATTATGCATGCTGGTTGAAGAATTTCAAACATTTGGCTGGATAACAAATCCATCCCCTCTGCTAGAGAAAGGTCATCCCTCTGGCCATCTGGATATTTACTTTTCTTTAGAAATGAGCTTCTTGGAATGTTCTGTTGGGGTGGGGGGAGGAAGTGGTGAGGACAAAGGGAATGTTCTAGTAAAACTGATATTGTCCCACATTCACACTGCCCAAGCCTACACATCAGGAGCCTTAGATCTTACCTTAACCCTTGCTGCTTTTTATTACACTATTGACATGCATCATGTTTAGCCTGGATGCATCATGAAAATAATAATCACAAGTGACTCTGAGATGTTGACCTCTGCAGCAGGGTATTTCTTATAGGTGTTCCTAAAGAGAACAGGTTATCACTGGAGGAAAACTAATAGAGACCACTGAGAGGACAGAAGCATGGACAGGCCAAGGCTCTAGGATCGTATACATTCTAGCAAATGGAAACACTGAAATGATTTTAGGACAATGGGCAGGGTTCTCAGTGACTAACAAGGCAAGCATGGGAAGGCCCTGTGGAGGAGAAGATAATGCCTCAATGTGGGATTTGGAGAGGTAGACGGAATCAGAGGGTGAGGTAGGCAGCAAGCCACTCTGGGTGTGGGCAAGGGAAAGAGCCTGTTATATTTGGAATTTGAGAGTGATGCAGGGAGAAGAATATGGGTCAGGTGGAGAATATTGATGATGGAAAAAACTTCTCACCTCAAAGGTAGTAAACAAAAGTTCATGTGGATCCAAATTTGAGTGAGCATGGCCCAGGCAGCACAGAGCTAGACTACCCCAGGTACCGTGTTTTCATGCAGAAGCAGGCCCATGGAGTTTTACAGTAGAAGAACAAAGACTGTTATAAATCAAGGCATTTGAAAAACGCTTGGTGGGAACTTCAGCAAGGCAGTAACAGCAGGATAGGAGAACCTTTCCTATTGGCTTCTGGTGCTGTCTGCTGAGATTCTCAGCCGTGGATTGATGGAAGCTAGTGCCTAGCTAAGTTAGTGGATACCAAAAGGTTTCTGTTTGTCACAGGATGTTAGTTCTGACACAGAGGTGGGCAAGGAATGGCTACTCAGGGAAGATTAAACTGGCCTAAGATAGTATAATTAGATACTGGATCTATGCCATCCCAACCCCTCCATATCACTGCAGCTCTGGTCAGCCAGCCAGTCTTTGCTCTCTTTCCAAGAATTCTTGTTCACAATAGAGATGACAATGGCACCTTTAAACAGGCTGTGAAAGACCTGGGTGACAAAGAGGTGAATCTAGACATTCATTTGTTGGCAACAAGGAAAAATTTTAAATAGGAAAGTAAAAAACTTAGAAACATGTTTGTGATTATTAGAGGATGAAATGCAAAGTTTTGCACCTCAGAGTTTGGTTTGTTGGAAGACTGTCTTTTTTTCTATTTCTGTAACTCTTTATTGACATATGGTAATTGTATATGATGATGAATCACATTATGACATTTCCACACATTCTCTTTACTCATTCTCTTTACTTTGCTGTCTGTCCTGGGGGTGGGTACCCAGTAAGTCCCATACTCCTGACAAGAACATGGGTGAAAGGTTTTTAAAAGGCATATGGACTCATTGCCAGTGTCCTGCACTTCTGAAGAAAGTGGATGGCACCTTTACAGGAATAATCAAGTACAACACAGGCCACTGAGGTGGGTCCTAAGTCAGTATGTTTGGTGTCCTCACTTAGGGCGACATTTTGACATGGAAAACAAATTTTGTATGAAAAGACAGAGAGAGGAAGACAGCCCAAGAGAGAAGCCTGGAACAGACACGCCCCCCCCCCCCCCAGCCCTCAGAAGGAACAAACCTACTCGCTTCTTGACTTTAGACGTCTTGCCCTCTAGAAACCTAAGTCTGTACACTTCTGTGGATCAAGCCCCTCAGCGTGTTTCAGGTTAGCCCTGAGACACACTAATAGAGAGGCAGTAAGAAGTCACTGAGGAGGGCAAGGAACGGAGTTGTGGGCTGTAGAGATGGTGGCAGTGAGGGGCCAGAGGGGAGGGAAGATGGAAAGTGCCACAGAAGTGTTTTGCTGGGTGACAGCAACAGTGTTAGGACAGGATGTGCCACGAGGCTCGTGCAGTGATCCATGTGTGACTGGCCATGCAAGGTCTCAGCTCTACTGAGTTTGTGCTCTGACTCCAAATGGACTCATAATCCCAGTGTCCCTGCCTTCCCTTCTTCAGAATCTCTATGGATAAGAGTGAAGCTGATGTGTGTGTGTGTGTTTGTGTGTGTGTGTGTGTGTGTGTGTGTGTGTGTGTGTGTGTGTGTGTGTAGATGTTGATGTCTAAAACCTTGGTCCGTCTTAGGCTTCATTTCCAAGAGCACACAGTGTTAATTACAGTTCTGCGTTAGATAGAATTAGTACGTGCCCATGTATGCCTCTGGATTTGAGTAAGAGTCATAGCCTACCTGTTCTTTAAAGGGATTTAAAGGAACTTTTAAAAATTAGCATTTTTTTTTTCTTTTTGTAAGGAACAACTAAGTAGAAAACCAACCCAAAGGAAAGAAACAGAGTACAGGTCACCTGAGATGAACTCATTATTGGGTTTGAACTTTAGCACTGGGTTTCCTGGCAGTTAAGGCAAAAAGAAAAACATGTGCTTATTGTCTGATAAAAATCAGTGTAATATGATTAGGTCTAGAGGAAAACACGTAGATAGGCTGAGTGCTCAGATGGGGTTACATTTAAGAATATACCAATTCAAAATGCATTAAGAGCCATGCAAAAAAATCCATACTCTTTAATCCAGTAATTCTACTTATACTGAGGAAATTTTAAAAGGAGAGAGGGAGGCGGGGAGGGTGGACTATGTGTGTGTGAAAATGCTTGTCTTGGAATCACTTGTGAAAGTGCAGAACTAGAAAGAACCAGAATAGGGTACATAGTTGCTCAGTTACTGTGCATTTGTTCAAACACATGTAATTGACATTGTAGACAAGGCTGTGCAGCAACAGAAAGAGAGAAGGTTTAGAGACTCGGTAGGAGTAGTCAGAAGTGGGGTTGTGTGTTGAGATGGCTTGCCCGTTAAAGTACCAACTGCACTAGGCTGAGGACCCCAAGTTCAGATTCCCAGCACCACACAAGAAGTTGAGCATGGTGTCAGGTGACTATAATCCAAATTCTGGAGAGGCTTAGACAGGATCCTTGGGGTTTGAGCTTACTGGCCAATGGTCTAGCCCAGTTTGTGAGTTGTGAGTTCAAAAAGAGTCTGTCTCAAAAGGCATGGTGGAGAGCAAGCAGTAGAGGAAGATGCCTGGCATCAGCCTCTGGCCTCTGCACTAACACTTGCACACACATGCACACTCACAAACACACACCAGTCAGGAGGCAAAATTGTGTGTTTACCAAAATTATTTCTAAAAGTACGAGATATGTCAAAGCAGGGTTCTCAGTCGTGGTAGTAACTGTGATAGAACTCTTCTCTTAAGGGTGAAGTTCTCTTCACAACCCATATTTCCCTATTTCTACAATGTTTGCAGTTAAGTTTAAGGAGATGAACCAGTTCACATACTTAAACTTTGCATTTAAGTTACACTTTATGGAATTACGTTTTTAATTAAAAACAAAGAGAAACATTTCAGAAATGCCAAACTAGCAAGCTGAAATTAAATTATCTAGAAACTGCTGTTAATGAATTTCTTGAAACCGCTTTGGGTATTTAGAAATGTCTTTTTAAAAGGCACAATCATGTAGTTGAACCATAGTCACTCTGTGTTTGTCGTGAGGTCACTGAAGCTGTTGAAACAAGCATATGACAAGATGCCATTAGGGTCCAGGGATGAGGAAGGTCCAGTGGTCCCAGTCTGCACCATGCTCCTGGGCCACCACATTTGAGGCCATGGCTAACCTGCCCACTCTTCCTCATTCTGTACATTCTCCATCACACCTCTCTGAAGTACAGCAAAGGCATTTTTATTCCTCTGTCCATTTGATTGCAAACAGTTAATGACCAAGAACTTATCCCAAGTGTTGGGATGAAACACTATAGCTTTTAACATTTTTAAATCTCTGTGGCATGTAAGAATATTCTAGAAAGATTCCACTTAGGCAATAGCTTGAAAAGAAATGCCACACAGAAGAAAAGTTTTGGTGTGTATGGCAAAAACTGCCCCAGCCTTAGGTAGAGTCCTTCTAAATATGTGAAAACATATCAGTGTCATGGACAGTAATAGAATTCAACTTGTTGAAAACAAGGACATTAATAAAATCTGATATTCTCTCATGATCAAAGCAAAGATGTTTCTTATCTGCCTTCAGCACTTCTGAGTTCTTTGACTAATCTCATGGCTTTGGGGTCACGAGCACTGCCATTTCTCTCGGCTCCACCATCTTTTTCTGGAGGCAAATGTTTAACAGATTTGTTAGTGCTGCACTTTTAATGGTTTCTAGGTTGTTTTCATGGCAACAAACCATGGTCCAGAGTAAATAGGAAGCACCTCCAAGAAGAGTTCACAATAGCAGACCCTTGCAGTCTCTCCTCTTCACATGGCTCTTAATGATTAGTGATGCTCTGACCATTACTAGTTAGTTTAGAACTCAAGTATCAGTAGAGAGCTCACAACTAACATTCCAGTTTTGACATTATTTTTTACTTGTGGGTTTGTGAAGTTTTTAAATTTCTTCGTAAACATTGAAGTTTTTCCCTCTGAGCTCCTGTCTACTATTTTCAACATCTCTGATGAGGAACACACTTTCTAGAAGTCTCTGTGCACAAAATTAATGCTTGGATTTGTGTCTGTATTTTGTCCCTTGCAGTAGAATTTATAACTTTGGGAATGTCATATGAGTCTTTGCAAAAAACTTTGTATACAAGTGGCCTTTGGTGGCACGTATGGCCACACTGCCCTGGAGAAAAACCACCGTCCAATTGAGTAGCAGTACCCAATGATACAATCAGAAGTCCATAGAGAAATAAACTCTAGAAAATTCTTAGGAGAAATTACATGTATAATTGCAAAAAGAAATAAATGCCCCGAGTCTCAGGACCTTGGAAGTGAACACTCCTAGCCCCATCCCCAGATTCTTCAAGTCCCAGTGTCTTTCTTAAGCTTGTGTTTGCCAGGCTAAGGGCTCATCCCATGCATTGCATTTGACAAACAGAACCTGAATTGTCCATGACTGCACGAGGTAGTTTTCAGGGGCCCTTGCTTCTCCTTCCTGCAGATTTTTGTCCCCCTGGGGCTCTTTCGCCCAAACTGAAATGACAGGCAGATGATGGGACCTTGCAGCAAACGGAGAAGACTAACAAACTTCAGCAGGGCTGGGGATGCAGCTTGGCTGGTACAGTGTTTGCCTTCCATGCACTTAGCCCTTCTTTCCACCCCCAGCACCACAGGAAAGCGGGGTGTGGCCGCACATGTTTGTGGCACTAGCATGTGGGAGGTAGAGGCAGGAGGATCAGACGCCAGAGGTCATCCTAAGCTACATAGGGAGTTCAAGGTATGAAACACAGAGTGAGAGAAAGAAAAGAATAAAACCTTCAGCGGAAGGGTAAAAACTGAGTGGCGGGCTACTATCTTGTAAGGTTCAAACGGTGGTGGTGGTGGTGGTGGTGGTGGTGGTGGTGGTGGTGGTGGTGGTGGTGGTGTGTCCAGGGCTCTTCTCTGCTCTGTCCTAGAGAAGCTGAGGTTGCCACCACAGATCAGTGGCTTTGTCCCCACCATGGAGCTCACAATGGTGGCTGCAGCAATGACCTGGTCCTTTCCCAGATACCTCTATCTTCAGGCTGAAATGAGGCTGCTGGGAAGGTTGCTCCTCTCAAGGACGGACCCAGAGGGACCTGAAGGGTGGCATCCTGGAAATAGGAAGCCCACTGCCTCTGGGCTCCTTGTATTTAAACCCTCCAGACTTTCCTAACTCTGACCCACCCACCCCCCATCACAAGGGCAGTGCTAAATGGAGTTCTGTATGAGATCAGCAGTATTTAGCGATTGCAAGTTTGACATAATGCACTTCCTCATAATTTATTAAAGTTGCTAATACATTTTAAAAAATATGTGAAGAGCATGGAAGTCTCGCGGTAATTCAGGGCAGTGCATTAACCCTCCATTGATTTTGGCATCTCACCAGAGTGAAAGCCAAACCCTTCTGTGATGATGAGTGAGCCCCAGCCTCTCAGCACTTTACTCTTCAGACTCCTCAGATTAAGGATTGCTCTTACCTCACCCAGTGGCCCAGTGATGCACCCTGGTGGCCATTCCAAGAACACTGGGACCCTGCCTCCTGAACCTCTCATGTGGACCTTCCTTGGTCACTGCATGGCAAGTTGAGACATTCTCCACTCATACCTGTTAGGGCTTCTCACACTTCCTTTTCTCCCTAGTACTTACCGCCATTGTACTTGATGTATTTGTGCCTGTTATGTGCATGTGTGTTCAGGTGAACATTCATTTGTGGATACTAGTAGAGACCAGAGGAGAACATCGTATGTCTTCCTCAATCATTCTCCACCTTATTGTTTGAGGCAGGGTCTCTCTCTGAGCCTGGAACCCACCAATTCAGCTAGACTGACGAGCCTCCAAGGCCTGGAGCTCCTCCTGTCTCCACCACCCAGCACCAGGATGACAGGCATCCCCCAGCAATGCCTAGCTTTATATGTGGGTGCTAGGATATGAACTGAAGCCCTCAAGCTTGTACAACAAGCATTTTACTGACTGAGACATCTCCATGGCTCCCCACTGTTTACTTTATTAATTGATCCTGTTAAATGTCTGTCTTCCTGTTTTAGAATGTGAGTTCCATGAAGACAAGACTTTTGCATTGTTTCATTATTGCTTTCTCTCTGATGTGAGAACAGTGCCTGCCGTAGACCACCACATTCAAATGTGCGGTGCTTGGGTGTGTGAATGAATGAGTGGACCTGGTAGCATATTCCCTGCAAGGACACTTTTGTTGGAATCATCTTTCTGTCGCAGTTCACTTCACTGAAAGTTAGAACTCTAGTATCCAGGGGCTTCTAGACAGGAGCGGGGAGGGTGGAGGCTGGGCCCGAGGAATATTTTGCCACTGGCTTTGAAGGTGACTGAATCAGAATCTTTACTATCACCCATGGCTCTGGGATCACTGACAAACTATTCACCTTAGGCCAGTTCCTTCCCAGCCTTAGCGCACTGAGGATGCAGAACCAAGACAAGCGAGCAGACAGGATCCAAGGCTGTTATAAGAAATAGAATCAACATATGCAAAACAGCATATAGAAGCCTTTATTAAAGTGAGACCTATGTTCCTATTTAAAACGCATCTGTATTGATGTGCAGAAGGTTCCATTATTAATAAAGTGGGGATCTCTATCCTTGCTGCCAGTTCTACTTTAGGGGATACATTGAATCTATTTAAAAAAAAAAGCTTGGGCAGTAGTACCTTTGGTCTGATGGGGGACATATCCTCCTCTGTATACAACGTAAGGACTGCCAAGTGCAAAGAACAGCCTGAAGGGTTCAAGTCATGCTCAGACTCTGTTTGCTCACCCACAGCTTTCATCCCCTAGGTTTTCAGGGCTCTTGCCTTGGGAAATCTGTCTTCTAAAAGCTCATCTGTTCAGCAAACACAGACTCAGGAATTACTCTCCCCTGGGCCTTGTGCTCCCTGCTCGTGGCTACTCATGGAGGCTTGAGTGAGCTTCTGCTGGGAGGAGTGTAAGACTATACCAAAGATGGAATCTGGCATTGGTACTGATGGTAACCTCATCAACAGCAGGCATTGGGGGTCGGGTACCATCCAGACATACAGATTGTCTTAGAAATGCACAGAAGGACAACTTGTTTTCTCAGGAAACCTGGGCAGTGGGTGGGAGTTAGTCAAAGGGAGGAAAGTTTGGCAGACAGTTCAAAATGGAGGAAAGGAGAGGGCCTGTTGCCCTGCATTCCTCGAGACACCCTCCTCCTAGGTTTTAGTTATTAGGAAAAAAACACTGATAGGCTTCTAAAAGGCACAAGCCTTAGGTGATTACTCCATTTACATGCCTGAAGTCTAGGGTCTCAATTTTGCCCTTATAGGGCATCTTAAGCCCCAATGTAAATAAAAGAATCCAGAGTAGCCAGTCAGGGTCTCTCTGATGATTGGTTTGATGTATTAAAATCCAACCAGACTTATAAAATGTACTCCATCACTTTAATTGAATTTGTAAAGATGTATGACTTATGAAACATTGCATGGACCCTTCCGGCTAATATTAGACTCACATATAACTTATCACTACAATGTCTTTCCTGTCTGTCCCCATGTCTATAGATTACAAGTCTGTGTAACTAGAGTTCCTCATGGATGGGAGCATCTCGCTTTTCATCCTTGTCTGCCCTTGGGCCTAGCTTGGTTCCAGACACATAGCAGGAGCCAGTAATATGTATTCAGAGCAGGTACTCAGGCAAGGCTGGGTGGGATCAGCTCTGGGACCTTCCCCTCACAGTGTATGCCCTTGGGCAAGTTAACCTCCATGCATCTTGGCTCCCATAGTTGAAACTGAAAATAAAAATAAGCCCCACCACACAGGCTAATTGCAAACCTTAATAAGATCA
Organism: Onychomys torridus; assembly: GCF_903995425.1. Classification (NCBI taxonomy): domain Eukaryota; kingdom Metazoa; phylum Chordata; class Mammalia; order Rodentia; family Cricetidae; genus Onychomys; species Onychomys torridus. The sequence goes on from NC_050451.1 coordinate 108,251,579, forward strand.
TTTCTGTGAAGCGCTTAGCACTGTACTTAGTGCATTTCAAGATTTCAATCAATGTAATTTTTAATAATTACATGAACATGTGAAAAGATAGTAACAAAGAGCAGGAGCCCAGAGGTCACTGTGCTGTGTTCACATCTTGGCTCTGTCTCTTGCTACATATATTCATGAGGATGTGACAATAGCCTCTGTGGTACCCTTGTCCCACCAGCCATCAAATGGAGGGGTCTCCATCTCTCATTACTAAGCAAAACATTTAGTATAATATCTAGCAGGCAACTGAAGAGATTCATTTAATAATTAATAAGAAAACTGGTATATATTCAGCCAGTTACCAAGTATTACTGCCATATACATATATGTGGGTATGTATGTATATGTAATGCTTTTTCAAAAATATATTTTATATTCTTTAATAATGGATTAGTTAAGTTTACAAATAAATCATTCTGATAGGCAGTTTCTGAACTGTTCTCAATCAAATCTCCAACTGGTAGCAATGGATGGGTCACATTTAGAGTTTGCTAGGAAAACTTATTCCAACTGTTTACTCAGATGTCCAAAGAGGGAAAGGAAGTGATGTATCTCAGCATCTGTTTGTGTTCCATCAGAAGTTAGTTCTGTCCTGGGCCAGAGATTCTGGTTCAGATGCTGATGCTGAACACAATTGTCCATATCTGTCTCAGAGAAACACTCAAAAGCAAGAAGTCTGAGAAACAGTCACAGGTGCCTACCAAGGATGGGCCACAGCAAGAGCAGTATCGATAGGCTTGGGAAAGAAAACACAGCATGTGATCAGGGCTTTCTGTGGTAGTCAAGTTCACCACACCTCATATTAAAACCAAAAGAAGCCCTGTGGAATTCTCAGATCTGAGATCTCTGCTATCTAGGATGTAAACATTGCAGATGAGAGGCAGAGTGTTGAAACTGAGAAGAAAGTAGCCCTGTGGTTTTTAGAACTGGGGTAGCAAGGCAGCATTAGCCAGGACAGAGATTTGGGGTCATTTCTGGATCGTGCTGTCCTGGGAACTTGGACCTGCCTGAGATTAGGGTCAGGAGGAATCGATGCGTTAGATGACTGCGGCACTGGACAGGGCATCAAGCAGCAGATGCCCCCCTTCTCTCTTGCCCTAGCATTGCACTCCGTTTCACATCACCCTCGACGGCAGCCCCATCCACGGGTGGGACCGCACGACACCTGGCCGAGTGTGTAAAGCAACCACAGAGTGTTGTCCAAGTGCATCTACTCCCCTCCCCTCCTTCCCACTAGAGTGCTTCCCTCCCCACGTGCAATTTTAATATCAAGGATCATTTTTTTTATCAAGTCACTCCCTTCAATCAGAAGTTAAAACTATCCCAACATTTCTCTTGCAAAACAGATCTTCAGAGACCCAGTAAGCCAACCTGAATTACTGATGAGCTCCTCCGCGAAATGTTTTTGCTTGTTACTAAAGTAAATCTCTCCTATTAGATTAAATAAAAATAAACATTGGGTAGCATTTAGGCTTATGAGTTTCACTGGTAGAAAATCAGGTACTTGCTAAAGATTTACTAACAGTGGTCATTTATTTCTAAACAAGCAAGGTAATCTTGCCGCCCAAGTTAAGATAATTAGTCTGTCTATAGAGCCAGACACTGGAGTGTGATGTTATGACCTTCATTCCCAGGAAAATATATACATTTCTTTGAGGTTGTTAGATTCTTGGGCTGCTGGAATATAGGATGGCTTAGAGCAACGGAAATCCATGCTGTGGCCACTCTGGAAGTCTACAGCCAAGGGTCAGCAAAGCTGTATTCCCTCTAAAGCCTCCAGGAAGGATCGGATCGCTTTCCTGCCTCTCTCACGTATCTGGTGACCTTGCATGTCTCTTGGCACAGAGCGGCCATCTCCTTCCTCATCACATTTGCTCTGTACAGATTTCCCGTTTGACAAATAGCTGGACCTGAGGGCTTGGGCCTGTACTCCCAGCTACTCTGGAAGTAAAGGCAAGAGGATCACAAATTCAGTACCTGCCAGGGCAGACAGATAACCTGGTGAGATCTTGTCTCACACATTATTTTAAAATAAAAGTCAAGTAAGGGCTGGGGGGTATTGGTTGTAGTATTAAGGCAACTCCACATAGTTAAAAGGGAGGTTTATTTTGTGGGGTAACTTACATGTAAAGGGATAGATCACAGGGTCTGGGAAAGGTGTAGCTCAGTCCAGAGGTGTTCTCTGGAAAACTCTATTCAGTCTACCTCCAGTGTCCAAGATCCAGGAACCAAGAGAGCTGCCCATCTGGATCTCGGGTCTTGAGGCTCCTCTCTCGGCCCCGCCTTGTAGGTGTGACAGTTACCAAAGCCTCAATGGGGATAGTACTTCCAGGTCAAAGCTGGAACAGCTACTCACTACAGGATGGGGGGGGAGTTCTAGCTTGATGGTGGAGCACTGGACTTGCCTAGTATCTGCAAGCAGAATCCTTACTACTGAGAAAAAAATGTAAATTAAAGAAAAGACGAAACGAGAGCACTGGTCACTCTGAATCATGCTCACCTATGGACTTGGTGTTCACTGAGTCACATCTGAGAAGACCCAGTCTCCAGTTAAGGTCCCTTTCTCCTTCAGGTAATCAGTGTTAGGACTTCAGTAGATCTTTTTCATGGAAATACAATTCAACACGGAACATGGATCACCTGATATTATGCCCACCCAAAAGTTCATAATTATACCTGGTCCTCTGCTCTTCTTAAACTGATCTTTCATATGCTGAGCCAAACATCTGTTGCTTGGGGGTTTCTTCCACTATCCCCAGGAGGCAATGGAGAAGATTCATATTTTAGTAATGGTGGACCAAAACGCATCTTTGTTTGACTTTAACGTGACCTTGGAAAGTGCCTGTGAGTCTCTCTCTGAATCTCATCCTTCTTTACCCTTAAATTGGGTAACAGATTACAAGGGTGCTGTGAAGCTGTAATAGGATAGTGTGTGTGAAGACTGCTTTGTAAGGTGCGATGTGAATGTTCCATTGTGAGTCTCTTAAAAATGGTGCTGCAGAGGGATGATTCTGCAGAGGGCGACAACATAGATCTAGCCGGTGTGCCTGGATGGGAGCCCAGGTCTGCTCCTTAGGAGCTGCATGGCCTTGGTACGCTGTTCCCCCCACCTCCCCGTGCCTCTGTTCCATCCCATAAAACAGGGTTGTTAACAGTACCTCTTTTAAGAGCTTGTAGTAAAGATTAAATAGGAATGATCTTCGAGAAGTGCTTTAAAACTGCCTGCTACACGATAGGTACTGTGTTACATAACCCTTGCTATTTTTGTCAAGGGCAAGGCCACAGCATCATGTCCCGTGTGCAATTCCATCCCAGCTTCTGGTATAAAGCAGATGCTCCAAAACCGTCTGCAGGATGGATAAAGGGATGGAGACACCATTGAGCTTCCCCGCCCCCCCACATCTCCCCTGTAACTGCTATGCTTCTTCTCCAGCTGGTACCCCAACCCTGTGCACCTGGTATTTAACCCACCATGACATTCACCACTCTGAACCCTATTCTGTGTACAAGTGTATGTGTGTTCATGTGTGTATGAATGTGTGTTCACGTGCACATGTGCATGTGGAGTCCAGAGGACAACATTAGCTGTCACCTAGCTTGTATTTCGAGATAACATCTCTTATTGGTCAGGAACTTTCCAAGTGGTCTAGGCTGGCTGCCATGCAGCCCCAGCGATCTACCAACCTGTCTCCATGTCCCCAGCACTGGGGTTGCAAGCATGGGCTACTGTGCCCAGCTTTCCCACTCTGAATCTTAATTACCACTTCATGTCATGGAGTGTGGCACATGATAGTGTTGGCACACGCTCGTGGAAAAATGAGAGGAAAGCCGTTGGTAGCATTCACTGCAAGCCACTGTGTAAGAGGTTGGTGCTGTGGGCTCCACAAATGAGGCAGCAGAAGGGGCCAGCCCCCGCTCTGGGAAGAACCCTGGAGCCAAGCTGTGAATATTTCATGGGCTCCTTCTTCACCTCTGGCACTGTACACACTTATAGACACCATGTCAGAAAAACCCACAAGTCACCATTAGACAGGTTTCTGGACGGGTTGATATGCATCGTGGTCTACACTACCCTTCCTCCCCTTGTGACTCAGAAGATACTTATATTTTAGTGAAAACAAAATAGGAATGGAAAAATTTTCAAATGAGGCATTTGGTGCCCAGAAATTTGTTTCCCCGAATCTCTAGAGAACTCTGGGGTTATTTTTGGTTTCACCGATTTCTCCTTACTGGCAGGTTTTCCGTTCTAACATGTAAAATGAGGAGGAGGAGGAGGAGCAAGCTCAACCGTCAGGACAACAGTGAACACTCTGCCCTGTCATGTGGCACAGCAGTGTGGGAAACCAAGATTGCCAGGCAATCAAAATCCATTAAAAACAAATAAACATGCTTATGTGGGCTTTGAGAGGCCAAGTGAAAGCAGCCTGACTCCCTTACCTTTCTTCTCCATTTATTGTTTTATCTATTTTAAATTGTCACAAAAAATAAAGACATGTGCCAATACCACCAGTTCCCAAAGAAGCAGGCAATTCCTTGGCCTTCAGTGAGTCAGCCGAGCCTGCCCGCAGAGCACACCTGTGACAGACAGCCTCCATTTCCCCCGCCCTCCAGTGAGGGCATCTGCCCTAAATACAGATGTGGAGAGAAGCAGCAGAGGCGTTCATCCCCTTCCCAGGTTAGTTCTCCAGCCCTGTGAAGCACCTTGGCCTTGCACCACCGTCGGTATAGGTGATGGACTGTAGCAGGAATCTTAAAAGTTCTTATTAATAAGATCAAACCTGTAGCTGTGTATTGGGGTGAATGCTGGAAGATCAGAGAAGCAGAACAAGCCACAACTTCCTCACCTTGCCAATTCCTCAGTTGATCCTGTTTCCTCAGACTGGAAGCCTCTGAGTCCTCATCCAGAATGAATCGCAGCTGAACTGCTGCTCCAAAGCCTAAAAGCTTAACCAGTTCTAGTTCCTGTTCCTTACACCTTATATACCTTTCTGCTTTCTGCCATCACTCCCTGGGATTAAAGGCTCACTTCGTGGGATTAAAGGTGTGAGTCATCATGCCTGGCTGTTTCCACTGTGGCTTTAAACTCACAGAGATCCGAATGGATCTCTGCCTTCCAAGTGATAGGATTAAAGGCGTGTGTGCCACCATTTTCTGGCCTCTACGTCTGTCTAGTGGCTGTTCTGTCCTCTGACCCCAGATAAGTTTGTTAGAATGCACAATATATTGGGGCACACAATATATCACCACAATAGACTGACACCAAATGGCTTTTTTACAGGGCGGGGGGGTGGGGAGAGGGGAGCAGGCGGGGAGGGGAAAGGCAACATGGCGCACACACCATGCATCCTGAGCCCCAGGCTGCCTTCTGCTCCACTGAACTCCAACAGTACTGTCAGTGGTAGTGGCACAGCTGGAGTTGCTCATGACTACCTCCTGGCATGTATGGTTTCTCCTCCACTGTAAATCTTCCTCAGCATGCCCTGCATGTTTCTTCCACACCAAAGAAGTGACAGAGGAAAAGGAGCATGTCCCCAAAGAGAGACACTCACAAATATCCCACTTCAGTATCCTTAATAAGTGTAACGGTTTTGCTATGTACCAGGAAATTGTTGCACATAAAGTCTGTAAAGGATGGATTGCATTATAAATTGAACCAAGTAATAAGCAGAAAGGACCTGCTTTAGATCCGTGCATAAGAAGTTGTTCATTTTGACGGAAGTTCTGGTCACCATTTACTCCCAAGCCTATAGTTTCCTTCTAATCCCAACACCCTTGTGTGTTTGTATTTTATCTGCAGTGTTGTATGGCTGGTTCTAATAATACAAGAAACTTGTGTGTGGCTCAATTTGTTGATTTAAATTCAAAAGAAGGCTAAAAGCCTAATCTGTCAAGTGCTTGGAGCAGAGCTGTCCCAGGCCATAGTAAATGTTATGAATTAAGTTCTGATGTAAATAACCATTCCATTCCCCTCACATTTATTTGCAGAAGGACCAGAAGTCCCAGTCAAATGTTAACTCAGCCTGGATAACCTGACTCTGGTACCTAAGAATAATGAAGCTGTGAAAATGTAGCTCCCCTATCAAATCACAGCCCACCCTACCCTCACTTCACAAATCTTGACAGACTTTGAAACTATAGGGAAATTGAGGCTGTTCAACTGGCCTACTTGGCCAGTTGAGTCTCTTTGAAAATACCTGATGAATTATGTTTCTGACACAGGATCAGATGATGGCCGGCCAGGTGAGAGTTTTCACATTTGAGCTGTGTATACTATAGGCACTTAATAAATCCTCCTAGTCCTAACCAATTTGGACTCAATCCTTTGCTGACAGTGTTCCTCAGACCTGGCTACACTGACTTCTCATAATTCTCAGAACATTTCTGGGCCACAGCCAGCAGACATCCCCAGTGCCATCTTTTACTGTAACTGTTGGTTTTGTGGATTTTTGTTGTTTTTACCAGACTGAGAGGATTCAAGAACAGAGATGTCAAAAAAAAACCCATACTCAGCCTTTTATGTATATTTTTGGAGCAACTTCTGCCATCCCCCAGGCTCTAGCAGCTGTTAGAGAGCATTGGTGGAGGGGATAGAACAGCTCTCATCTCACAGATGAGAGAACCAAGACGTAGGCTTTCTAAGGTATTAGGGGAAGTTCCCACAGCCATCTGGAGAGAGCCACAGTCAGGACTTTCCACCTGTAGCACCAAGTGCTTTAAACTCTGGGTGAGTCCTGCTGTGCGGACCAGCCCTAGCAAGTCTCAGCCGAGGAGACGGGTATTACAGAGAGAAAGAGATCTAAGGCTCTTTGAAAAGATAAATATCCAGAGTTGGCACTGGGTGTGAGAACAGGAACAACAAAGGGTTAAAGAGCTTGGTGCGCTGGCCAGACAGAATCACAGCTGCAGAGAAACTACACATGCAGTAAAGTGGCTTTTTAAAATACATATCATTACTCATTGAGTAAAGAAGGGGTTAATGGTGATGATGATGATAATTATGATAATAAAGCTCAGATAGTGCTTCCTGTTTGCCAGACACTGTTAAACATTTCAAATGAATTAACTCTGGATCTCTGTTGAGAAGCTATGAGTTTTTGAGAACTGTTAGCATCTCTGTTTGCAGATGAGACACATGGAGGCCATAGGTGACACTTTCTAAGTTCCCCCAGCAATGGAAACAGAGCTGGATTTTTAAGACCTATCAGTCTGGTCCCCAATCTTTTTCTTAATCCTTCATGTAAACCTCTTCTCCAGGCCACATAGGGATCTCAGGAATGTAACCCCTGGCCAAGAGCAAACATCCTGACTGCACGTTTCAGGAAGTTTGTGGAATGCCAGGATCTAAGAGGCCCTTCTGTGGCTTTTCTGTGCACATCAGTGGTCCAGGACATGGCCAGCAGTGGGCTCTAGGATATAAGAGTGTCACTTTGAGAGCACGTATCATCTAGCCTGATTGATGGTTGCACTCTGCAAAGCCTGCTCCCCCACCCCTGTCCTGCCCCCAGTGTGTGGTGGTATTGTGTTCCCTGATATATTGTGCACGCTAATAAACTTATCTGGGGTTAGAGAACAGGACGGCCACAATATTAAACATAGAGGACAGGCAGTGGTAGCACACATCTTTAATCCTAGCATTCCAGAGGCAGAGATCTACCTCGATCTCTGTGTGTTCAAGGATACAGCTAAGCATGGTGACTCATGCCTTTAATCCCAGGGAGTGATGGCACAAAGCAGAAAGATATATAAGATATAATATATATAGACCAGAAACTAGCAGCATTTGGCTTTTAGGCTTTTGAGCAACAGTTCAGCTGAGATCCATTCTGAATGTGGACTCAGAGGCTTGTAGTCTGAGGAAATAGGATCAGCTGAGGAACTGGCAAGGTGAGGAAGCTGTGGCTTGTTCTGCTTCTCTGATCTTCCAGAATTTTACCCCAATACCTGGCTCAGGTTTGATTTTATTGATAAGAACTTTTAAGATTCATGCTACACCAGTGTGACCTGTTCACATGGACACATGCCTGTAGAAAGTCCAGTGGCCCCAGTGTGACCTGTTCACATGGACACATGCCTGTAGAAAGTCCAGTGGCCCCAGTGTGACCTGTTCACATGGACACATGCCTGTAGAAAGTCCAGTGGCCAAGCAAAGCTGAGAGGGCTGGCATTCAGAAGAGTAGCTGTGAGCTGGTCCTCACCAGGAGTCCATCTTCCCCAAAGGACCATTTCAGAATCCATGACCCATCATGCGGCTGAGGCAAACACACAATTAAAATGATTCCTCATGAATTCAATGTTTCTGTTATGGGTATGTGTTCCAATTGTAGTACCACCATGCAGGGAAGGCAGTGGGATAGAGTATCTGTTAGCTCCCATAGATGCTCTATTGTCCAGGGGCAATCCTTAACTCCTTAGTTAATGTATTTTCCTTCTTGCTTCCATACTCCAGTTGATTTTCTCAATTAGGAGCATACTAGGAAAATATTCTAAAAAACTGCTTGTTTTAAAAAAAAGGCAATTAAAAACAACATTTTTCTATTATGCTCTTTCTTTTTTACTCCAGCCTGACTCTGAAGTCTTTTCTTTGCCAAAGCTACACTTTTTCCATCCCATGCCACATGATTTAATGACTATGTAATTCTGGTAGCTCAGGTCTGTTGTTCTGCCAAAGATAGATTACACTCATTTAGTAAGTCGCTTCATCCTGTTGAGGATCAGCATGGGTTCTCTGTGTTGGAATCTACCATGGTTGCTTATTTTAATAAATTCAATTCTGCTTGAAATTCAAACTTCATTCTGAGCACCATCTCTGATCTGAATCTTCCTGGAGTGGAGATTGTTTGGGGAGGTAGAATTAACCACACAAAGTCAATCCAAACTTTACTAGGATTTTTAAGCAAGTCACTCTGGCAACAATAAAATTAGTAATGCAAAATGAATAACCAAGGCAGCACTTAAATGTACCTCAATGTATAAATCAGATGTGTTAGTCTCCTGCTTACAAACTCAAAGGCCACAAAGACCGTGTCCCTTACCTGCGGTCTGGTCTCATCTTCTCCTCTGGTCTCTACCCACTTCTTCCCATATCCTCTTTCTCGCCTCCCCACATCGCACTCACACCCACTGTGGGCTGCAGCCTGGGAAACAGCATGCAAGTTCTCAGATGGGACATTCCATCCCAAAGCATATTCTCTTCCTCTGGCACTCTTAGATTTTATTCCTCCCCAGCACATACAGCAACACACCATACTCAGTATATGTGGACATAGAGAACACAACACATATAACCACATACACAGACATCATACATTCAACATATATGTAACACACACATACACAAACAAACACACACACACACACACAGACACACACACACATATGCACACTCTGGCCACGCCCCATTCCTTTGTTGGTTCCTGTGCGTCTTTCCGTTCTTAGTTTAGATGACCCTTGTCCTTTCCAGCTCTGTCCCACCATCGCTCCTCAGCATTCCCCTCTAGATCATATCTCATCATTTGTAATTACACAAATTTTGGTTAACTTCACCGCTGCCGCCAGCCCATGGGCTTCGTGAAGGAAGACTGCACGTATCACCTTTGACAAGCATGAAGCATAATGTTCAGTAGTAACGAGCTGTTACGTGAATTGACGAAAGAGACTTTGGCCTGGAGTCTTACCACCATCTACCACCCCTGCACCTGGCAGGCCCCCTCATCAGAGGTGAACGAGCTTACATGAGCCGTGAGTTGCAGACTCCAAATCAGTCCTTATTGTGAGCCCACCTCCAGCCTCAGCCGGAGCTCAAGCTTTCCGTTACTGAACCACCCTCCCAGAGCACTGTGGTGGTGTGCTCCCAACTCCAGCCCACCTGGCTTTCCCAGGGCTGGACCTCGCTTCTTGCATTCCCCTGAGAAAGGTCTCTCCCAAGAAGCAGAAGAGAAGAAACATTAAACTAGGGGAAAAACAAACCCCCTCCCAGCAGCTGCAGGGAGATCTCTGCTACGTTGTTGTTTTCATCTCTTGAGCTAGCCTCTGGAGACATTTTCTCTGACACCTTAGTGTCTTTCATGATGGTCCGTGGAGAAGCTTCCATTTCTTCACACCTCCCCTCTCAGTCAGTTATGACAACCTGCTTTTGATAGTCAACAGTTTCCCTGTGCAAGGATGCATGTCCTGAGAAATCTTCTGCCTTCACAAGAATTTTTCTGCAAATTGTTTACTGTGGCAGATAGCTCATTATATTTTGACAGTAGCTTTTCCTTTAGGATTTTGGAATCCTATAGGATCTCTTACTAAAATTCTGTTTCCTAGAGTCACACAGTGCTTGAATTAGTATGCCTCAGATATCCAGGAACTAATATTCCTTAAAGTATTGGTACCAGTCTGAGCTGGGGCTTAGGGCTGTTTGTTTATATATGGACAGTTGCAAAAGTAAAGAATTGAAAATAACTCCAAACATGATATTTGAATAATCGTGATTAATTAGCCTTTATCATAAAAGTTTATCCCATAGGAGAAACAAAGAAATAATAAGAATAGTAGCAAATCTGTGACCTTACACTTGCTCTAAACAAAATGCCATATACAAATATTTTTCTTGCATACTCATAACATTTCTTGAACTTCCCGGATGCCAGACAGCTCTCTGAACTTTGTCTTAATTTGTTTAGCGGTGTAACATTGCTACAGGGAGGGGAGGTAGTCATTATTTTCATTATCCAGATGAAGAAAACAATCAGTCACTCCAAGTCAGACAGGTAGGACAGGGCAGAGCTAAGCTATGAGCCCAGGGTATGTGAGTTTACCACATAGTGCATAGACCAAGCAAATAATTGTCTCTCCGCCCCGAATCCTCACATTTGGGTATGTCAGTGTATTTTACTTTTGTTCTGCATCCTGTTGTTCTGAGAAGGATGTAGAAGCACTAGATTTTTATCTTTCCTGGAATTTAACTATTGCAAATCAATATCTCAGTGAAGTGACAGAATTGAGTCAAGCCAGGCATGGGTTTAACATTCTTAGCAAACATGATCTGGAGGTATTATCTTCTTCTTCAGATCCTGTCTACTAGTCAGTGAAGTGGGCATTCATCGCTGCTGTTATAAGGAGAAAATGAGATAACTACATATAAACTGCCTGGCATATTGATGATCAATACTCTTCTGTACTCAAAGTGAGGACAATAGGAAATTGAATGAATTCTCATGAAAAGGAAGATTCCTTCAATAAATGATGAATCTAATGTTACAAACCATGTTCTATCACCAGAAAAAAAAAAATGGCTAATATAGTTCTCTAAGGGTTCTGGTTGTAAGAAGGAATAGCAGCATTGATAGGACAACCATGTTTTCCAGCCAATCGAGGTCTGTTTGAATAGCGACAAAGCATCTGATTAGAAGATTAGTGATCAAATTGATAATTATACCCCTGACCATTCTACCATCCTGATGCATTGTGCACATTCCGCTGATGTCATCCCCCCTCTTAGAATCCTGCTTCTCTAGCCCTGCATCCACCCACCTATACATCTGTGTACACAAACCCACACGTGCATCTGGTCTGCAGTTTCCTGGATGTCATGTGCCAAGTACAGTGTATATGGCTGAAGAGTTGGGACTGAGATCACAAGAGGTGCCTTAGCTTTTATACAAGAACTCTCCTTTGTTTAATCCCTCTGCACTCAAACTGATGGGAAGTAGCTGTGTTTCAGGTCTCATCGCCGCCTTCCTTCACAGATGACAGAACTCATCTGGACATCTGAAATCAAGGCAGCTGACTCACTGACTAGCTACATGCTGAGATGAAGGAGCTGACCCCATCTGAGTGCTCTCCTGGAGATTAAATTTTAACAAACTCATAGGTTGGGGGGATTATCAAGAGAGAAAAGAAAGATGTAAAGTAAAAGATGATTGAAATAAGTTAATAGGAATGGAGAGATCCTGGGAAGTCACAAAGCATTGAGTAAAGCTAGGATTCAGAAATAAAGACAAAAACAATCCAAAGCAGATTTGGGGAGAATCGGATTGCTTATGCTAAAGATTCATGAGCTATCAATTCATTTTCATGTCTTTCCCAGGACAGTAAGGCAATTGTTCACCTGGTTGAGTTGAACTTCAAGATGGCCCAAGTTGATGGCACAGACTACCAGAACTGAGCCTGGGACTCAGCTCTGCCCATCATCATGCCTTAAAGGGGAAACTCTCACTAAAGGAGAGGCTAGAGATGCCCAAAGTGCAGCTGGAATTAGTGGAGACACAGAAAGAACTCCAGATGTTATACATCAATGTGGCTGTAAACAAATTAATTCCACCAAGCTTGCTTTATTTTTTTTTTAAATCTGGTAAACAAACCCATACTCTTTTTTGCCTGGTTGCAAATAAACTAATTCCTTAGGGAATGGTGATATTCCAACTGACTAACACAGTTTGCTGCTCTCTCTCTAGAAATTGCATAATTCACACATCAGTGTAATTCTCATATGACTGGCAGTTTTGCAAACTTTGGAATTTTGCAATTCCATATGCAATTACTTTTCAGGTCTGCTCGTATACACACCCATCACCTGCTGTTTTTTGTTTTTGCTCATTTTACCAGTTTCCATGTCTAGATGATAACATAGCCAGGAACACTCCTCATTCTGTCATTCTGAGGAAGGGTGGGAAAGGATGGCAGCTTTGTTTATGTATCAGACTTGCAGGTGCTTGTCCCAGCTCACACTGCGATATCACCTGGGTGGGTATCAGCAAGTAGTTCAGGAGTCTGTCCGCATTGCCTCACCATCAACAGCTGCACACTGGTCTCTTGGCCAGACTGGAATACGCACTTCAAACCCATCTCCTTTCCACATGTGCAGCAGCCAACTCTTCATATGTTCACATCACTCAAGCGTGTATGAACCAGTGGTCAGCAAAGACCTTGTGGGTCAAGATAAGTGTGCCCCTCTGATTGTGGAGGCCTTCCTCCTTGCTCTCGGCTGTCATCTCTTTGAAATGGGTTGTCTAGGCTTGACACAAAGAAAGACAGGAGCAGGGGTTGTGGTAGAGCACTTGCCTAGCAAGCACAAGGCCCTGGGTTTGATCCTCAGCTCCAGAAAGAAAGAAAAAAAGACATGAGGAAGAAAGGGGGAAGAAGGGAAGGAGAGGGACCTTGATAATCATGAAATATTTGATTCATTCTTTGTAACTCTCTCTCTCTCTCTCTCTCTCTCTCTCACTGCCTTGGAAGATACAAAATGAAAGTAATGACTGTACATTGTTGGCACTGGAGTGGTGAGCTCCCTACTGCAGGCCTAACCCCAGATTGTCCATTTTGCAGGGCCGCTGTTCAAGAGAGAACTGCAAGTACCTTCACCCTCCAACACACTTAAAAACTCAACTAGAAATTAATGGCAGGAACAATTTGATCCAGCAAAAAACTGCAGCAGCGATGCTTGCCCAGCAGATGCAATTTATGTTTCCAGGAACACCACTCCATCCTGTGGTGAGTGTGTCTTTTCTAAGGATGGGTGGGTGACTGCAGGATCGGTAAGGGCAGTGCCGTGGTGACCGAAAATGACCTCCTCTTACTCTATCACTTTGATTGCAATTAAAGCAGATAGCTCTGAATCGCAATGGATGCTGAAAATGAACTGTGTGTTTCTCTTCATTCAAATGGAAAGATACGTGTGTAGAAACAGGACAAGGACAATGTCTAATCAATACCTGGGAAATCTGCACCACACCAGCTCTTTCTCATCAGTAAACTCTGTGTTTTAAACCATCTTCATGTGGAAATTGGTCCACATTTTTATTTGGAGTTTGTGATGTCTGGCTATGTGTTGGAGAGGTTGTGATGTTTAACAATGCTGTGGGTACTTTGTGCAGCTGAGTGGCATCACAGAAGCATGAGGAAAGTGAGAGAGGGGATGAACGAGCTCTCAGTGTCATGAAGCTAATAAGCTGAACTTGAACTAGGTCATTAGCCAGGGTGCTCTGTACAGAATGCTCCAGCTGGAGGCAGACAGCGGCCGTGTAAGAATGGATGTCATGAGCCTGCAAAGGATGGGGCAGCTGTTGCAACAAGAACCTCAGACTCAATGTCCCAGGGAGTTGAATGTATGAATATGTATTGTATAATATTTTTCTCCCCGATATCAGTGTTTGAGACCACCTCCTTAAAGGTCTAGAAATCGCTTTGGAACTAAGGCCCAAACTAGGAACTAGAGGAGAAAGGAGTACATTCAACGCCAGTGGGTTTCACTTACAATGTGGATTATTTGTCAAAAACAAGATAATTTTTAAAAGGCAAAAGTGAGTGAATTTCCACAAAAGACGATTATATAAAAATCAGTCTGTATTGTAGTAAAAGTCTGTGTGAGTGGGCACAGCTAAATTAAAAGGGATGGTGACCAGTGAGTACCGTTTTCTCTATTGTGTTCCTGTGAGATGGGTTGGGGGGGGGCGGTTAGGATGGGCAGGAAGAGTGGAGAGAACCCAGCCATTTTTTAGCAGTTCTGCTAACCTCCAGGCAGAAAATGACTCCAAGATCCACCTTTACCCAGAGTGGGGAAAAAATGCAGGTGATTCCAAGGTAAGACAGATGTAGCCTTTGGGGATAGACAGATGCATGATGGGGCTGAGTAAGAGCCAGGCAGAAGAGAGGAGGATATTGCACAAGAAGGATTGCCTGAAGGAGAGAGGTATCAAATAAGTCATCACACAGGACCGGAAAGAGCTAACCCAGATGTACAGACTTACGCACACAGAGCTTAATCCAAACATTCGCCATTTCAGCGGTTCTATTTAAAACCCCACACATGCATAATTTATGATTAATTTTTTGATGTGCACATAAAAATTATTTTATTAAATTACCTAAATGTTAAAATAATGTACTTATACATATTGAATAATGTCTATGGCAGTAAATTTAATATGAGCCAAGTCGATATAACAACAGTGTGTTTTGTATCTCAGTCGTTCAATCTATATACTTCCTGTTTATTTAGAATTAATAAGAATTGAACCTGGTACTCAGTCCTGTTCATACTAATAAGAAAAATATATTAATGCCGTTAAATATTAGTTCAACTATATTTGAGAGTAATGTTTATGTATTTGCCTCAAATATTAATTAGAACTTAATCACTATTCTGCTCTGAAAAAGAAATGGCCATTTAAATATTGCAATACAAGATGTATTTAAAGTGAAGAACATGCTGAATCTAACATTCAACAACTTACCAACAAATTTTCCTCAGAATTTTAGAAATGACTTTATGTCTTAGTCAGTTAACTGAATAATGGCCCTCAGGTTCTTGCTTCCTATACGTGCTGGTTTTATATATATATATGGACACAGGGTCTTTGCAACTGTGATTATAGTCCACAGATGGTGAGATTCTCTCAGAGTAAATGTGATCACAAGTGTCCTTAGAAGAGATTGGCAAAGGGAGAAGGCCACGCGTCTACAGAGGCAGAGACTTGACGTGCTCACTAGCCAAGGAAAACCCGCAGCCACCAGAAGAAGGAAGAGACGAGAGGTGGATTCTCCCCAGAATCTCCAGAGAGACAAAGCCCTGTCAGTACCTGGCTTACAGCACAGCCTCACTGATGTTGGACTTCCGACCTTCTGCACTCTGACAGGATAGATGAATGTTGTATGGTATGGCAGCAATAATCAACTCAGCAACAAATACATTGATGATCAAAGAAGCAAAAGCTACTCCATTTTGTGCCCCACCCACCTCACCTTCTTTAAGAGATTCTTCTTTTTCCTTCTAGCCATCTCTGAAGTCATTCCATGAAAATCTCTCCACATTATTTTCTCTATTTCCAAGCCAGTGGCTACTTTTTGCTTTCCTTGTTAATCTGAACACTTGACTACTCAAACTCCCTATGTTGAGGCCCTGCCCCCTTGAGGTGATGTCATTTTGGAGTTTGTATTCAGCAAGGTTCTCTAGAGGAACAGAATGAGAAGGGAACCTACTAGACTAGCTTCCACAGTAGGGGTGGGTACTCCAACACTGAGCTGGAGAGGCAGATAACCATGGAGTGGCCAAGTCCAGGAAGCTGAGCAGGTTCTCTCTGGCACTGAAAGCTCAGAAGATATCTCAAGAACTGCGGACATTAATTCCATGTTGAAAGGTGGGAGAAGCCCAGGTCTGACGTGAGTGCAGACTGGCAGCAGACACCCCAGAAAGGCAGGAGCTGCAGGGCACACACTGCTCAGCCTTTGCTTCAGACTTTTTCTATCTGGACCATCTGTTGGGAGGTGTCACCCAACACCCTCACTCATCCCCAGTCACTGTTGTATTTAACAGTCCTCTCTGGAAACATCTACAGACCCATAGATGTGTTTCACTTAGCCATTGGTATCTCTTAGTAAAATTGATAACTAAGGCCAATCACCAAAGAGGAGGTTGGAGCCATAACAAATGGAGTTAGTGCCCAGAGGAAAAGAGATTCACCAGAAGCAACCATCTTTGAACTAGCAAATAGTTCATGGCTATTGAACTCATTGCTCAGTGGGTTAAGGTCCTTGCCACCATGCTGGACCTGACTTTGATTTCCAGGACCCACATGGTAGAGAGAACCAGTTCACACAAGTTATCCTCTGACCTCTATACATATACACACAAAGAAGTATGTGTGAGGTAGACAGACAGATAGACAGGCACAATTAAAAGTGCAGTATGAGGCAGCCAGTGAACCCTCACCACACATTTGATCTGCCAGTGCCATCTCCTTGGGTTTCTCTGCCTCTAGACCTGTGGGAAACAAATATCAGGTATGTAAAAGCACCCAGTCTGCGGTATTGTACTCTCACAGACCCAATTCATGTGTGCAATCATGTCGGTCCTCCTAGGGGCACTCTACACGCACACGCATCTCTCCCTGTTGGACTCTCCCTTCCCTCTGACCCTTCATCTCTGTCTCTTTTGCCTAATTCATGCTTCTCAACACTGTGTTCAAGTTTCCAGAATGAATATTTATTTCTATTTACCCTCTCTTTGTTAGCCCAATCTGTTCCAAAAGCCATAATTTTTTTTAACAGGCTAAGAACCAAATGTGTGTCCCCATCTCAGACATCTCCCCAGGTCATGGAACTGTCTTTGTCTGAACTCACCTTAAAATTTCTTGCATGAACACATCCAAGACTGAAGTCTGGATCCTGCTACATCCTCATTTCAGTAAATGGAACCAGCATTAGCCAGCAGCCGCAAGCAAAGCCAGGGAGTAGCTTATGCTCTGGCATGCAGGTCATCTCCAGGTCCTGGCCTGTCCACTTCTCTGCTTCTCATCTCATGCATCTGAGCCACCATTCTCCTGGTTTTCAACATGTTTCAGAAGCGCTTCCTTCTAAAGTCTTGATCTCTACTTCTCCTGCCCCACCCCAATGCTACTCTTATAGGCATTGGAGGGAGGGGTCCTTTAAAACATAAGCAGGATCTTATAACTCCCTTGCTTTTAATTTTAGCTCAGAAAGCAAGCATTTTATTTTCATTTCCCTTTGTCTGATCCCCCCACCCTCTGTTCCCACTTCATCTTTCTGCCCCCAGTCTTTTCCTATTGTTCCACCCACCCACCCAGTACTTAAGGACCTTAAATTTTCACCATGTCACTGGGCACAATGACTTGAATATTTAACCTTAATAGTGGCCCATAAAGTCCTGTGAAGTCTACTTCCCATCCAGCTCTGGTTACCTCAGAGCTGCTGGTAGAGTGTACTAGGAAAGCAAAGGAGAGAAAACAGAAATATTGAGGGAAAGCAGGGGGAGGAAATAATAAGACCAGCCGTTCAGAAGAGATTTTCTTCACAAAGGCTTTCTGTGGATCCTGCCCTCAGGCCTCTTTAGCTGTGTATTAGCACTAAGAGCTGACAGGCACCAAATGGAGGGTGTCTTAGACCTCTTGGCAGCAGCACCGCAGAAACTACAAGCTTATCATCAAGGCTGGAGCTGGTGTGGTTTCACGAATGGAGTCCTCCAGAGTGATTGCTCTGCTTTGTCTCAGCTGCCTGTGGAAAACCGATCTCAGACACCATGATCCGCGGCTGACATGGAATCTCTCTCAGGAGTTTCATTTAAAACCAGGATCTCCAAGCCCTTTTCCTATGCAGCAGGAACCTACACAGCTGATCAGAGGAGGCCCACACATCCATCCATAGAAGGCTCAAGCCAGAGGAGGGGCATACACTGCTCTCCATCTGAGCTCCAGAGACACGCAGACACGGTATATTGATTCCGAGTGACCTGATCTGGGGAATGCTCAAGCTGGACGTCAGCCCACCCTGGGAGACTGGAGTCCAGGATGCATTGCTTTGACTCCCCCTCAATAGCATTGACTTTGGCTTAATATTTCAGGATCTTCTCTTTGACCAGCTCTCACCTGCAAGGATGTAATTCCCTCGGCTGTGCTTGCTTCTCATGGATTAGTCTGGGAAGATTAAAGAAGACAGTGTGTGTGACAATGCTTTGAGCATGCTTGAACCGCTCACAGATGTGAAGTATTATGGTCTGTCATACTACTGCTAGAGAACGCACATCTCAGCAAATACCATAAGTGTATTTCTCACTCATCCAACTTCAATGAAGAACACTCTATGTACTGAAAGGAAACTGTCTATTGTCAAATTGAGTCTGTCTTCATAAGGCCTATGAACTTTAAACATTTGAGTTTCCCAATAGAAAGTATTTTCCCAACGTACATTCAAAAAAATGGAGACAAGATACTTGTTACAGTTAGATTCCACTTTCTCCATCTGTTGAGTGTGTTGCTGTGCTGATTGTACTGATGTTAGAAACATTACATAATTGAAGGCAAAGACTGCAATGATGTGAATATTTATGCTGCTGATGAAAGCAGCTCTTTATAGAGTTGGACAACGGGGAATAGAAGAGAAGTAGCCGTTCGCTCAGCTGAGCCTTTAAATGACTTCACCTGCCCATTGCAGATTGAGAAAACTTAAAACTCAAAGAAGTCGTTTCCTCTTCAGGAAACAAAACTAAGTGGGAAAGGACTGTATGTGAACATAGTTCTCTCTACATCTAAAAACCTGTGATTATTTTTCTTTCAAATGGCATTATGTCGTAGTGAAATGTTACCACTACCACCTATAATCCACACTGAATATATTCCAGAACTTAAGTCAGGTGAACAAATAACAGTTTTGAAGGCACAATTTGACGTTTTGATGGAATAAATTTGTAGATATCAGAAAGGACTTTAGAAAATATGTACTGAGACTCTCACAGATATCCAAGGGTCCATGTGCAGTTATAGCAACATGTTCATCTGTGGGAGAAGAGCATTGGGAATCTACATTCATAAAAAAAAGAAGAAGGGCTGGAGAGATGGTTCATCAGTTAAGGGGGCTTGCTGGTTTTCCAAGGGACCCAAACTTGTTTCCTAGCACCCATGTTGGGCAGCTCACAGTTGCAGGTCCTGGAGCTCCAGGGCATCTGAGTCCCTCCTGTGGCCTCATGGGTACTTTAAACACACATGGCACACACATGTACAGGTACAGGCACATCCGTGTAAATAATAAAATAAATGCAAAAATAAGGTATTTACATCCATAAAAATCAAATCAGAGGTGTTCAGAGACGTTTCCATTTTTTCTAAATACTAGCTTTGTTAATTCTTCTCTGAACTGAACCACATGGTACAAATATGGCCTTTAATACTTGTTTTCATTCCTCATTTATGAGAGTGGTCCCCAAATTTGGTCACACTCTCTTCACATCGTAAGGTTCCTGCCAGGACTTATTCCACCAGCTTTTGTCACTTTCAAACTCCACACAGCCCCAAGACGGTTCAGATACAATTGGTCCATTGAATCACGGATGTGTGTGGCCTTTCAAGGTTGATATTTTTAATCCTAAAAAAAGTAGTCCTTATACTATTAAGTTACTTGATTTTTTTTCAGTAGTACTGAATTACCAAAGTTACTAAAAAGCCACAACTTTCTATAATTATGACTCCAATGGGTAACACATCACAGCCATGGAAAATTCTGTAGGAAGTCAAGGAAGAAAACATCCTAAACCACCATCCCTCTTGAGTGTGCAGAGCTCATGTTGCAATGTCTCCCAAAGCAAACATTATTTCTGAACCATAAAGATGGAAGAGTTCCTTGTGGGAGAACTACCCAGCATTCCTCCAAAACTATTAGAATCCCCTCTTCAGCTCTTGGCCATTTCTCTGAAGACTTGCAGCCTCTTTGGAAGTCTCTGCACACACTATCAATAATTTGCTGTTTCCCGACATGGTCATTCATAAGAGACATTGCTCTGTTATCCTAAATGAAAATATACTCACACAGACGGTTAGTTTTCCCATGTGTTAAGCAACTCATCTAGAATCTAAGCAGACAACGAGAATGTTACCCACAATGTAAAAATAGAGAAATATTATGACACATGGTAACAACACAGCTCGGTGCTAGAAAGTCACATTAAGATGTGACTGGAATATTTGAGAATTTATTGTGAAATTGGTTTATAAAATTACCTGTAAATCTGGGAATAGAGCTCAGTGGAAAAGCACTTGCCTATCACATATGAGACATTAGGTTCAAGCCCCAACACTTCAAAAAAGAAAAAAAAAATCTACAACTGAAAACCAAGCAAATAAATAAAAAACCCACTAGGTCCAGTTCAATGTGCAGTTTATTCTTAGAAAAATCTTAAAAAATCATGTTTACAGTGCTTTTGTCAAAGGTAAAAATGTATAGCCTGCATGGTGACTCATGCCCATAATCCCAGAAGGCTGAGGCAGGGGACTGCTCAAATTGCAGCCAGCATGAGCTATGTAATAGTGACCATCTATCCTGGAATGTGTATTGAGACTTTGTTTAAATAAATAAATGTGAAATAAGGTTTGTTGTCCAAGTATACATAATGTCTTTTCTGAAAGACGATATTATTTAGATATTTATTAGATAGAACTTTTAAAAATGATGATCCTACCAACTCACAATGTAATCCTTCTTAGCTAGGACTAGAGTGATGGAGAACACAGTTAACAAGAGACTGGGTGTGCTCATCATTGCTCTTCTGACTGTATGACTCAGGAAAGTTTTAGAGGTCATGTGAGAAAATAATCACAGTTGAAAATTGCAAGCTCTCCCATCCCACCTTTCAAGAATGGAAGGATATATTGACACATAGTAGGGTAGAGCAACACACAGTAGGTACACATGAAAACATCTATGAGTTGGGGATGTAGGTACTAGTGATGAAAGATGCAAACATGCTGGTAAGTCTGAGCAAAATAGACCCCCTAGGAAGTTCCACTGTTTGAAATGTGTGAATTTGACCAACTTGAATATCAAGCTATAATCAAGGGATGTTTTATTCATGTCCCTTGTAGAGAGTTATAGGAAAATACATGGATGACCAGTCTATATTCTGTAGATCGCACTGCCTTTGGATTAGAGCACTCAGTAGTTTGGAATGACAGGTAATTTGGGTGAAATTAGTATTTTCGGTTGCTGAGAACATTTTCCCAGGAAAAGTTTAATCTGTTCCTTGACAATGGTTTTCTCTGATGCTCTCCAGTATGTTTATACAGTTTAGGTAGGAAAGGATCTATGATGTTTTCCTTTCGAGCAACACAAGAAAAAAGGAGAGGGAGTGTCTAATGACTTTTGCAATTAAGAGTTGAATTGTATAACTAATACAAAGAATATTCTAGGAAGGGGAAATTTTTCTCTCAAATGGCATTTACTGGTGATTGGGTGAATTTTTGCTCAAGGACACTTGTCAGTAAGTTCTGTACTAAATAAGTTTTTCCTGTGTCACTTTCCTTTAACAGCCCACTTTTCCTGTAGGTCCCACCATAGGGACAAACACGGCCATTAGCTTTGCTCCTTACTTAGCACCTGTCACCCCTGGAGTTGGGTTAGTCCCGACAGAGATTCTACCCACTACACCTGTCATTGTTCCTGGAAGTCCACCTGTCACTGTCCCGGGTTCAACTGCGACTCAGAAACTTCTCAGGACTGATAAACTGGAGGTACTTCAATTATGTTTGTGTTTGGAGATGCATTGATGGTAGAAATGTATATCTGTTAGAATGGACGAATGCTTGTGAATAATTTCCTCCTGCAGAAAATACATGTACATGTACGCGCGCGCGCGCACACACACACACACACACACACACACACACAAGCATGCATTGCTGTAAACTCTTTTATTCACAATCCTTTAATGTAAATTAATGCCAAGCATAAAGGAAATTAGCCCAAAGGTAAAGACTCACTTTGATATGAGCAAAAGTCAGTTGCACAGGTTCTATGCATAAGAAAAAAATGTTGAGCTAGACGTGGTGGCCTGTGTCTGTAATCCCAGCACCAAGGAGCTGGAGTGAGAACCCCGGCACAAGTTCAAGTCCAGGCTGGGCTACAGAGAAGTCCCTGGCCAGTGTGGGCTAGAGAGTGAGACCCTGTATCAAAACACTAAATAAATATCAACCAATAGAATATGGACATCATTGGGATGTAAGCCATAGAGTTGGCTTTGCTGTGTGCAGTAGCAGTAGCCCTTACTGGACTCCAGAAAGTGCAGAGAACAGAAGCCTAACAGTCAGGAAACTGGGAACAATTGGTGACAAGACTTGGAGGAGGCAGGACTTCAGCTCTCAGCAGTTGTATGAATCAAGTATGGGTGTTCTAGCATGTTCCAGATGCTGCAGCATCTTAATGGTTTTGCTGGTAAATAGGAAAAGCTGAAGGCTGGATTAATTTGGTTATTGATATGTTGTCTTTAACATATCATATTTAATTTAATATAACATTTAATTTAACACAAATTCAAATGTTCTATAACATTCAAAAGGATTAAGTTTATATATTTACACACACACACACACACACACACACACACACACACACTTTTACATTTGGATCAAGCAAATACTCCTGAACTTTGTTGAACAAAAATTTTTTTTTAATGAGAGCTAAGGATTTGCCTATTATTCCTGCTTCACTATGCCTGTGATAGTCAACAGAGCATTCCATCCAGTTATGTAAAGATCCTGACAGATATTTTGGAAGGCTCCTTTCAACTCCATCATTGATTATAATTGCCAGGTAACTGTATATGCTTAGAATACAGACATATTAGTATTCTTCCAGTGTGCATTCATTTAAATACTAATCAAGCAAACCTTGAGACCAAGAAATATTTACAACTCCTGGTAAATGTTTTGGAATTCAGGATGTCAAATTGCAAACATTTTCAAAAATACATTTTTTTTCATTCAGCTTCTAGCTAGAGTATATGGGTCTCCAGATGAAGAGAATATAAAGTCTAGTCACTACTGTTTTGGAAAATTTAGGCTATCCTATGGCTAGTGAGATCTGTTCTGAGAATAAAGGTGTTTTGGGTTCCACCTGCTGGGGCTGAGGGAGCTTAGGTGCTCAGGATATGACAGTGAAAACCAAATAAAATGAGAATAGTTGGAAACAAAAGGTCCTTCCCAACAGGATTGGTAGACAAGGGATCTGCTCTTCGCCCATGACCTTAACAGATCAGTGTTTGGTCCATTCCATACCAGGAATGACATCAGCTGCCCCTCATCTACCTGTGTAAGTTCCAGCCACACCTATGAGGTTCAAATAGATAGGAGTCAGAACCTGATAAACCTGAGTGTGGTGACCCCATCACTTAGAGATTAAGAGTTCAAGCCTCTGGTGCATGGTGAATTTGAAACCAGCCTAGGCTACAGGAGATTCTGTTGAAAACAAGATAAACAAAAAACAGAATTTCTAGGTGAATATCTGACTAGATTTTAATTTAGAATTTTTTGTACTGGCGATGGAACTTTGGAAAATACCCAGATGGAAGAAATTGTGAACAACTTTGAGGTTCAACCCATTTACCCATCAACCTGGCTTGGCTATGAGTCAGTAAAATACTTTCCCAGATATGACTGACTGTCAAAGACTTGAGCTTCATATCTCTGTGCCTTCAGTAATATCTCAGTGACCAAGAAGCAAGCCACTGTTTACATTTACTTGCTGTGGGACTATAGCCCATGAGAAGCAACTTTCTTATTCTGTGGACCTTTTCCTGCTGGTATCTATAAGCAGGAACTATTATATAAATAATACACATAGGCTTTTCTGTTTCATTCTGTCTATAATGAAGAATACTCTTTGATGTCTACAGGAATCTTTCTATGTATAGGAAAATCATAGTTCACTAGAATTCTTAAAAGATAAAGAAGTTCAGTTATTTGAGATTTTAGGAGACAAGGAGATTAAAAATTTCTAGAAATCAGTATTTCTAACTATTCTATTCCCTCCATTTACCTTACCCTTTTCCTCTTACTGTGTTTCTTTCTTTTTTACCTTTTCTCTTCTTTGGGAGCTATCAAGAATACTTCCATGAGTTTAAAGTGAAAGTTTTGATTTCCTAGTGCAGTTTTAGGTATGGTACTTTTGTAGAATGGGGAAGAAGAAAGGGAGGCAGGAACCTTCACAATCATTGAGCTTTGCTGCCCGTCCTCAGAGAGGTGAGCAGAGGTGCCATTTTCACAGACCTGTTGACACACTGTGGTAGCTTGGACCATGAGCAAACCATCTTTCTGTGGCTGGATCTCTAGCACCCCAGAGTGACTGTCTAAGAAGGGGTAACAGCTGTAAGGTGTCTGCGTTGTGTAACCAGCACACAGGCATTATAAGACATAGGTAGATAGAGTGAAGAAACCCTGAATGGAGGAAAGGGGAGGAGGGGAGAGTGAAAATGAAGGAAAAGAGAAAAGATAGTGTGTATGAGTACATAACTGTGGCCCATAAACACTGTAAAAAGGAACGAAAGTAGAAGTAGATGATAGACAGACAGACAGACAGACAGACACATATAGATGCGTGAGTTAATGATAGATGGGTAGATATGTGCATGTGTTATATGACTGTGACAGACGTCCAAAGATGTAAGTAATGAAACTATGATATGCTTTTCAGGAACACTGATGACTTTGTTCAATTATTTTTCCTTTGTTGTTTTAGGTAAAGAGCAGATTTCAGATTAATTTCTGCATTTCAATATTTACCCTAGAAAAAGGGACAAAGCAAAATCCAAATAGTTTGTTAGCAAGTCTGGTAATTGGGGTTCTAGAGCATGACACTTTTACCCTCTGTGAACCTAAAAGTACCATGAGGGGAAATGGAAAGAGTGTCCCCTAGTCCTCTCCCTCCTCCTCCTCCTGCTGTCCCTCCTCCTCCTCCCCTTCCCTCCTCCTCCTCCTCCCCTTCCTCCTCCTCTCCCTCCTCCTGTCCCTCCTTCTTCTCCTCCCCTTCCTCCTCCTCTCCCTCCTCCTGTCCCTCCTCCTCCTCCCCTTCCTCCTCCTCTCCCTCCTCCTGTCCCTCCTTCTCCTCCTCCTCCCCTTCCTCCTCCTCTCCCTCCCCTTGTCCCTCCCCCTCTCCCCACCCCTCTCTTCCTCCACTCCCTGCCCCTGGCCCTCTCCCCCACCTCCCCCTCCGTGGCCACCAGGCTTTCTTCTGCAGCGCTCTGCTCTTTCCCCTTGCCTCAGGTATGCAGGGAGTTCCAGCGAGGAAACTGTGCCCGGGGAGAGACAGACTGCCGCTTTGCACACCCGGCAGACAGTACCATGATCGACACAAACGACAACACCGTAACCGTTTGTATGGATTACATAAAGGGGCGTTGCATGAGGGAGAAATGCAAATATTTTCACCCTCCTGCACACTTGCAGGCCAAAATCAAAGCCGCGCAGCACCAAGCCAACCAGGCCGCGGTAGCCGCCCAGGCAGCCGCGGCCGCGGCCACAGTCATGGTAAGTGCACCGCCCGCGCCTGCACCACACTGCGCCTCCCAGGCCGCGGGTGGTGCTTGCGGGTGGGAAGGACAGCTGGGAGACAAGGCTGCCATTCCCGCTGCTCCGCTGCCTAAGTTCTGTTGTCATCCCCCACCCCTTTTCGTTTTGTTCTGTTTTCCTTCCCTTCACAATAACTAAATCCCCGAGGTGCCGGAAACCCAGGCTGTGAGCTTTGATCCTCTGCAATGGGGCTGTGAACCCTGTCCTTTCTTAACTGCGATCTTGGGCCTAGGGCCTTGCAGTGAATCGGAGGCAGTCAGACTCAGAGAGCAGACCAGAAAGCAAGGGATGCCGCCAGCTGCTGAAGTCAGTCTAGAAGGGGAACTAACTGTAGCCCCCAGAGATGCCCAGCAACCAGCGATCCTGACAGACACCAGCCACTTCTGTTGCCTATCTCTTCTTTGCCTTACACCCAGGCGGTGCATGCCAGGAGCCCCAGGGAAATTTCAAGCACAGCAGCAACTCAAGAAAGAATGACAAGGAAGGGAGCTAGCTAGCTGGTGCTAAACCAGGAACAAAACACCTACACCCAGGCTAGCCCTTTGATTCTCTTTGCTGTCCCATAGGAAACAATGCTATTATAGCTCCTGAATCTCAGTCTCCAGCTGTCCCTTGGCCATGAAAAGCAGCATTGTTTCATCCACCAGGGAGCCTGTTAAGACTCCAGAATCTTAAATCTCACCTAGACACCGCAGGATTAGAACGTTAGTTAATTTTGTTTGTTTGTTCTTGTTTTTCAAGGGTTTCTCTGTGTAGTTTTTTGATGCCTGTCCTGGATCTCACTCTGTAGACCGGGCTGGCCTTGAACTCACAGAGATCCGCCTGGCTCTGCCTCCTGAGTGCTGGGATTAAAGGCATGTGCCACCACCGCCCAGCTATAACTTTAATTTTTAAAAAATAAATCCCCAGTTAGGACCGAGAAAGATAGCTCATTGGTTAAGAGTATGCCCTATTCTTTGTGAGGTCTGGAGTTTGACTCCCAACATTCACATTAGGTGACTCACAACAGCCTGTAACTCTAGCTCCAGGGAACTCTAACCTCTGGCAAATGCACATGCTCAAACACAGACACACACATACACATAATATTTTTAAATTCGCAGGCGTTTTGTATGGTGTTAACATTTGAGAATCACATACCTAGACCACCCTCAATCTTGGCTATATTGAGGAATCAAGTGGATGGTGAAAAAGGATCTAACATGGATCTTAACCCCAAAGCAGCTTGTTGGAGTGCTGTGGTCAGGACAGGGACCAAGGACATGCCCTGCCAAGCTTCCAGGTGACTCAACTCCAGTGCACATCCACAGCTGAGAACCATGGTGCTAGGTTGCAGACATTTCTAGTGGATTTATCTTAAAGTGAGACATTAAAAGTCTGTTTTAATGCACAGTGGGCACAGTGCATCACTTCATAAGAAACATTTAGAAGCCTGCCATCCATGGAGCACCTGCTGGGAAGAGTAAATAAAGGAGGCTGGTTGCTTTGCCCTCAAGGAGCTTGGCATGTATAAGTGTGAGCAACCGTGCTCCTCCGCCACGGAAGAGAAAGCATGATGGGCTCATGGGGTAGAAAGAATACAGAGGCCAGTCCTTCCTGGGGAAGAATAGATGGGACTTCAGAGGTGAAAGGGATCACCTGAAAGTGTGGTCTAGGAGCTGGAGATATGGCTCAGTGGTTAAGAGCACTGGTTGCTCTTCCAGAGGACTCAAGTTCTATCTCAAGCACCCATATGGTTCACAGTCATCTGTAAGTCCTGTTCCAGTGCACCTCACACCCTCTTCTGGTCTCCATGGACACTGTGTGCAAGTAATGCACAGACATACATTCAGGCCAAACACCCTTACATACAAAATAAAAATAAATCTTTAAAAAGTTGTTTAAGAATGCTTCGTAGCCTAGCAGATACAGTCCCACAGTGATGAGCAACCAAAATGTAAGAGGGGCTACCACATCCAAACACCTCCAGCGTTCTTTATAGAAGTGTTTATGAAGGTTCAGACCTGTCCCAAGTGGTCTTGAGAGTCTGAGCCCCAAGCACCTTTCAAACTGTGTCTTTCCTTTACCTTGCCAGGGGTGGGGTGGGGTTCTCAGACTTTGTCTCTGTAGTGTCTTGTGTTCTGTCCTTTGTCCTGTCTTCAGACAGTCCACTAAGGGTGTAAGTCCCTGCCCATGTGGGGCCAAGTGTACCCACATGAGGGAAAAATGCTCCCATTAAGAGCTTTAGTGAAATCTAGAACTCTAAAACTCATTATACTTCGGAACAAGAATGAGTGAAGGAAAGACAAAAACATACAAATAATTCAATGTATGTGAAAAGTGAATTATTTTAGTGCAAATGTGTCCTTTGCGTGTCTATCTGTGCAAAGAACTCTGTCTCCATCTACTCAGTGAATGCCTTACGCCATGAGACTCTTCTTTGTAGTCACTTTTTCAGGCCAGCTCCAGTTAGTGCTCTTGGTGTTGACTCTTGACCAGTAAGGTCATGTTTCTCCAGGTCATTCATTTATAAGCCACACTAGGTACTCAGGACACTCCCTGGGCTAATTGGGACTCTGGTATTGAGGCAATACTCAAAAGGCTTGGCTTAAATGCTCAAGTTTGTTGACCGATGACTTTTCTGCATTATGTAACACCTCCAAGGAAGAGAAAAGAGGAGCAGGGCCTGGGAACGCTGGGGTGTGAGCAGCTAACAGCTCTGCCTCTCCTGCTTGCCTTCCCCTCAGGCCCCTTAGCATATCACCTTTACTTTCCAAGGCCAACTTCTCTCCCATGGCTTGAGACATCTGTAGGACACATTCTTATATCTGATGACAGAAAAAAAAACAATATTTTCGACACAGGCTCTAATTAGGGGGAAAAATCATTGTCATTTTGTCATCTTTGTGCCTGTCTCTGTGGTCAAAGTGATAGGAGCCAATTATCCTGGGTCACAGTGGCCGCCTCAGCATAAGACATGGTAAGCTCTAGAGATTAATATGGAAATGTTTGTCCCTTTAATTCAAATACCTGTGAACATTAAAAAACATGATAGTCACAGTGACTACCGTGCTCAGCCCTGATGTTATCCAAGCTCTGGTTATATCTGCCTATTTCCTGGAAGTTGGAGTTCCAGTACACACAATCAGTACCAATCAGTCACTGAAAGGGCAGGGTACCTAGTCTATGTCAATGACAGGTGACCCAGCGTGGTGGAGATGTGAGCAGAAATGCCCATTCACCAAATAGGTCATCCCTCAGCCTCACAGTCTGTAGCTGTAGCTGAGCTCTGCCACACACCCTCCTCCACATTCCCACAGAAGCGCATCAGAACACATCACGGTAGATGCTGTGAGAACCAGTTACCATAGTTTCTTGGATTGTTACACCGTGCCCAAATTTGGAGAGCTGAGAAGTCACAGGATCCCAGAGCATCTTCTGAGGCAACCCAATGCGATGTAGTCTCAGAGCAAATCCTGCACCTTTCTCACAATGACAGGAAGATTACTGCATCTGTCATGTCTTTCTAGTTGATGTGAGAGGCTCTTCATACCAGCCTGGATACAGTTTGACGAACCTTACAGGCGCGATCAGCCAGAACGCCGCAGAATGACTATTATTCTATTTCCTTTTTTAGAAGGACAAATGGGAATGCTGGTTTCAGTAGAAAATGTTCACATTCCATTCACCTGACTTCCTCGGCTGAAAAGAGCACACTTCCATGGTGTAATTTCTTAATTCTTGTCCAGAGATTTTTTCCCCCTTATCTGAAATAATCAGACATTAAGAAAGAATTTAAATCTCCAACTCTGGAAAAGAAGCAACATTTATCTCAGTTTGAACCTTATTCTTTCATAATACCTCTTAAAACATGAGCATCACTCTCAGCAGAAGTTTTCAAATGTGAGAAGCTAGTCGGAGGTCCTCTTTGGTAGTTTTAACACAAAGGGTGTTTGATCTTCATGTATAGTCTTTGCTCACATAAACCAAAACGGGGTGACAATGGAAAGAACCAGTTTGTAAAGGGAAACAGGACAAGCTGCCACCCTCCATATTAGTTTCAATTGTCCCAGAGAACACGCACAGGAACTCTGAGCACTTGCTTCTTCTCATCCATCGTATTTTATGAACCAGTAATCAGCACTTGGGATTGTTCTTGCAGGGTCTCCTGCCCCTGGGTTTGGCCACTGTAATGCTGGCCTGGGCGATTGTTCTTCTCACCTTGATCTTCAGTGGGTTGGTTCTTTGACTCTGAAAAGGAAATCTCAGTTTCACATGAAGTCTTGTCACATGTGTCCATCCATTCAGACCAGCTGGAGGCAACCATAGGCCAGAGGATCAATTACAGACAAGGCCATCAAGAATAGAGCCCAAGTATCTGGCCTAAAGTTGAGTTCTAGTTAAACTGACCCTTCTTGCACTGGTACCAAACAGGCTCCTAACTTACATTGAGCTCCATCACCCCTAAGGTCAGGTCTAAGCCTGAAGGGTGACCGATCATCCAGTGCAGGTAAATAGGCCAGCAATCAGTCTTACCTGGACCAGCACATGTGTGCCAGAAACCCTGTAGTGACATAGCTATTCATCTGCACAGATTTTTTTTTAAAGATTTATTTATTTATTATGTATACAAAAGAGGGCGCCAGATCTCATTACAGATGGTTGTGAGCCACCATGTGGTTGTGGGGAATTGAACTCAGGACCTCCGGAAGAGCAGTCGGTGCTTTTAACCTCTGAGCCATCTCTCCAGCCCCATCTGCACAGATTTGAAAAATATATTCTATCTGTGTGCTTCATATTATAATCTATATAAAGCCTTAATATGTATGAAAACCTTAATACTTCAAAACCTCAATGTATCCTAGAAGGTATTTGCATCTAATTAAAGAAATACACTGTGCAGTGAAGATAGGAGACATGTCACCATCCTCACTCTATAGTTCTCAAACTCCCGTCACTCTAACCTCTAGAAATTAGGTTTCAACTGTCTTATAGATAGATAGATAGATAGATAGATAGATAGATAGATAGATAGATGATAGATAGGTAGATAGATGATAGATAGATAGATAGATAGGTAGGTAGATAGATAGATAGGTAGATAGATAGATAGGTAGATAGATAGATAGATAGATAGGTAGGTAGGTAGATAGATAGATGATAGGTAGATAGATAGATAGATAGATAGATAGGTAGGTAGATAGATAGATAGATGATAGGTAGATAGATAGATAGATAGATATGTAGATAGATAGATAGATAGGTAGATAGGTAGATAGGTAGATAGATGATAGATAGATAGGTAGATAGATAGGTAGGTAGATAGATAGATGATAGATAGATAGATAGATAGGTAGATAGATAGGTAGATAGATAGATGATAGGTAGGTAGATAGATAGGTAAGTAGATAGATAGATGATAGATAGATAGATAGATAGATAGATGATAGATAGATAGATAGATAGGGAGGTAGATAGATAGGTAGATAAGAAAAGGAAAAAGTGGCCATTAAGCTTCTGTATGCCTGCCCTAAAAAGATTAAGTTGACATGTCTAGTTCCACTTGGAGAACTCAGTAAGGGATGCTCTGTTCAGTCAAAAGTGTGTCCCTGAGCACCAGCCTTTAGAGACTCAGGCTCATCAAAAGACCCACCCACTAGAAGCTTCAAGGACTGGGAAAGTGGGAAACTGAGCCTGAAAGTTGAGGACAGAAGACTTTGGATTCGGCCAGCTGGTGAGCATCCCTTGTGTCGTCCCAGTGTGGCCTGGGGAAACAGCCATGTAGCCTTCTTTAGTAAATCAAGGTCAGTTGAGGCTCAAAAAACCACAGCAAGCTCTTGGGGCCAACAAGAAGGCCAGTGAGTAAAGTCATTTACCACCAAGCCTGATGACCTGAGTTCAGTCACTGGGACCCGCATACTGGAAGGAGAACTGTCTCCACACACTTCATCTTACATACATGTACAGGTGCACACACAAATAAGTAAAAATAAATGAAAAATGGAGACCCTGCATTAGTTAACAATGTAAAACTGTACAGGGATGAAAGATTTTTAACCAAAATAGAATCATGGAAGTTTCATGATATTGTATAATATCCAGGAATTGCTAGGCATTGTGGCCCATGCTTTTAATTCTAGCATTCTGGAGGCTGATGCAGGAGAATTGCTGTGAGTTCAAGGCCAGTCTGGTCTACAAAGTAAGACCTTGTCTCAAAAAAAAAGAAGGGATATCTAAGAGCTTGAACTGTTTTTATTTTCAATATTCAATTTTATTCTGAAAAAATCAATTTCCTGTTATTTGATGGCCTTTATCTAAAACTGCCTCCCAGAAAATTCTATTCACTATTGGCCATTCTCTGCCCACAGTTCTTCCCATTTTATGTCTAGTCTCTTTCTCCAAGTTCCATAGCTCCTAAGCTATCTCCTCTCACATTTTTTATCCTGAATCATTAAATGATGAGCAACCCTGCATTTGCCAAAGAAAATATCATTAATTGTTCCCATCTTGGGGGCAAAGCACTATCTCCTTTCATTTCAAATACGATCATTCTCCCACAGAACTCAGACTGTGAATTCTATCAGACATACCTTGGGGATTTACCTATTGTGCCAGCCACAAAGGGGGATATTTCATTGTTCCTATTTGCGTTGAAGCTGCTCCCTGGATGTCTTTATTTTCACAGAATCCTGTCATAGAATTCTTCTATCTCTTAACAATTAACCAGAAAGAGGAAATTTTTTTCATTGTGGTCTAAATCAGTCCAGATTCAATACTACCTTAGTTGTTTAAATGAAACTATCTTCCCAAAAGTATGGTTATAAGTTAAAATTCGCTTCTCTTCTGAAAGCAGTTTCCTGCTGTTTTAGCTGCTTGTTCTAGTGACGGTCCCATTTGCCATTAACCGGTTTGGTCACTGATCGTAGGTAGCTAAAAGTACAAACAGTATTGCTAAAGAGAAATTGTTTTAGTACCCAAGGACACGAAATGCCTTTTTAAAGGGTACTTTCTTAGTATAACCCGGTAAGTTGTTTGAAATAAATTATAATTTCAATGTAGTGGAAACAGAACGGATGATAAGTTAGTAACTAGAAACAAAGCCCAGTGAGAGTGAACAGTTGGGACATTCCTGTTAAATTCAAATCACATGCGGTTTGGGACGTTAATCCACACGATAAGACCCACACTAGCAGAGTGAAGAAAAGAACTGAGACAATTACCCACGTGATTCAGCCAAAAAATAACGACCCAAACCCAAACTGTTTTGCCTAAATAATCTTGTGTTTGAATATTTTTTGCCTGAATTTTTTTGTCTCAGTTTACCACTTCATTTTGTTAGGTTAGATCTGAATTGAAACACACCTAAATGAAGGCTTTTCAAACTGGGATGTACTTCATTTCTTCATTATTTTATATCCGAACTAACTTATCAGATGTTCTCCGGCCCCGTGGTCCTTAAAAGTTTTGCATTTTCCCCCCTGAAGCAATATAAAAAAAAGTGCTTATGGTGTGTATGCAGCTGCTGTTTTAATATACTTTCCTGAATTTCAAACGTCTATATTTTACTCTCTTATATGCTTTTAACTAAGGTACAGTAGATGCATTTTTGCTTCGATACTAATTTAAGGTGTAATATTCATTTCTCTAGAGAACGTTTTTGTTGTTGTGCATGCCTAGTGTTCTGTACGTTGTATATTGCATTCAGAATATTTTTTTCCTTCTCACCTATCCACAATGCAATGCCGTTCCCATGATGCACCTCTGCTTGCTGTTTACCTGTATGTTAATTCGCTTGAACCCCATTGGCCCACTGCCATCATGTGCTCGCTGCCTGTTATTAAAAGACTCAGTCGACTGCCAAAGCACTGAAGCGACCTCTCGAAGCAGCTG
Source organism: Onychomys torridus (assembly GCF_903995425.1). Taxonomy (NCBI): domain Eukaryota; kingdom Metazoa; phylum Chordata; class Mammalia; order Rodentia; family Cricetidae; genus Onychomys; species Onychomys torridus. The sequence goes on from NC_050451.1 coordinate 108,285,304, forward strand.
TAGACCTGGTACTTTGACCTTTCACCTTTCGCTTTGCATGTAGCTTTTCAGAGAACCAGCTGAGAGTTGTATGTAAAATACTGGTTGCAGCCAATCATTATTATTAATTTTAAAATGGAGGAAATTCAATAAGGTGTCTAGTCATCTCATTTGCATACGTAATCTGGGAAATAAAATGAATCCTAACAAAATTTAATACCTTTTCCAAATGAGTGAAGCAAATTTAAATGATGTGGCTCAGAAAAATTATGCTCATTATAATTCTTATTAACCTTTAAATTCAAGAGATTGCCATTCAGTTGAAGAATAGATATTAATAATAACGCAAATGCTTCTTTCTCCCCCTTAGAGTAGTTTAACCTGTTTTAAAAGCTGAAGCCATTTTTTTTTCCATTGTTGTTGCTTGATAGTTTTTCTTTTCCTTAGTTGAGATGCTCCTGTTTTTGGGTTACAGAATTCATGCTTTCGCTCTCAATAACAAATTCTCACTCATTCGACATTGCCGCTGTTTAAATTAAGGTGCATGGCAGAGGCATCTCTCTTTAGCTGTCGTTTTTTTAAAGAAAGAAAGAAAGAAAGAAAAAAGAATGTTGCCAATGATGATCTCTGTGGACCTGGAACCCACGTGTGATTTAAGTTGGACACATCCTGTCAAATTCTTCCCTCCTAGGCCTTCCCTCCCGGTGCTCTTCACCCTTTACCAAAGAGACAAGCGCTGGAGAAGAGTAACGGGGCCGGCACGGTCTTCAACCCCAGCGTCCTGCACTACCAGCAGGCCCTGACCAGTGCGCAGTTGCAGCAACACACGGCGTTTATCCCCACAGGTGCGTGCCCTTACCGTCCACGCCCGTGTCCTGTGTCCTTCCGGTCATGTGCTTTCTTCTCCTTTCTTTCAGCTGTTTGGTGGCGTCTAGTTTGCATTTAGAAGGTGCAAATATGGCCTGACCCCACCACAGCCTATTGACTTGCTTCAATAGCTAAAGGCAGTTAGGGTTCGAAAGTCAAATGTTGGGTGGGATTTAACCAGAGACACGGGGAACAGTTAAAGCTTTATGTTTCTGCCATTTACTCAAGGCCTGTAAAATAGTTTATGTAAGGTTTTTTGTTGTTGTTGTTGTTGTTGTTGTTGTTGTTGTTGTTGTTTTTTTAGATAATTGAAATTTGTCCTTAACACTCTATGACCTAAAAATATAAATTCCAATAAATACTAACTTTTTCCCCTGCTTCTATTCAGAGCACTAAAAAGTCTAAGGCTATTCAAATTACAGTAATCCTCTACTCATATTTTTATATTCATTCTATCTCTATCTCTCTCTCTCTCCATCCTTCTCAACTTTCACCAAGTTCACAAGTATTTGCTAGTCTTCCGTTTCTGAGCCAATGAGTGATGAGTGGATGGGCTGCCATCCCTTAGCCTACCACCCAGCGGGGACCATCTGTTAACCACAGGGTCTCAGGACGAAAGGTCTTCATGAATTCCTCATCCAGTTGACTGTTTTACAAATGAGAAAACTGAGGCCCCCCCATAATCATGAGAAGTGACTTTCCAAGGTGGCACAAGTGACCAGCCTGACGTCTGATGCCTGGTCCCACTTACATAGCACGATACCGCCCACTGGCTCCCACACGGCGTATACAGACTTCTCCCCAAAATCAGATTAAAGTGGAATTTTTTGAAGTGGCATGAAAAAAATCAATTCAGGTGAAGAAAAACAGTAGCTAGTCTAACTCTCCTCCCTCATCTTTACCCAGTTCAGTGACTTCAGACACAGCCACACACCCCCTCACAAACATGGTCATCTTCATTTGACCAGTTCTTACCTTTTAATCTCTGTTAGAAACAGGTGACTTAAACCTTGTTGGGAAGAATATCCATTGAGTTTTTCCAAGTGAAAATTCATCATCCCATGATAACAAGTAGACATTGTCACTAATCTATATGATTGGATATATTAATCTCCTTAGATGCCATAGCATATGAGGAATTAGAATTGGAAGTAGCTAGATTTTATTTCGGTAATAGTCTTTGTATAAAAACTATAACTAAATAGTAACCTATATGAATTAGTATTTTAAATGAATTAGTAACCTATAAACTAAATTTATATTAATATAGATGCAGTATGTCAGAAAGTTCCTGAGTTCTGAATCTGTCTTAAAATACCTTCATTTTTTACCCTGTTACAACATTAATTAGTGGCATTCCATGCTGTTCTAGTTTAGCAATATTTGTGATTGTAAACCACCTGAAATAACATAATTACCAGGAGGTTAGGTTACCTACCAGAAGGAAGGTTACCATAATCACCTGAGGATCCTGTATGTTACTACAAGTGTCTCGTTGTAGACTCTGTGGCCACTATATCTTTTAAGAGAGAAAAAAAGTATTGAATGGAAAAATATGAGTCTGTTTCTGAAGAATGGGTCGTAGAGACTTTAGCATCTCCTGAGAGCACCAGGGAAACCCAGAACTGAGCATCACAAAGATCTCAGCAGCCTCCTAAGGTATATGAAATACTCTAAAACAGTAATAACTGCCTGGATAAATCATCGAAAGCTTCCTCACTTTGAGTATTTCCCAAGCAAGGGTGAATAGCATAGCTTAAGCAGTAACTTGCTTCCTGTGGATGAAACAGGTTAATGGTTAATAGTCCCTACGAGCTGTGGTTGTGTATGCCCGCCCTCTGGCGGATTTCCTAGGAACAGCTCAACTGTGCTGGCAACCTGTAGCCAGTTCTGTGAATTATAAATGTTTATAGCATAATATGCTATAAAGATCACAGTGAATAATCATGTACATTTTGTGTATTGGAGTGGTATCTGAACTCCCAAGAAATTCATCACACTTCTCTGAAATGATGGAAGAGAAAATAATTTTATTAAAATAAAATTAGCATAAATCCTCTAACCAATTAAATCCATAGCAGACATCTCCATGGTTATAGTAGGCTTTTTTTGGTTTGTCTCTTTGTTTCAGGATATATTACTTATAAACCATGTTTTCAACTTTATGACAATGATAATAATCATTCAAGATTTATCCTGGTTGTTTTTAAACCTCTGCTGATCAGGCAGTGGTGTTATATGGTAATTTTTAGCAGATGGTTAACCTGTTATTTTTAACAAACATTAAAAAAAAATCTTTCTGTTAATGTTTTACACAAGCAATTATCCACACATGAATCGAAGGCATTTTTTTGTGTGTCCTCTTGGAGATTACCCTGCGTTGAAAGGCCATCCATAGTAAAGCTTTGATATGTACTAAAATCCTCCCATTGACACAATGTGAATTTGGATTTTAGGAGATGTGCCTCCAGGCTGTAAAGATTTTAATGTAAAATGTCACACAGGGTGTGGGCTTCTTCCCCACAGCCATAGTGAGATAATTACCACCTTGGCTGGTACCCTGGCACATTCTAGTGGGTGGGATTTTTCTTCTGTGTGTGTGTGTGTGTGTGTGTGTGTGTGTGTGTGTGTGTGTGTTTCTGATAGGGGTTGTTTTAAACACAAAGTTATACATTTCATTTGTTATGGTAGGAAAGTGTCAAAATCATGCATGGTCTCAGAAGCAGCAGTACCGTGAGTAGGTCTGGGCACCTCTGTGACAAGGGCTCTGAGTTGCTCTGAGTGTCCCTATAGACGCTGTCATTGTTCATCAAGATGTCACAGTTCAATTGGTGGTGAACAGTTATTTGCATTTTGCAGATGGAAAAACTGAGGTTGTATTTACACTACAAAATGGCATGTAAAAATAAGAGCATTCCCAGGTAGTCCTGGTTCACAAGAAACTTGAAGTATCTGTGCAGTGGAGGAATCGAGTGTTTGAGAAGGCTTTCTCCATAGCATCGGCATCCCGGTGACATGCCCAGCTGGGTCACCACAGAGGCAGCACAGTCCTTCCTTGATTCTTCATGAAATATTCACCACATTGGAAGTGCATATGGAAGGTTCTAGGCCAGACATTGCCTAGTAATGAGAAACCACACACATTACACAAAGTTTTCACACACTTGTAAAAGGATTGTTTATGTTGGGTGGAAACTGTCTGCCTAACGTCAGAACGTACGGATTCCATTCAGTTCAGCAAGCATTCCTTGGACACAAGCTATGGTCTGGATTGCAGACCCACAAAGAGAATGCAAATGGGTAGAAACCAGACTCCACAGTATGATGGATGAGCCAGGGTTTGAGCATGGGTTCGGGGATGAAAGAGAGAGGTAAGGTGTTCTTCTTCAGCAGGCAGTGGCATAAACAATGCAGAGGAGGAGGATTTTCCCACAGCAGGAGAAATTGGCTGAGGACTTTGCAAAAGGAGTAAGATTTTACCATTGGAGGCAGAGCGTACTGGGCAGGTGTGGCAAGAGCAGGCTGGAAGAAGAGAGCAGCCTTCGCTGTGGTAATAGCACAAAGTACCCATAGGATCCGTGGGAAGAACAGAGGGCAGGGCAGGGGTCACAGGTGGGAATGAGGCTTACAAAGCAGCACAGGACCAGAATTCGGCATAAAGAGAGCAGCCCACAGGCAGAAGCCCCACACTTCCCATGTTCCAGCAATTCTTGGCAGGTAGAGAGGGGCCCAGTGAGGAAGCATGGTCAAGCACTCCCAAATCCAGGGCATAAACCAGAGTGACACTGTGCAAGTCCCATGTGGTGCCTGCCGAAGCTGCTTCTGGTGGTTCACATCCTTTGTCTGCTCACAGGTGGCCCAGGAGGCTTTGGAGAAAGCCCATTCACTAGAGAATACAGAAGAAAGGGGGATTTTATAGAAGTAACTTTGAAACCTGACATAGTTAACGTTTAAGTGGGATATTTTATACCCAAGCCCTTTAAAAGCTTTCAGGAACAAAGTTCTCTCCATGTACCTTGTCAAACGTGGCCTCCGCCCTTCTGAGTTCACAGCAGAATGAGAGAGAGATGCTAAACATTTATTAAATGGGTTGCTAACATTTAGAGTACTATGAATGAAAAAGCAAAGAGTTCAAATAATTAAATAGAAATTAAAATAGAAACTGACTTAGATGGGAGGAGGGGTGGGAAAAATTAGGAATGAAATGATTTTCTGAAGAAATGACACATATTTTGACACATGAGAGATGAAAGAAGTGGCTATAGAGATTTCTAGACAGGGGGAGGGGGACAGCTGTGGGAAGCCCCAACCAGATTAAAAAGTATGGTGAGTTCAGTTGAAATCGATAAAGGGCCCTCCAGAAGGACCCTGGTACCATGACGAGGAACGCAGTGCGGAGTTAGTCAAGGCCTGGGCCGGAAGGGCCTCCATCCTCTCAGCAGCAGAGGCCAGCAAATCCTTCCCAGAAGTGGGGTGATTAGCAGGGCAGAATGAGGAGTAGGAAGGAGGAAAGCCAGATGTTGTCTCACTAATGGCGTGGGACTTTCATAGTCACACGCATATCAGATAAGCAGACAGGCGCTCAGCTGGGCAAAAGCAGCCTTGTGCTGGCTCACTGGGGAGCAGGACCTGGGCATTTCATGAGGGAAGATGACATCAAGTAACAGTTGGAGCTGAAGCCCAACATGGGTGATGACATCCACCAGGTATTTCCAGATGTGGAGGAGACAGTGTGAGAAAGAGCTTAGCATGCGCCATTGGAGACCCTGGTGAAACCGAGGTGGAGAGGCCAGGACATTTGGGTAAAGAGATCTGCGATCTGGCAGGACACAGAATGTGGAGGCCAGAAATTCATTGATAACTTTGAAATGTATAGGTTGAAAGACACCTGGAAGACCCACAGATCAGAAGTAACAATTAAAAGGACCCAGGACAGGATCTAAAACCTCCAGCATATATAGGGAATTCAGCACAAGCTTTGAGAAAATGAGTGTGTGTGTGTGTGTGTGTGTGTGTGTGTGTGTGTGGCTAAGAATTCAAATGAAGAAAGTGACTTAGTATACAAGATGTAGGCAAGTGCAAATTGGCCCAGGAATTGTGAGTGAAGGTATAAAGTGTTCTGTCAATTTGGACAAGAGAGTGAAAGGGATTCAAGGAAATGAAACTGGGTGTAGGAACTTTCTAGCCATTTGGGGAAAGTAGAAAGACGGGGTTGGAGAAAGGGATTACATCAGCTGCAGGGGTTGGAAGCATGTGAGTCCATCTCTATATCTTGGTGCAAGTGTGGAGTTGGATGCATTGGCACATCCCGGTTAAGGAAGCCAGCAGTGGCCCACTTGAAAAACCTTTTCCTAACTTAATAGTGTTAGGCTGGTCAAAATTCGGTCAGGCAAGAAGTCCTTATCAAAATGAATAAAGACACATAGTTTCCAGAGTCCGAATCTAACATCTCAGCAGCTAGTTCTGACATCATCAGCAGATGCTCCTACATTCATTAAAAATACCACTCGGACATCTACTCACCTGACTCTGAATTTCCAGGACTCCTTAGATTGCCTCATCTTACATTCTGAGGGACAGAACTGGTAGCAGATAATCCCTCAGAACTCCAACACATCTTTTCCACCCTCCTGACAGGTATCTCTCTGTCCATGGTAGGAACCTGGGGAGGTGTGTACATTAAGGCCATCCACGGAGAATGTAGTTCTTCCTTTCCCACTAACCTAGACACCAATCTGAGATTTCTGAGACATTTCGATCCCTCAGAAGTTACCTTGAAAGGACGGTGATCAAATCTCTCCCCTAGGACCTCGTGTAGTCCCAGGTCGGCATGATTGCTGCATGATCAGACCTCACTGACAAGTGCCACCCCTTTATCATAGCGAATCTCATAGCAAGAAGAGATCCCAGACCTATGGGGCTGGTTCTGTTCAGGAGCTTTGACACTCTTCACTAGCACCCAAGTAGGAGGTTAATATTCCCCGCCCTACCTGGCAGAGCTCCAATTTAGAGGCTATGAAATCTTGATTCACTGTTCTTACACTGCTACTGACATGACATACTTCATCACCAAGCAACTTTTAAAGCAATGAGTGTAGTGCACTCCTAACAAGTTTCAAATCTGACCTGAATGGAGCGTGGAACTCTATTCCAGCCTTGCCCTTGACTCACACCACACACAACCTTGGAGGAGTTACTGTGCCTCAGATTTTTCATCTGTAAAATACCCACTCTCCACCTTAGAGGATTAACTCGATAATGCCTGGAAAATACTTTGAAGTCTTCAAAGAAGGACACTGTGGTACCATCACACGTCATCCTTATTAGAATCATGTTGACCTAGATGGAAGGGGAGAGTAATCAGAGAGTGGGCTTAGAATCTTATTGGCTTAAAGTTAGTCGGATCTATCTGTGTCTGTACTGATGATGTGAACGGCCCTAAAAACTGTGTAAACTAACCCTACTTATTTCTGGTTGTGCTTGAATCTCACTTTGAATGTTAACTCTAAACCGCTAACCTGTTTCTTTCCCTTTACCACTTTTTCCACCCCCACCCCCCATTGCATGACTTCAGGGTCAGTTTTGTGCATGACACCCGCTACCAGTATTGGTAGGTTTCAACCTTTTTTATTTGTCTTTTATACGATGTACAATGCCTTCACTGTTTGACGTTGATTTCAGAGATGGTAGAAAATGCTTTAGGAAGTAGATCTGAAGGCCTAAGGGCTTTAGAGTTAACCTGTAAGCTATGCCTGTGTATTTAAGAAAATGATGGTTTTTAATGTGACCTCTTATGCTAGAACAATCACTACAGAGACATAAAACCACAAGTACAATGTGCTTTTTAATGATTTGTGTTCTGTTTCTCTTTATAGTTTAGCTGGTTTAGCATGAGGCAAACAGAGGCAGGCTAATTTCATCAATGTTTTAAAGTTTCATAGTGGTGTGCCTTTATCTCCTCTTTGCTGTGTGTTAGAGTTATCAGAGTTTCCCAGAAGTATTTATTTTTGGAAAAAATTTATACAGGGATGTATTTTGATATCAAGTATCTGAACTTTATTGCTTAATTATCTTTTTAGAGTGTTGACTTATTTGTGATGTGTATTGTATCTCCACATTCCCTTAGATGGGAAATTTCGATAGTGGAGTCACCTCTCACATTCAGGGCCTTGGCACAAAAGTCTGTCTTCAGGACATCCAAGCAGTTTCATGTAAGAGTTGAGAAAATAAACACTGGCAAAATGTATCTGGTTACTTCATAGTAACTACTCTAGATTTTACACCAAGGCCATTTTTCTGCCTCACTGTTTATTGACCAAAATAAAACATAGTCCACTGAAATTCCAGTTTACAGATGTGATGCCCAATTGGAAAAAAAAAAATTTTTTTTAGTTTAACCACAATTAATTCCAAAGTTCATCTTATCTTAAATTGGGCCTATTGAGCCTTCAGTGTTTCAGAATTTGTGATTAGTATACTTTGATTATCTTATATTCTCATTTCATTGGATATTAGGAGTTCTCATATTTTGAGAAGCAACCCTTGTTATAGTCACAATACACTCTGAATTGGGAATGGCTCTGTCATTGGAAGCAAAATGTTTATAAATACATCAATCAAAGCAGTATGCTTTGACCTTTCTGGGAATCACTGATTATGTTTGAAGACTTCCTTTAATTGTACTTGTAATAAGCTATTTTCCCTTTTTATTTCTCTCCCATGCTTACCTGCTTTGCATTGTGATTGCATGCCATCTGCTGGTTTAACCATGATGGCTTGCTGCTCTGATATTCACATGCCAAACACCACTTCTATTACCATAATGCTACACCCTCCTGTTCATTGCTCCCATGGTTCCCCTCCTGAAAGTACCCATGATGCACAGCGCTACGTCCGCCACTGTCTCTGCAGCAACAACTCCTGCAACAAGTGTCCCCTTCGCAGCAACAGCCACAGCCAATCAGGTTTGCTCCTTTTAAAGCTTTCTTTCACAAATCCCGAACTCTAAATGAGTGCTGATATTTAAAAAAAAAATTCTCGATGAGAATTTTTTTTTCATGTTTATCCATCAAATTTTATTTTTTTAATTAGTTTATAGCAAGCATTTGTGGACAGGTTGCACTTATTTAGAGTTAACATTTACTGCAAATAATGATGTAGCTATGTTTTGTGTTGCACTGTTTGTTTTTGTACCTAATATTGTGTAATTAACCTGACAGGCTTAAATCCCTTTTAGTGCAGCATTACTCATCCAGTGGGTGCCACGTAAGAAGTGTAGAACTACACCTGTGGGTGCTCCCACATCAGCTACACTTTGGTTTGGTTCATTCTATAGTGGAAGAAAAATGAAAATTCTCCTCCCATCTTCTAAATTTGAGGTCTGAATAATTCTTATGAACACTGACCTTGGTCACAGATGCTGACTCAGTATCCACTGGAAGATCTGTTCAAATCTAGTGTAAGAGCACACCACCCTAGGAGACCAGTGTGGCCAACACTGGGCTCACCATGGCCTGGAACTGAATATAAGAGTTTACTGTGTTGGCTTAATGCATGCGCCACCAGAACAACGGCGATGATTCTCAATGGGGAGAGCCAATTTCCTACTCTTCAGCCAAAAGCTGACCATGTCCCTGATGCTGCCCAGCCAGTTTACACACGTTTGCTGGCCACAAGAGACAAGTGTAAGGTAGCAGCATGTCCTCTCATCTCACCTAGAAAAGCACCTGACACAGAGGCCCTCCCTTCATAGGATAATTTTGGGGATTTTTTTGTTTCATTTTGTGTTTTGATTTCTTTTAAATAAACTCAACTGTGCTGAGAAAAGGTGGAAAGGATAAAAAGTAGTTTGGGACACTGGTAGGAAAGCCAGGCAAATAGGGAAAATCGTAAGTTAAACTCTGGGGGAGACTGTACCAGGGTATAGATGACTGTTTCTGAGCTTCAGCTTGCAAGCTGCAAGGGCAGGGTCGGCTCTGGTGAATACATGACCCTAGTGCTTGGAGCTTGCCCTAAAGGAGAGGAGGGACCACACTGAAGAGCACGAGTACATGTCACTCCCACTGTGTCATCTGGTAAAGCAGAAGACTGAGAGGGAAGGGAGGGAGCCAGGCCAGGGGACACCAGAGACAATTAAAGAGGACATGTCACCACCTCTCTGCTCTTCACAGTGCAAGCCTGGCCACCAAGGAACACCAACATGGCTTCCAAACCAGTTCCACAGAAAGCAGCAAATAAGTTCCTGAACTAGGTTCTGTTTGTTTGTTTGTTTGTTAGGTTAATTGGTTGGTTGGCTAGTTGGCTGGGTGGCTAGTTGTTTGGCTGACTGGATGGATGGATGGATGGATGGATGGATGGATGGATGGATGGATGGATGGATGGATGGATGGATGGTTGGTTGGCTGGTTGACAAGATGGCTAGTTGATTGATTGGTGGTTGGTTTGGTTGGTTGGCTGGCTGGCTGGATGGTTGATTGGCTGGTTGGTTGTCTAGTTGATCCAGTGGTTTTAGACAGGGATGGGAGAAAGGAGAGAGACTATGCACCCTTGTAAATAGGTTCAAAGCCCTTCTCACTTACTTGTCATGGAGTACCTGGATGCCTGCTTTGTAAGTCTATGTCGTGCCTCTTGAAACCAGATTCATATGAGTTTGATCCAGTTTATGCTACAAAATCCCCACATAGGGAAACAAGCTTCAGATATAATCCTATAAAAGTATCTGCTTCAGTAAAATTTCACCTATACTTTATGATAAATTGAGCACCCCTGATCCTCAGAAGTCTTTCCTAAGAAAGGAGAGGGGGCAAGATAAAGAAATGCTTTAGAGCTTTAGGGTAAATCCCTGCCTGCATCACAAGCATGCAGCCATGAGTGACAGATAATAGTCTCTGGCCTAGTGTTTCTTCAGTGCTGTTTGTAGAAAGAACTGAAGTAGTAAAAGTGTAGAAGGCTTACATAGGTGTGCAAGGGAGAAAGGAGTATACAGGCTAGCCAGAAGCTTGAATGCCACTTTAGGATGTGATTGATAAAGGAATTAACAAGTTTAATTGAGATTAAATCTATATCAGGGAAACCAGAGGAGACCTGAGTGGCTTCTCTAATCCTTGATGCCTTCTGAGTTTTGCAATTTGTTAAGACAGTTGTTACTGGGGTAGCACATTGATGGTGAAGAGAAATGGGCTGTCGGTTCCTTTGGAGGTCTGCTTATGTATGGGGAAAGCACAGAAAAGCAGATTGCTGAAATGTAAGCTTTCAGATGTAATATTCTTTATTTATCTCAATGAATTTCAAAGAGCCAAGCATCTACCAAAGAGCTCTCAGCAGCTAAGGACAGGAAACTCAGAGGTGGTTAATGACTGTGAAATAACAGGCTAGCATCTTGTTAAATGCCAATCTAGTCAGGCCCACATGACCCACAAAAGTCAATAAAAGCTCATGAACAGATAGATGGCCTTTGAGATCTGTGAATGTTTGGCAGACCCAAAGCATGAAATCAGGAAGGAGGTAAACTCAAGTGGGGGCGTGGAGCTGGGGAGGGCAGGGTTCACTGACAAGTACTACACTGGCCCATCCCTCAGGAGCCATCTGTGCTTGCACAGAATGCAGTTGGGTTTCTACAGTGTTTGGGTAATTCAGATCGTTGTTCAGATACTGAAAACTGCATAGGTGCTTGTAATTAGATGCAAGAGCTTTGAAGGAGAAACAGGACAGCCAGAACTCCCAGGGGTGCCTCTCCACTCAGAGCTCTTTACACCAACCCCAGGAGACACACCACCAGTCAGTAAACCATAGCTTCAGGCGAATCACCTGTACAAGTTTCACAACCTTAGACTAGTAGTTTGAGAAAGACAGAATATAAAGACATTCAGGATTTCATTTTTTTAAGAAAACGGCTACTTAGCTCTAGGAATGGATATGTAAACAAAAATATAGCAAGCAAATTTATTGAGTTATTTTCCAATTTAATTAATGTCTTTGAATCTCAATATATTAAACTATGCTTAATAATAATAATAATAATATAAAACATTTACTATGTAGCAGTTATGATTCTAGATGTTCTCTCACATATTATATAGTATGTCATATGTTTGACTTTATTACATATTAAATGAAATTGTGTGTGTCTAAATATAGATACCCACTCAATCCTTACTGGTTTTATGAGATTGATAGAAAGCTCATCTTTCTCATCTTATAGACTGTGAATCTGAAACAATATTTACCTGCATTACTTGAAGTCACATAGCTAATCAATAGTCTTGCTAGGGTTTAAAGCCGGGCATTTTGGCTGTAGAGCCTTGCTCATATGTCTGTAGTGTGCTGCCTTGCCATATAATTAAGAACGTAACTATAAGCCAGGTTCAGAGTAAACTCTAGCTCTGTGGGGGAGAGGAAGGGGCCTTGCTCAAGACGCAGACTAAGGAGAGCACTAAGCTGGGAAGATAAATTTAGGCATAAAGGCTGGTTGTCTGAGCACCAGGTCATGTTTAGAAATCATAGGGTGGACCTCACTAGGTTTAGGTGATGTTATAATCAGAGAAAAGTGTCTATAATTTCTAAAGAACAATCGATGGAAGAATCAGCTAACAGTCCTCGTAAAGTGGTCGCAGACTTGATGACTAGCTTCTACCAACCTCAAAAATATCCTGGCAACAAGCAGAATCACACAAACAGGGAAATAATGCACAAATTAGTCAGTTTAGCCTAATCACAGGACTAGAATGTGTAAATCTGGAGGCACCTGTGTTAAACAAAAGATGCAGAGGTAAACAATTTAAAATTTGGGTTACCTAATTTTTTATTATAGATATATTATCTAATAAAAGGATGCAGATTAAAATTCCTATAACCTAAATGATTACAGAACTCTGCTACAATTTTTTGTTTTATTTGTTTAGGATTTTGGATTTTCAAAATCAACTTTTGTTATTTGAAGAGACATAAATATAATTTAATTTTAGCTTCTCCGTTTATATTCAGAGGTATTCAGTTCCCTTAAGAGTAGCCCTTTAAAGACCCAATTAAAATCTAGCCTATATTGAGTCTTCCCTGAGGCCCCTGCCCCCAGTTCAAAGTGTGCTCTGATTCCACAAGAACTTTGCATGTCGCTTACAGCACTGTCCTTGGACAGTAAGATAAGTGCACAGATACAGCGGAGAGGAGGGATAGAAAGTTTTGCTAGAGAAGAGCCAGTGATCTGATTGGTTGGTGTACAGGTATGGCGTCAGTATGTCTGACTCCAGATAAACATTAGCCTTAATGTCAGATTAAAGGACTCGGTTCCTTCTTGGCTACTTTGGGGATCTCAAGCAGAATAGTCTTGGGAACAGAAGCTAAAACTGAGCAGATGGATTTGAGGCAGCAGAGTCTGCAGAGATATTGAAAGGTTTTAACAAGATCCTAAACTGGAGCAGTGGCAGATGGCAAGTGCCCGGTCAGCCTCACCTTTGGTATTACATACGGAGTATAGCTTAAAGCCAAAGACAGCCGAGCGGTGGTGGCGCACGCCTTTAATCCCAGCACTTGGGAGGCAGAGCCAGGCGGATCTCTTTGAGTTCGAGGCCAGCCTGGTCTACAGAGTGAGTTCCAGAAAAAGGTGCAAAGCTACACAGAGAAACCCTATCTCGAAAAACCAAAAAAAAAAAAAAAAAAAAAAAAAGCCAAAGACAAACACCAACAGCTTCATACCATGACAAAACCTGTCCAAAGAAATGTTAGGTGGCAGGAGGAGATGAGGGATGGCTGAAAGGTGACCACAGGAAGTCATTTCTTGGGCTCTGTGTTCTTTCCAGAGCAGAGCTTGGTGGCCTCACTGGTCATATGCATCCAATGTGCCTTCCCCTATATGTGATTACTAAGAACTACTGACACCTACACCTAGAGCCCCACCCCCACCCCAGGGTGCACAGAGTCCCCTCCAGTGTGTGCACACTGTCCCTGACTCGCGTTATAGTTGTAAGGGTAGAAGAGGACAGTTACCTTCAGTTCACTCCACTTTGTGAGCTGTCTGGGAGAACGATTACAGCCTAAATAGTAGGAATCTCTGGAGCTCCAACACAGTGCCTTCAAAACTGAAGTCACATGATGCTTCCAGCACTGTGTGAACTAACAGTCATATCTCTAAAATGTGCCAATTCATGTTCATGGTCATGACCTTCAGACTTGATCACACCTTTTGAACACCCCTCGAAAGGTTAAGCCCACTAACAGAGATTTGGCTTTAAGAAAAGTTTACTGGAAATTAATTGATAATGTATATAATGTATTACGTATCTATCACCATCTTTTTTCAATCACATTTACTAAACTAGGGTGTGAGTATGCCTGTGTGTTTCCAGGCACGAATGCATGGATGAGGTGCTTAAAGACAACTTCCAGGAGATGGTTCTCTCTACCATGTAAGATCTAGGGAGTGAACCTCGGTCATCAAACCTGGCACCCCATGTCCTTACCCTCTAAACCATTTCACCAGCCCCCATCTTTTTATTGAAATAGCTGATAAGCTAGAAAATTCCATTTTCAGACATACCAGATATAGGTTTGTTATATCTGATCATCAACCTCCATAGTACTGTATCAGAAAAACAGTACAATTGTCTATAACCAGAGTGACATGGTATATAACTGGCTTTGATGGAAGTTGCTTTTTAAGGAAAGGCTACCTGGCCTCACTAATCCCTCCCGTGACTGAAGACATAACCCCAGAGCCACGGAGGTAAGGTGATGTTCCACCTCACTCCCTCACAGCTCAGCCTTGTAAAATTTCTGTTATTCAATGCCATCTGTTGGGACTATATTCGGACAAATGTAGGAGGCACCAGCATTTCCCACTCTTCATCACTTGACCCATTTTAGGGCCTGTGTTTGTTTCACAAGAAGGTATCCTGGTTCTGCAAGGCCCAGTGTGGGAGGAGTAGGCCCCTGTCAGATCTGTCTCCAGAAATACACAACAAAGTGGTCAGCCCGTGTGCAGAGGATCAAAGCCAAGCACTCCATTCTCCTAGCCTGCCCATTCCTGAGAGCTGAGGACAGAAAAGCACTGGCCCAAGAATGTTGTTCTCCCAAAAGAAGCCAAGCCCACAGACCATCAGGGTCTCCGCTGGGGACAGAATGCTAGGTGGAGTCTCCCTCTTGCCGCCTTTCACTGCCAGAGTGGTTAAGGCAATTTGTACATTCTGCGTGCATCCTTAGTCAAGCTGCTTGGTGACTGAATCTGACTTGCAGTGTATAGAATAGAATCTGGATTTATTACCAGGGAAAATGTTTTCAGAGGTGAAAGTACACCGACAGTCTTAGGTGAACTTGGATGTTTAAGGAGCAACGGTAGAGGAGGTTTTCTTGTTTTGTTTTGTTTTTTTCTCTTTTAGAAGTCAGGGATCCAGCTGGTGAGGTGACTCAGCAGGGAAAAAGCACCCACCACCACAGAAGCCTGACTATCTGAGTTAGGGTCCCAAACTCACAGTGGAAGGAGGAAATTGATACCTGAAAGTCCTCTAGTCCCTATACATGTGCATCGTGACACACATGCACTACCATTCAAACATACACATTGTATGCACATGTGAATCTGAGTGTATGTGAACATACACAAAGGAATCAGAAAACAGAGACAATGGCCTTGTCTTTTCTGGCCTCAGAGGTAGCTGCTTTGGGGACTGCAGAGTCCCTGAGGAAAGCTGAGTTATGTAAGCACTGTGATCCAGTACAGTTTCATTTTCTATGAATAATTCACGCCTCACAGTGAGAAGGTTGGGCAGACTTTTGTGTACAGCACCTGAAGTCACAGGGCAGCTCCAGTTCCCTGTGGCTGAGGGGAAACCTGTCAGGCGTCCTAAGATGACACTCCCCTGCCTGGTGCATGGCCCTACCTCAATTCCTGTCATCTTTTGCATTTTGGTGGGACTTTGGGACGAGGCTTCTTTTTTAATTAAGAAGTTCCATTCCTCGGAGCACTTTGGCTTTTGCTGGTGATAGTAAAGCCACCTCTCTACTTTAGGCTGCTGCCTGGGAGCTGCATGGATGTGCAGTTGATCCTGTGTGTGTTATTCCCTGCTGGGGCTTTGCAAAGGACAAACTAGCCGCAATGCAGGAACTCAACCCTGTGTCCAAGGGCTCAGTGATGGGTACGGCTTTCCTCCATAATAGCTACTCCAAACAGAGCAAATGTTTACTCCTTCTGTGTGTGTGTGTGTGTGTGTGTGTGTGTGTGTGTGTGTGTTGGGGGTGGACCCCAAGAGACTGTGGTTGAATTTACCAGAAGTGATGTTCCATAGGTCACAGGCAAACTGGGTTTTGGTCTGGTCTCTTTTCCCTCTCCAGCCTTCTCTCCATGACAGAGGACTGGAGAAGTCAGTGATTTCCAAGACCACATGTGTTTGAGTCTACTGATTATTTCAGAGTCTATTACAGTTAGGAGGGATGTTAAAGATATTTAGGGGTCAGTGGCTTAGTAAAGAGATGTGAAATCATCAGAACATTGTCATTAAAAAATGAAACCCCATATGTAAATATCACTGCATGGAAAATAAGCTTCAAAGTAAGATTCCATCCTTAAAGTAGCCAGGGACAGATCTCTGTGGGATAGCATGGGGTGGGAGTGGAGGAGCTGTTTACTTGGGAAATATGTAAAAGGTAAACTGCTTGCTACACAAATACTAAGACTGGGTCTAGATCCCCAGCACCCCGTGTAAAAAGCTGGGTGTGGTGGCACACACCTGGAACCCCAGCAGAGACAGGCAGAATCCTGGAGCTCACTGGCCAGCTGGTCTAATAGAATCTTTGAATTCCAGATTCAGTGAGAGACCCTGTCTCAAAAAAGATAAGGTTGAGAACGGCTGAGGAAGATATACCAGATATCAACATCTGGCCCCAACATGTGTACACACACACACACACACATACACATGCATACATGTATGTGCACACACACGCACACATACACACACATACACTTTTTTTAAGAGATGCTACAGTTACAATAGATCTAAATGGGGTAACATTTTATCTCAGGTGAGCTAACAACCTTGCTCTGGTCCTGTTGGGTGGGAGCATGGAGTAGAAAGTGCTGTGGTCACTCATAGCAAAGAAAGTTGAACGGAGGAGTCCAGGACACAGGAAGCTGTGTCCACAGAGACTGCGTGGGAGTGGAGAGGCCGAGTGTGAGTTCACCATGAGGAAGCTGCTCTGCCAGCGAAGTACTAGGGGCAGGACTGAGAGAAAAGAAACTCGAAGGAGTAGTTAATGACAAAATCCAGAGGCTGCCTGCCACACCGCCCTCCTCCACCCCACCACACCGCCCTCCTCCACCCCACCACACCGCCCTCCTCCACCCCACCACACCGCCCTCCCCCACCCCGCCACACCGCCCTCCCCCACCCCACCACACCGCCCTCCCCCACCCCACCACACCGCCCTCCCCCACCCCGCCACACCGCCCTCCTCCACCCCGCCACACCGCCCTCCTCCACGGCATCTCCCTGTGGACAGTTTTACTTCGATCTGTCCTGAACGGATCAGATGACTGGTGTTGTCTGACAAGGGTTTGTGAAGAACTGTAGCTGTTCTGGTCATTGAAATCCATCGCTCTTCAGCATCAAGTGTGATACACTGTGAATCTTGTCTGTTTGTCCTGCCTTAAGCAACCAGTCTGTGGGTCTTATCATCACACCTTGCTCTACAGGGTTCAGACATGCAGAGCCCATGTTGATAAGCTCCCTGAACAAATACACACTCTTGTCACTATTCTCCATGAGGCGTTTCTAAAAACAGCATCATTAAATTGGTTACTGTAGGATGTCACTCAGTGTCCCCAGTCATGGTGCATCAAATCTGAAGACTTTGATTAAATAATTCTGGTAAAGGTCAGGAAGTCAGAAGAGCAAATTTACCACAGTTATGCCATACCTATAGAATAATACGTGGTGTGTGTGTGCACATGTGTGTGTACATGTGTACAGGAACACATGTGTGCCCGAGGTTAACCGTAAATGTCTACCCCAATTACTCTCCATCTTTTTTTTTTTTTATACAGTGTCTGTCAGTGATCCTGAAGCTCACTTTTTTAACTAGACTAGCTGCTCAGCCAGCCCCAGGACTCCTCCTGCCTCCACCTTCCCAGCACTGGGGCTGTAAACCATGCCTCTGATGCAGTCACCACTGCACCCAGGCTTTACATGCATGCATACTGGAGACCCCAACTGCACTTCCCCATGCTAGCATGGCAAGCTCTTTTCCCACTGAGCTCTCTTCCCTGCCCTAGAATAACATTTTTATGGGATACAAGTTATATTATAAATTGTAATAGGAGCTGGAATCAGTCACCCGAGTGCCTTGCCCAACTCACTTAAGCTAGCAAAGGAAGCAAGCCCAGAGCCTGCACTGGGGTCTGCCTAGAGCAGTCTTTTCTCCATTTTGCTGGCCACCTTCCTGAGCAAGTGCTTTAAATGATTGTGGAAGGACTCCAAGGGTTATAGAGCCCACAGACAGCATGGATCTAACTCAGGCCACCACCCGCTTAAAGCCATGTGCCAAACACCATGCGCAGCCTTTGATGTGATTATCCCTCTGAAAGCGGAGATGTCCCTGAAGACCATCAGAGATGCGGGGATCATGCCCAAGGTCTGTTAAGAGGCAAAGCCAAATTTCAAACTTCTCCAAACTTCTATAAAATAGCCATTTTATAGCAAAAGACCAAGCGTTATACAAGGATGAGAAACTCAGTCCCCTAACGCCACATTTTAGGTCTCTTTTACCCAATCAAAGCGTGGTTCACACCAAGTTGCTAACTATCAGTTGTTTTGGAATAGCCTGGAACTTTGCTTCCTCCTTAGAATGTGGAAGATTTGTAACTAATCAAAGATACCCAGAGGAGTTAAACTTGACCCTTTGTTTTTCTACAAGTATTTTTCCAGTATTAATTTCACAACTGTTCCATCAATCATTTTTTCCATCTGTGCCACTGTTGATCTATAATAAGTGATGAGGTCAGAAAACTGCTTGTTATGTGGGTTCTGGACAGGAGGCATTGCTTGAATAGATTCCTTTTGCTCATGTTCTTTTCTGAGCCCTTATTGACTCCTGAAACATGAACTAGAAAAGAAATTTCGAAGAGGAGACCTAAGAAGTGTGTAAAGGTGCCCTGTGCCTTGGACAGGGTGTTCAGAGTTGTTTGCTGGGGACCATATGTTAGTTTGTTAAACAGGAGCTGGAAGATCCCTGCTGCTTCTGCTGCTTATGCAGAGCTATGTGAGAAGTGAAGGCTTGAAAGTTGAACCCCATATATTTATTTGTTAACAAGATGGGTGCACAGACGTGTCCATAGATAGTCATTTTCTCTAAGCACTGTGATCTAGAAGTAATTAATAAATAATGTAGCTTGTGAAAATGTTCACATCTTGTGACTTTGACTAGGAGATTAGAATAGTTTCAAAGGCTGGGGATGCAGCTCAGTGGAAGAGCACTTGCCTCACATGCATGAGGTCCTAGGTTCAACTCCTATTACTTGCAAAAATAAAAAAGGTAGTTTAATGTTGTCTTATAATATTGTCCACAGACACTTGTTAAAAACATCAGCTAATACTCACAACACTGTAGGAGTGCAATGACTTTGAATTCCCATCATACAGAGGAAGGATATCAGGAATAATAGAGATTGAATGTCCTGCCCAGAGGATGCATCTACTGAGCTTGGCTGCTGGGTTCCCCCATGTCGAACTCTAAGGAATGAGAGATTCTGCCCTTCGGGGCGTATCGGCTTCCCACTGTGGTGGGCACTGTTCATCAAGCACTGGTGCGGATTGCATTTTTACAATAAAAGGTTTCAGTTTGCAGAATGACTGTTATGACAGTCTAAACTTCAATGAAAAAAATCAGAGAAATTCAGTCTGACTTCATTGTCAGTGACTGCCAGTATATATGTTATAGAAAGGGAAGCAAATGCATTTGCTGTTCTAAAAATCATTAGTCTCATCAAAAAACCCAGCATATTTCCAACATATGAGGCACCATTCAAACCTATATCTAAGTACACAATAGAATTATTTGAATAACTATTTAAATAGAAACTGAAACTGAATTTGATTTAGGATTATGATCCCTGAAATAATAGCCTTAGGGAAATAAACCAACCGTTATCAAAAACCTCTATTACATATCAGACTCTTTATATGCATTATTTTATTTAATACTCATTATTGCTCTGTGAAGTACCTCATGCATTTTCCAGATGAGAACAAATCGTAGTGAATAAACGACCCACAATTCGAGCAAGTATGTGGTGGCTGGATATGCTTAGGCCTCGGCCTGCAGGCCTGCATTTCCTGTGCTCCCCAGCATTTGAAAGTGTCATAGCTGTGGTCCATGTGGGGACTGGCTGCTGAGAACTCCTGCCAGTCAGACTCAAGAGGGAGTAGTTGCTGTCATCCAGCAGGGCAGCCTTTGGCTGTCATGCATGCCTGAGGGAATGGGTTCCTTCCCCAGCACTACCAAAAGACTGAACACAAAAAGTTCAACTGCTGCCTTTAAACATTTCAGCCATTTCAGAAGTTCTCACAGAGGTGAGAACCTTTTAAAGTCTAAATTCTGTAGTAGAGTTTGTCTGCAAATACTTGTGGCTGGTAAGATTGACAATTCAGATTTCAACTCAGCTACAAAAAGTAGAGTGCAGAGGAAGAGAGTGCCATTCTGCCATTCCAGGCTAATAAGCCAGTGGGGCATGTTGGAAAGAGTCAGCCGGAAGTCCTCTCACCCCAGACTTGAACTGTTTATTTTGTAAGTAGTAAATGTTTAAAACGAGATAGTTTTTCTCTGTTGTCCCCATAGAACCTCTGGCCACATCAACCTCAGTAAATACACTGAGCGCTACTAGTTAAGAAAGAATGTTGTGAGCACCCTGCGGGAGACATTTAAAAAAAAATGAGCAGCTATAAGTTCAATTTATTCCAAAGTAAAAGCACAGAAGAACTAAAGAGAGTCAGCTGAGGATGGTGATGGATCATGTGCAGAACTGAGGATCCCATTTTAAAGCCAGAAACAGGAAGGAAGGATAGGTAGGGGTGGAAGGTGGTTATGGTTTGGCAAGGCACAGAGACAGACACAGTGTGAAATACACTGTGTGACGCCAAAGCACCCAGAAGGCTAAGGCAGGAAGGAGGGTCTCAAGACCAAGGCCAGCATGAGCTACATGAGACCCTGTCTCAGTGAGAGCCAGGGTTGAAGTGTAGCTCACTGGTAGAGAGTGTTCCTGTCATGCACGTCCAGATCCCTGGTCTAGTTCTCAGAACTGAAAACTCAGGTGTCAAGAAAGGAGAATCCAGAGTTGGTGTCTAATGGGTGTAGGCTTCACTGAAGAGGCCAAGCTCCGGGCCAACTGCGGTGACAGTAGGGAGCACATGGAACGGACCCTGTCGGGAACTGTACATTTAAAGTGTTTAAAATAGAAAGATCTCATTTTATGTATACTTTACCATGTTTTTAAATGGACAGAGAGCTAAATGAAGACTTCTCCAAAGAAGAAGGGATTAAGAATTGTCAAGAAAGATGTCGGAGAATTAGGCCATTACTAATCTTACATTCTTCTTCTGATAAAAATCCCTCTTGTCCCCATGTGCCCCTTTAAGAGTTCTGTTTTCACAAGGATGATGACTGAACAGCTGTGAGTTTTCCTCAGTGGACTAAGTTGGTTAGAAGTGAGGTTTATCCTGGGACATCAGGGCTTATTAAAAAAAAAAAAAAAGCCTGCTGTGTATTCCCTGACAGTATGTCACTTCTCGATCCTTCTCAGCACTGGATATTAGGAGCCATAGAGCTGGGATTCTGGGACCAAGGCAAATAAAAGATATCCCCCTTTCTCATGGGCCTTATATAATAAAGGGTATAGATAATGAAAAATGTGCAAATAATTATAGTCCAAGTAATTATGGGATTCAGATCACCTCAGAAAGACCTGACTATTGATGAGGACACTTGGCAATAAAGAAATAAAGAATGTGACTGCTTGGTAAAGCCCCCTCCGCTGGCTTTCCTCTTGCCCTGCACCACGGTTCCTGGACTTCCAGAGGTGGTGTTGGGGAGAGCTGGTTGTAAGGTCATGTAAATACCCCCCACACCGAGGTACCAGTGAACTACAAGGGAGAGACAGGCTCGGCAGCTCACAAATCCGGTTGGTGGCCTAGCCGAGACTTTGACCCTCACGTCTACTTTCTGTATTTCCCTTTATACTAGAGCTTCATGCAATTGAGCGGCCAGATTAGTCCCTCCCCCCCAACACACACACACACACACACACACACACACACACACACACACACACACACCAGGCAAAGAACTGAGGAGGGTTTCAGGGTCTTCAGTGTCCTGGAAAATGTGTTGGACGGCTGCAGCATCTCGCTGCTTTGAGAAGTGCCCGAGGAGATTCCAACACAGGAAGGTATGCTTCCGCATCCAGCACTTCACATCCATCTTCCTGTTCATACCTCTGAACGGAGCATTTGGTGGTGTTTTTGCCATCGGCGCCTTCAAAGCCAGACCCTAATGTGCTGACTTCCACATTCTGCCCTACTGTGAAAGCACTGCAGCCAGACTGTGCCCAGGATGCCAGGCTGGACACTGGTAGCAGATACAAAAGCAGGGCAGTGAGCAATGTTGGGGACCTTATATCAAATACTGCAGGAACACATTTCTGTGAGTTTCCTTCTTTTCTTTTTGATCTGAATCTTTATTACTGTGAGGAAAACCACATGGTTGTAAAAAAAATCCTGTGTTGTGTGAACAAATCTTTCTGAAATTTCTTGGCACTTGCTGTATAAACGGATTGTTTTTAAAAAGTAAAATAGTTTCTTCAGGTCTTTTATTTTTTTTAACTTGGACACTGGTGTCTTTTATTCATTTTTCATTCTTGAGTTGTTAACTCATAGCTGTGAAAGCTTTAAGATAAACTTTATATCAAAAATAACCATAAGCAAATAATAGACACATTGATTATTATCCATTTATACAACAAAGAAAATCTTAATAATATGGTACCTAAATTAGCTTTTCCATGTAATTTTTTTGTTCAATTCAGCATCCTTGCCCAGAGGTCTCTACCAGTGAAATCACTCATGAGTGGGCTGCCTATTCAATCACAGCCCACTTCCTACACATATTATTGAAAATATTCTAAATATTTTAGGATATTTGCTTGAATGATCTGGCCACAGCTTTATGTTTTTGATACAGTAGGGAAATGCTTTAACATATACAGTCTGCATTTAGAAAGTGTATTTTAAAGTTCTTTGAGAGGTGGCTCTGGAGCTCAGTTCTCCTGTAGACAGCAGTGATGGTCAGGTCTCCACGTTACCTAGAGACTCACTGCAAAGGGAGCTCCTGGGCCTTGAGACACGGTCTTTAAAGATGGGTTTTTGTGTTCTTTCTGACCAAACAGACTTCTTAGGTGAGCTCAGTCCCCAGAATGCCTTCTGCAGAACAGAAACCTTGGCTACAGCAGGCCCTCTAGATGCCCCTTACAGTGTAGTTCAGACTCATGGCATGGTTACTGGAGAACAGTATGGACAAAACACTGTCCGTGCACATGGGAGTATCTATTTCTTTGGGATGAGTGAGAGAGAGAGAGAGAGAGAGAGAGAGAGATATCAAAGACACATGTCTAAACCTAACTCCTAGACTATGACTAAAACAAAAAGCCCTGTTCTGTCTTTTGCCTGCTGGAGACAGAGGAGCCATACATAGCTCAAGTCCACCATTGACAAGTCAGTAAGGGACAGTCTGTGGAACAGCCCTGGGATGTACAGTATGGTGAAAACCTGAGGAGAGATGGCTCTGGCAGTTCAGTGCTTGTCATTTGTTTGAATCTGCAACATTCATAAATAAAGATGAGCATAGGGGTTTGCATCCATAATCCCAGCACTGGAGCACCAGAGATTCCGGGACTTGCTGGCCAGACCATCTAGCCAAATTGGTGAACTCTGGATCAGTGAGAGGTCCTGTCCCACCTAAGAAGGTGGTGAGCAGTTGAGGAAAACACCCTGCCTGTATTGACCTCAAGCCTCCACACTCATGTGTACACACACACACACACACACATACACACACACACACACACACGTGTGCACATGAACAGAATCTGAGACTAGTTCCTGGGTGGCTATAAACTCCACACCACCCTCCCCGCTCTGCTGTGGCTTACCCTGCCTGCTGCTTTTCTTCCTGGCTCTCACTTGACCCTTCCAGTCTAGGGTTCGGTTTTAGTCTTTGCCTTCATTCACAGCTGCAGAGCAAACATGATCTCACAGCTCTTCTTCTATGGATAAACACACAGCACCCTTTAATATGCTTTTAATAACACCACAGGGCCAAAACCAGGGAAAGAAAAGAACAGGGCTAGGGGACCCGCCATATTTACCTTCATCCACATTTGTATGTCAAAGTCAGTTGTTCTTGGGGAACACACACTGGAATTTCATGTGCTGTTCATCTACAACCGAATGTAAATGTTGGTGGAAGGTGATCTGAGGGCAGCCCTACTGCCCCAGAGTGAGAACAGTGGAAACGATCCTTAGGATTCACCACAGGTGGAAGAGGAAGAGAGGCCTTGCTGATAGAGTTGCATGAGGAAACCCCCATGAGTCTTGATTTTCCCCGTGGGTAAGCTGGTGCTGCACTCCATCATTGGAGGTCAGGCAGGAGATGAACCTGAGGAGAGTTCCCTTCCCTGTTAGGAGGATTCACAGTGGCGGGAAAGGCCACCTTCTCCAAACACAGGGGACACCTGAGCCATCTGTAAGGGGAGGTGGCTTTTGTCTGGTTTTTGTACATTAGCAATTTCTTTGCAAGCATATGCAAGCCCCTTACTTCCCTACATTATATATTATGTTTCAACCACATAAATAGTTGTGGACACCATTTTTAAAGCCATCTGGTGATTTCATTTGTATGGCATTTGGTAAAATGAGGAGTTATTTATAATGAATTATATGTGGTGTGGAAATACACTTTCTAACTGAAACAGTCACTCTGGGGCAACCTTGAGCATTTCAGAGCACATGAGTAAGGACCAGTCCTGCCTGAGTGTGAAAGCACTCCAGAGCTGTGCTTCAGAGTTACACTGCAGTCAGAACACAGAGTCTAGATGCTTCCACACACAACTTGTGTTAATATGAGTTGTAGATGCTTTATCAAATCAGGAACTTCCACTTATAGATGTTATCCTGATAACTTGTCAGTGTAGGACTTGGTTAATAATATTTAATGAGGTTGTGTTACCACCTTTCATATAGAGAGCCCAGTTACTAATGTTTTACATGACATGTATATATTATCATATACATGATTATATATATACATATATATGTATATATACATATATATATGAACATATACCCAACATCTTCCATTTATTAATGGAAGCATAAAGCAAAACAACAGTTGGAACAAAACTGCTCTTGGAGGAACAACCAAATATTAGGGGCATGTCATCCAACCTGTTTTCTTTTCTCGGAATGAAACTGTCAATTTGACCATTTGCTCCCAGGACCCCAGGTTATACCTCTTCTGCACAAATAAAATCTACATTTGAAAGGAAGTTAAATGTGGTGGCATGCTGCCTTTCCTGGGCACAATAGTCCCCTGAAATAACAAGTAAGACTTGTTTCCAGAGTCTGGGGTATAAAGGGATTGGTGGAATGATTGCTAGCAGGCTCAAAGCCCTGGGTTCGGCTTGCAGCATCTCAGAAAACAAGCCCTGGCAGCACACACCTATAATGCCAGCAGTAACGGGGTTAGAGGCAGGATAATCAAAGTTCAAAGTCATTCCTGACTACCTAGCAAGTCTGAGGCCAACCTTGGACTAAATGAGACCCTGTCTCAAGAACAATCTTAAGACAGCTTTTTAAAGTATCCTTGCATGTGCCACTAATTATCTCTGAACTTTTGATACAATTAATTTATAAATAGTCATGAGATGGGCTGAAGAATGTATTTACTTGAAAGTGTACATATATGGACATTAAAATTGTAGTTTTAGTTAGTGATTTCAATCTCATTTCACGAAAAGACAGAAGACATTTGTGTTTGGCTTCAGTAATTCATACTGTCATTAAATACCAAATTACACTGATCCAAAAATATGCAGACATCTATGTGCTGCAATCAGAATACTCTGTGGGTTTTTCCTCTCTGATAACATCAGGAAACTGACCGTAATGGCGACCACATAGAAGAGGCGTGGAGCTATAGAGCAAAGGAGGGGAGAAAAGTAAACAGTGGGAAGACTGAGTAGGGCATAAAGTCAATAGGGTAATAAAAAGAAAATGGAGAGGACAGAGGTTGGGACTTACGTCATCGACAGAGCTCTTGTAGCATGTGCAAGACCTGGATTCAATCCCAGCACAGAAGAGTAAGTAAAGAAATAAAGTATCAGGATGCTGGACAACAGGCAAGTCTCTTTTTTTAAAAAAATACTTTTGTTTCAGAAAATAGGGAAACACCCTTCTGCAGCTGCAGAGCCCTGTGGCTGTGGGTACAGTCTTCCATGGTTGCAGAGCTCTGTGACTGTGAAAAAACCCTTCTAAAATAGTTGCCTCGTTTAGATATTTCCTTCAGGTGGAAGATTTGTTTGCCAGCCGTGTTTTCCCTCTGTTATCCTGGCCCCAGCTAGAGAACTGTTCCTTCTATCCTTGTATGACAAGATGTGAAACAGTTATAGGGGAGGGCAATCTATTTTTTCAGGATATTTCACATACCCTGAAAGGCTACAGAGATATCTTCTGTGGTCTTAGTTCCCTGCTCACGCCTGTACTGCATGCTGCCCCAATTCACCTGATGGTCTTCTGCGATGTGGCACTGTCCTCAGTTACTTCCTATGCATTCATCCACTCAGCAAGATACTGGTGCCTTCTATGTACCCAACCCCCATCCTAGACACCAGAAACATAAAGATGATTTAGACATCCATCCTGAGGAATTTGCTGAGGACTTGGAAATGCCCTCCACAGCTTGAAGTTCATGATACAAAGACCCTCTGAGGTTCTTTGGTAGTTCAGGAAGGCCATACAAATATTTTATAAGGTATATTTTATTTACCTCCCCAGAGTCAGCATTTGGTGGCTAGTCATGGGGGAGATTTAAAGAAAACATTCCTTGCTCTTCTTTCATTGTTTAGTGGTTTGGATGCACGAGTGTATTCACTGAAATGTCATCCACATCAATTAAGCAAAGCTATTTTTAACGAGTCTAGTATTTGAACTACCATCTCTGAAGATAAGATATCTGAATCTTGGCAATGAGTGTTTTCTGTTTTGTTTTGTTTTGTTTTTCAAGACAGGGTTTCTCTGTGTAGCTTTGTGCCTTTCCTGGAACTCACTTGGTAGCTTGCATCTGCCTCCCAAGTGCTGGGATTAAAGGCGTACACCACCACCACCCGGCTGAGTGTTTTCTGTAGGGAGTGGAACGGTTTCTAGAAGCCATGTAGAAATTTGCTTTTTTGAGAATATACATTCAGCTCCCAAAGATCGTCCACAAGTATAAACTCAGAGGCATTAATACATGGTCTCTGAAACACTAGAGCAATCCCATGATGTGCCTTCTTTTTCACTCTCCTGCATGAAGATGGGCTGAGTCAGGAGTTGAGTTCATGGCACTGATGAGTTCAAATCCAGTGTTTCCTTTTCTGCACAAACTATTTTGCTTTCAACTATTTTACGCTCCGGCCAGATCTCTTGCAAGTGATGGATGGTTCAGCCTAAATCCATCATCATTAAGAAAGAGACAAGACAATGTGAATATTTCATAGCTAGTGACTGATTCTAGGACAGAATGATTGTGTTTTCTTTTTAGGTGGTGGTGTCTGCTGGTCTAGTGCCCTACTTCTGGAGGTGAACACTAAATGTCTGGAAGTTGCAGGGTTTGCTCCCCAACAGATATTCTCTCCCAATCCCACCAACTTTCCTGCCACTGTCTGCCCTGAGGATGCTACAGCTATTGCTCAACTCAGGAAGCAGCAGTCTTGACTTGGTTGGGTATCTCCTCCACAAAGTGGGTCTGATGCATACATCCACCGTCCCCTGTTGCTGAATCCAGCCACAGATGGATCTGAGCCACACACGGTCATTCTCTGTCATGTGGGTCAGCGTGCTATGTACTGCATACTGACTGACCCTGAAGGGCTTGTATTTCCTAAGACAGAACCTAACCCAGACCACGTCTTTGTAACTTTTGCTGTCGTTCATGTCACACATGTCACTAAGGATACAAGAACAAGTCAGTGGTTGCACACACGTCTGATAGGAAGACCTAGCTGACGCTTTCAGGAGCCATTCATGCTTTTTCTTCAAAAAAATATCAGCCCACATATGGACTATGTTCACACCGAGGAGAATCATCAGACTTAAATACAGCAACTTAAGGAATGAAGTTTAACTAATTATTATGATTTCCTTTCCTTATTAATAAGTAGATTGCAACCATCTGGTGTTTTCACATCACACATATTATTACAGAGGGACCCCAAGTGATTTGTGAAGGCACACCTGATTGGAGGTCAAGTGTATCTGTCTTTTCTAAATTGAATCGTACATTTTGTGGGTATCAGTTGTCTTCATTTTTGTGTTGTTCTCGTGTTAGTGGGAAAGGGATTTGAAAATGATATTTTCAGTTCAAAATTTTGACTTAGCATACATGACAGACCATAATCATACTCAAGAATTTTGTCCCTCTAGTCGCAGCTCTGTTATAGTAAATACTACTTCCTTAAGGGAATCGCCCACCAGGAAGATGCACAGATATATGTCTTGTTAAATACATTTGATTTTTTCCTGCCACGGCTTGCCAGTGTTTCACAGAGGCTGACGCAGTGGCTCTTTGGTGGGGTAGGGTGGCAGACGTTTCTTGCATTCACTGGGAAGAGGCTAGGGTAGGATGTAGGTGATTGCTGATGGCCAGCACTAGCTCCTTCAGACAGCTCACACTGTTCTCCGTTTCTTGCACCTGGCTGGTTCCTCCAGACTTGCCCTATGGCATCCCCTTTCTCTTATTCACAGGCTCAAGGGGGTTCTTCTGAGCATCCTTCTCAGTTAGCATGTTATGAGGTACAAAAAAGCCTTTGGAATCACAGCTTCCCTTCATTCCTGGCACGGGTCTGAGACAGGCCACCATTTTCATGCCCTGAAGAGAATTCTCATGCCAGGAGCAAAGTGAGCAAATATCTGGTTGTGCAAGACAGTTAATATTGCACAGACTTCCATATCTGCAAAATATGGCTACAGCACAAACTAGGCTCATATGTGATAGATGTTCTCAGAGCCTACTGAAAACCAATAGTGTACACACTAAAACGCAGGCAGAAACAGAGAAGGTCCTTTAGTAGAACTGATAGCTAGCTCTCCATTTAACTTGTACGCAGACTCTTGCGGACCTAATGAAAGTTTTCAGTTATCTCCTCTGAGAATGTCTGGGCTACAGTGCCCTGAAATAGACACCTGAGGTAGCAACCTCAGCTTGGACTAAAGGCAGGAAAGAAAGCACTGGCATGTAGCCTGTTGTGCTTAAATTTGATGGGCTGTTTTAAAAGTTCTTCAATGTGTGTGCATGGTGTGTGTGTGTGTGTGTGTGTGTGTGTGTGTGTGTGTGTGTGTGTGTTCATGTAAGAATTCCCACAAAGGCTGAAGACAGAGGTCTCAGGTCCCCTGCAGCTGGAGGTACAGGCAAGTTGTAAGCCTCCTGATGTGGGTGCTGAGAACCGAACTGGGTTCCTCTGAAAGAGCTGGAAGCACTCTTAACCGCTAAGCTATCACTCTAGCCCTGATATTGTAATTAACCACTTTTAAATGTACAAACTCAAAATCAGGGTTTGTCCAAATCAGATTTGTCGTGTGTGTGCCAGGGCACCTGTAACACCTAGAAGCCTAGTCTTTTAAGCATATGACTTGTGCCCGTACTTAATGTCCAGGCACCTCTGAAAACCATCATGAAGAATGGTGGAGAGAGAGAGGTGGAGAGCTGAAGAGGTGTAGTCGGATATACATAGATAGTATAGAAGAAAATCTCCGGGGCAAGCCAGTGGAAAAAGGTACAAAATGTATTGGTTCATCTTTGAATTGTAGCCCTTTAGCATCAATTAAGAATAAAATCTGACTCAAGAGAAGTTCCTAACACCATCTTCACTTCCTATGGCGCACCCAGACACCACAGATCCAAGTGTTATATGTCTCCTAACGTGAAAAACAGTGATCAAAGGGACAATTTTGAAATGAGTGGCATTAGTTCACTGCTGCTCATCGCCTTAATAGTCTATTTCCAAGGGTCACTTTTTTCCAAGGGACACTTTACCCTAGAGCAGAAGTCTCAACCTTCCTAATGCTGTGGCCCTTTAATACAGTTCATGTTGTGGTGACCCCTAACCATAAAATTATTTCATTGCTACTTCATAACTAATTTTGCTACTGTTATGAATTGTAATATAAATACCTGATATTCAGGATATCTGATATACAACCCAGATGGGGGTTCTGACCCTCAGGTTGACCACTGTCCTAAAGTGTACTTCATTCAGACAGTCCCAACAAGTTAGAGTTCTCAGAAAAGAAAATTATTAATAAATGATACTTTCGTGAAAAAATGTTGCCACCTACAAATGCAACTTCTAAGGAAAAAAATTGAATGCTTTCCTGACCCTTAAGGTCAAGTTTTGGAACCTCTTGAAGTCCACAGCTGCTAATGAGTATAACTCATCCTCTTTATCTACACATACATTCCACAAATAAACAAAGGTACAGCCCTGAACAGCAAATTTTCTGGTCTAGATTCAAGGTAGCAGTCGTGACTTTAAGTTCAGCAACACCAGAAGGCACTTTTGGCTTTTGAGTAGCCTGGAGCAGAGGGAAAAGGCAGGCTGGGTGAGTCTAGGAAACTTTTAGTTACAACTTTGAAACCGAGTTCCAGTCCAGCTACTCAGTTTTCTCTTTGTCACACACAAGTTCAAAGCATTGTTGTAAATTTCTATAATGCAAATCCACCCATTCTCATTGTACTGAGCTTTCTGTAGGGTGCCTGTCTTTCCAGGTGTTTGTAAATTTCATTCTGTCTGGCTTTTTAATTTCATCCAATAAGCA
Organism: Onychomys torridus; assembly: GCF_903995425.1. Lineage (NCBI taxonomy): Eukaryota > Metazoa > Chordata > Mammalia > Rodentia > Cricetidae > Onychomys > Onychomys torridus. The sequence continues at coordinate 108,316,254 of NC_050451.1, forward strand.
GGATTGTGCATTTTTGAAATACACATTATTATATGTTTGTCTCAGAAACTAGAAGATTCCCCTAAATCTTTCAGGATCTCTTGCTACAGCAATGGAAAATAGGGGGGGGGAATAGGACATGATTTGCTGTCTTAGGAAATGGTCCTGTTGTACAGATAGCATGGAAGCCTGGGGATGAAATAGAAGAAATTCCTATTTAATAATTAACTATCTAAACCTTAAATAAAAGTTATAATCTATTTGGAGAATCTAAATATTACCTAACTGTAATGGTATCATTCAAAGACAATATGATAAATGCATTCACATACTAGATCTTGTGATAGTATCTACATATAACAATTGTGTTATTCTTAATCACATCTACCAAGATATGAAACAAGGAATGCTATTTTCCAAATTAGCTTCAAATTCCAAGGAATTATTTTTAAGAACAAAAATAGGGTAGGGGCTGGAGAGATGCCCAGTGGTTAACTTGCCCCTCTTCCAGAGGACCCAAGTTTGGTTCCCAGCACCCAGGTTGGGCAGTTTAGAATCTCCAACGTCCTCTTCTGGGCACCCATCCACATGTACCATCCTCACTCACAGACACATATACATCCATATATAACTAAATATAAGTAAATAAATCTTAAATGAATAACCTTGGTATCTGAAGTTTTGAACTTTCATGTCACATAAATATTTTCTGTAAGTCAGCCTTTTTCATCAGTTCTATATACATCTGTATGTCTCAATAAAGTAAAGGATGAACATGTTTATCAATTAGCTATACTAAAAGTAGTACATATGAACTATTGGAGTGTTCAAGGAAAAACATCCATATGCATAAACTTTGACATAATAGCATAATAAATTACATTTATAGATATGGCCCTTCTACTAGGAATTGAAGCCTGGTGTGTAGCAGTATTAGCGGATGTTTATCATAGCAGTTTTCTCAGTTATTTCGTGGAGATTTTTGGCTATTTAACAAATAAATTTTTGTTCATTAATTATGCAGAGTTAAATCAAAACATTGCACAAAGAACAAATAGTTTTGATAAAATTTTATATTTAAGCTTGATATTTAATGGCATAGACCACATAGGCAAAACTCTCTCACCTTTACAAAAGGATAGAGTTAGAAAGGGACATGATTGGACGAGGGGTTTAGCTCAGTGGCAGAGTGTTTGCCTAGCATGTGCAAGGCCCAGGGTTCAAAATCTAGTAATGCAAAAGCAGGGATGGGGACCTTGGAGATTAATCCTGAGGACCATAGCTTGAATTTAATAGTAAACTATTAAAGCCTTGTTTGAGCGTTATCTATGCTTTTGGGTTTCTTAAGAATATCTTAACTGCTTAATTAGATTGTTATCCGTTTTCTCTTTACTCTGACATTTAAGCATATTCTGCATTTGAAACTGGTTGCTGTTATATCTTAGAAACAAGATTATGTTTGTAAGACTATCTTTGAATTATAAGTTAATAGTTAAACTATCTGATTGATTAAGTCTTAGATATTTATAGTTAAGTTCATAAACAACTTTCAAAGAATAAATTCTCTGCTTAGACTTTCTTAACTGCTAGAAAAAATATCAATTTGATAGTCATATGAACATATAGCAAAGAAGTATGAAGCAAATGATTTAGGAGACTGAGGTCTAAACAGACTGCCTGCCCACATACATGCTGTTATGGTGCCATAGAGAACACTGTGTGTTTGAGTCACCATTCCTTACCACAACCACACAGAAGAAATTGCTAAATGTGAAATCCTCAGCATGAAGGGTGGAGATTTTACAAAGTTAATGGTTGTATCAGAATTATGAGAAATTGAAGATTATTCTACTTTCAAGTATCTTTTGGCAAAGAGTAAGACTTGAACTTGTTGTTTTCCCTGCAGAAAGTCTAAATTGCATTTGTCTTTTTCTTCAACAGATAATTCTGAAATAATCAACAGAAATGGAATGGAATGCCAAGAATCTGCATTGAGAATAACTAAACATTGTTACTGTACATACTATCCTGTTTCCTCCTCGATAGAATTGCCACAAACTGCATGCTAAATTTAGTTCTCCTGGACAGACCACAACCCTAAGGCTAGTTCTGCTATGTCATATATGAGTATTAAATATGGTATGCTTAGTATATTCCAGCCTAAGATAGTTAACTACCTGAGACCAGCTGCGATGTTCAAAGGCATAAAGGATGAGGTTTTCTTTTACAGGGTTCTAAGCATAGTTTCTGTCCTAGGAATATTGTCTTATCTCCGTAACTATAGCTGATGCAGAAAGTCCAGCCAATATACTCATTTCGACTCAGAATATTTCAAATTTAGCAATAAACAGTTAGCATTAGTGTAAGTACTTATTCCAAGGGCAGGTTCGATTCTAACTCCAGTCACCACCATTTCATTTCCTGACTGGATCAAAGGGTGTGATTCACTTCTTGACGAGATGAACACTGTGTCAGAGATGAGAAGTGAAGTAAAACAGACGCCTGCCTCGCAGGTCTGAAATCTGAATGGCAGTTCAAGCACAATTGCTGGGGACACATCAGAGTGTGGGTTTCGGTTTGCCCAGAGATGCCGCACTGAATCATGGGAATAACATTGCATAGATTGAAAAAAAAAAAAAAAGAACTTTGCACGGTATGAGCTTCATACCCCACCCAACAAAGTCTTGAAGGTATTATTTTACAAGTATATTTTTAAAGTTGTTTTATAAGAGAGACTTTGTAGAAGTGCCTAGATTTTGCCAGACTTCATCCAGCTTGACAAGAATGAAAGGCTCATGCCAATTAGTGGAATCTAAGGGATTGGTCTTTCAAACTCGCCCTCCGGTTGCCTGTTACCGAATATCTCTTCTAAACTAAAACCTAGTCCAACAGGGAAGCTGTAGGTGGGGAGGTCTGTATAATATTCCAGTTGAAGTACGTCTGAGTTTAGTCACTACAGATGTAAACTGTGACTTTAATCTAAATTACTATGTAAACAAAAAAGAGGTAGATAGTTTCACTTTTTAAAATATCCATTACTGTTTTTGCATTTCAAAAGTTGGATTAAAGGGTTGTAACTAACTACAGCATGGAAAAAAATAGTTCTTTTAATTCTTTCACCTTAAAGCATATTTTATGTCTCAAAAGTATAAAAAACTTTAATACAAGTACATACATATTATATATACACATACATATATATACTATATATGGATGAAACATATTTTAATGTTGTTTACTTTTTTAAATACTTGGTTGATCTTCAAGGTAATAGCGATACAATTAAATTTTGTTCAGAAAGTTTGTTTTAAAGTTTATTTTAAGCACTATCGTACCAAATATTTCATATTTCACATTTTATATGTTGCACATAGCCGACACAGTACCTACATAGTTTTTAAATTATTGTTTAAGAAATGAAACAGCCGTTATAAATGGACATTATGTGTAATTGTTTAAAACATCCATTTTCTTTGTGGACATTTTAGTGATTGAAGTATTTTGACTTTTGAGATTGAATGTAAAATATTTTAAATTTTGGTATCATCGCCTGTTCTGAAAACTAGAGGCATCAACCATATCAATTTTTTTTGATTGAGAAAAATTCTGCATTTAATTCATGTTGGTCAAAGTCTAATTACTATCTATTTATCTTACATCATAGATCTGATAATTGTATCAAAAGAAAAATCACATTCTGAGTATAATCTTGCGTAGTGCTTGTATCGTGTTTGTTTTAATTTGTGGAAAGATATTGTATCTAACTCGTATCACTTCGATAGCTTCCATCTTTATGTATTATTGACATTTGTAATTTTCTCAGTTATAACAATGTAGTTATGCTACAACTTGCCTAAAACACTCATACTTATTTTTTTCTTTGCTTATTCATTTAAACTCATGGAGAAGATAGTAGACATTACTAAAAGGTAAATTATGGGAATCACTGAAATATTTTTGTAGACTAATTGTTGTAACTGTCTTTTTTTCTTTCATTTCATGATTTTTATTTTAAAAATTATTAGCACATAGCTATTTTCAGCCCTTTAATAATGGAGCATCAAAAACATCACCTGTATCCCCCAGCAAATATAGATGACTGTATTTTTTACTATGATATCCATTTTCCAGAATTGTGATTATAATATGCAGAGAGTCAAATATGCCATTTACAATGAGGAGGAGGCAAGGCAAATGCATAGATGTACAAATATATGTACAACAGATTTTGCTTTTTATTTATTTATAATGTAATTTTATAGAATAATTCTGGGATTTGAGAGGATCTAAAACTATTTTTCTGTATAAATATTATTTGCCAAAAGTTTGTTTATATTCAGAAGTCTGACTATGATGAATAAATCTTAAATGCTTTGTTTAATTACAAAAACAAAATCACCAATATCCAAGACAGGAAGATGTCAGTTCAACAGCTACAGGAGTTAGGAAACTAACTCCACTTGTTCGGGACTCCATTTCACTCTTGATTTTCAGGGTGTAACAGCACTTCACAGACATATTCTTTCAGCCACATACCACTGGTCACATTTCTACTAAATCTTTCCATAACACTTCTTACAGAATTCCCTCATTCGTTATCTTACAGTGTAAACAGGAGTCTAATTTGTATCAATTCTATGTTTTGGTTGTAATATTCAGTTCACTCACCCAATGTACAACCAATGAAATAAAAGAAGCATTTAAACGGATTGTGTGGGCTTCCTTCTTGTTTAGATAATTAGTTGGGCAGAAATGTTTTTACTTTGGTGCAGATATCACTTAATAATATCAAAGAACCAACAGTACTTTCAGATGGGAGATGGGCAACGCTTTGGTTTTATTATTTTCTTAAGTTTTTTTGCTTCGGGCGTCGGCTCTTTTCTTTCACACTTCCGTCTGAGGGGATACATACTACTGTGCATGTGGAAATCAAAGGACAGTTTGAGATAGCTGATTCTCTTCTACGATACGGGACCTAAGGATTGAACTCACATTGTCAGACTTGGCAGCAAGCACATGCATCCACTGAGTCAGCTTTCTAGCCCAGGGCTTTGGCTTTTCACAGCAAGAACAATAATTTAAAATGATCACTGGGGAGTTACATTCAGCATCATTTAACATGAGCAACAATACATCCCACCATCCAATGTTGCTGGAAATACAGGCCCACAGTGGAACACCAAAATGTTGGTTATTTTTTGTTCTTACTCTTTTGGGGGGCCCACCACCCAACTCCCAAATAAATCATGCACAGAGGCTTATTCTTAATTATAAGCCTGGTCTTAGCTTGGCTTATTTCTTACCAGACTTCCTTAACTTTAAATTATCCTATCTACCTTTTGCCTCTGCGCTTTTTTCTTTTATTTCTGTTTATCTTACTTTCACTCTTACTCTGTGGTCGCTGGCTGTGTGGCTGGGTGGCTGTGTGGCTGGGCGGCTGGGCGGCTGGGTGGCTGTGTGGCTGGGCGACTGGGCGGCTGGCCCATAGTGTCCTCTTCCTGTTCTCTTGCTCTTTCTTCTCCTCCCAGATTTCTCCTCTATTTATTCTCTCTGCCTGCCAGCCCTGCCATTCCTTCCTCCTGCCTTGCCATTGGTCCTTCAGTTCTTTATTAGACCATCAGGAGTTTTAGACAGGCACAGTAACACAGCTTCACAGAGTTAAACAAATGAAACATAAAGGAATGCAACACATCTTTGCATCATTAAACAAATGTTCCACAGCATAAACAAATGTAACACATCTTAAAATAATTCCACAACATTATACAGTCCTTTTCCTTGTGATTCTGACTAATAATCAAGAGATATAAACATAAGTAAGCAAAGGGGGGGCCAGGGGAAAAGAACATGAGTTTCATTAAAAGAAAAGAAAGTGACCATTAGCCTGTGATCCAGGCTTCTAGAAGGAGCTTAAGTGAGCAGTGTGATTTGTAGCTGCTGCGGAGGACAGAAAGGTGAGTGCTTTTGCAAAGGGCCTAGCCACATAGACAAAAAACAAAGCAGTACCCTGAGTTGGAAGGGAATCTGTGACCTTGTGTCCACAAACCACAGTCTAGCAAGAGTATGCCCTTATGACTGAATCTCAAGGGCTGGAGAGAGGGCTCAGTGCTTAAGAGTATTGGCTGCAGGGCTGGAGAGATGGCTCAGAGGTTAAGAGCACTGGCTATTCTTCCAGAGGTCCTGAGTTCAATTCCCAGCAACCACATGGTGGCTTCCAACCATCTGTAATGAGATCTAGTGCCCTATTCTGGCATGCAGGCAGAACAGTGTATACATAATAAATAAACCTTAAAAAAAAAAAAAAAAAAAAAAAACAAAAAAAAAACAGAGTATTGGCTGCTCTTCCAGAAGACGTGGGTTCAATTCCCAGCACCCACATGGGGGTCACAACTGTCTGTAAATTCAGTTTCAGGGGATCTGACACTCTTCTGGCCACCACGGGCATTGCGTGCATATGGTACACAAAGATACATGTAGGCAGATCACCCACACATATAAATAACAATAAAGCTTAAAAAAAAAAGCCCTTTATCTCAAACCTGAGAGGATATGAAAGCAGCCTGCTTTATCTCTTTAGCATAAAAGTATTGAGATATAAGATGTCAGGTGTCTTATGTAATGCTCTGTCAAATGAAAAATATTATTTCCATCTTGAACTAATAAAAAGGATATTTAAGACCCAGAAATTCATTCTTTGTCCTTAACCAAAGTTTGGTGGATTTTATTTGGTTGGCTGGTTGGTTTTGGTTTTGGTTTTTTGGTTTTGTTTTTGTTTTTTGTTTTTTTTTTTCAACACTGGTATTAGGAGCAGCCAGGCAAACTGAAATATTCTTCAACATTCTGATGCTTCTAAAGCATCAGAAATATTCAACACACTGACTCCCTAAAGGGTAATTTCCCCGTTTAAAACCTCCGAGTGTGAGAAATTGAGCAACTATGGCTGTTGGGTGCTTCCCTGTCCGTAGAAATGACTGAGTCATTGTGAATAAATGTGATTCACAAAGAATGAATTGATAATGACTTCGCTCTGTTCCTTGGTGGAGAAGGTGAGGGGGATGAGTGGCCAGGCAGGAGATCCAGGCTCCGAACCCTGTGGTAAACAGTCTGTGTAGATTTCCATCAAGCCTATGCTGTGTCAGTGAAGAGAATTGCTAAGAACTGACAAGTGGTTCCGGCTGCTGCAAACATTCCTGATGCAGAGCACAGCAAATGCACACCATATGTACAGTGTGATTCTAGGGCAACAGTGCCTTTCAATGTCTACCCCTCCATCCAGGTATGGAGAGCCATAGCTCTGCCCAGCACCTTTGCCCAGCACATCCCACATGCCTGGCCAGACAGCACACAACTTCCATTTCTTCTTTTGTCTCAGTTCCTTCAAAAGCTGATTGCCTGCCACCTGGAGGTGTCTTCCCAGCACATTGCTTGTAACTTCTGCATGTGTTACCTAACTTAATTTTAATAAGGTCATTTCAGATACCCCCACACATTGAGCTGTTCCGTGAAATGGGGTAGAAGCAGTGACTGACTTGGTTCACATGTATTTTACACAATCTCAAGATTTACGAAGGATTCCTTATACTCACAATGTAGATGAGAAATAAAAACTCATGAAAATTAGGCAACCCTTTCATGGATTGGAACTTCAAGCCTTGGCTCATTCTGACTCCACAGCCATGTTGCAGAGAACTTACTTTGTGGCATTCTCCAAGCTAAACTTTCTTTATAGTTCTGAGCACAATATGCATGTAGGCTTAAAGTGAAGTGTAAACTTAAGAAAAAAAAATTACTTCAAATAAAAAGCTTTTCTTCCCCATCACAAGAATACAATGTAATAAGAAATACTTTGTAGTTACAAACTACAAAGTAGACATTTAGGACAGTGTTTAATTCTTTATTAGAACCAGAAGTACTCTCTCTCCAGGGTATCCCAGTTTTGTTTAGATTTGTCAAGTTCCACATGGTTCCCCTAAAATAAGACAGAATGAAAGCTATTGGAATTTGCTCAATAATGATGTTCCATGAAGTCACAGAGCAGTCAGACCCATAGATATAGTCGCTGAGAAGATGTGATTTAAATGTCTGGGGGAAAATAGCCAGAGAGAATGGATTTCTGCACAAAGGTCACACATGGAAAGCATCCCACTAAAATCCAGTGGTGTCCAGAGAGGCTGAGAAGTTGGCTGCTGCTCTTGTCTGCTTTTGTCTCCTGACTTGATTGTGCATCTTCCCAGGCCTCTGGTTGATGTAAGCAAAAGAGATCTACATTGGTTCTTGGATGCACATTGAAACAGTAGAAATGAGGTCAGTCTTTTTCTTTTGCTAGAAACTCTTCTGTTCACAGGAAAGCTCTCATGAGCACACAAGCCAAGTGCAGTGGTTGCTAGGGACCCCTTCCCTGGTCTCAACTGAGTGCTCAAGTTGAGTCCGTGCATTGAAATATGAAATACATGGACTTAGAGAGGGAGAAAATGCATCCAAAGTAGCTTAAAGAACACTAGCCTCCAGAGCTCCAGACGTGTCTGGATAAATTGATTAGGTTTATGCAGATGTACCAAGCAAAGCACAGAATAAATGCATACCCAGAGCTCTTGCATATTTATATGGAGTATGATCCAAATATTAATAATCTGTAATGACAAATTCTTTTCTCGATCTAAAGAAAGGAAAGATCAGCGTCTGCATGTCACAAAAGCTTAGTGGCTAAGAGCTGATTTTCTGCCCAAGTTTAACTCTCAAGTCTCATTTGAACAACTTATAAGTATCAATTTTCTTCATACATAATCTGAGCCTCACAATTGAGTCTATTTCACTGAGACATAATGAGATTTAAGTAAGAGGATATGTAACAGCCCCATGGAGCAGGCCATGACACACAATTGCTTGCTGGCCATCAGTTACTCCCCCTCAAATAGTGCTCAAATGAGTGCTTGGGCCCCACCAGAATTATTTATCTCCTTGTTCTATCCATTTATTGACAATGAAGGGGCATCTCTTCTCTTTCCTCAATGACAATTAATGCCAAAAGCCTATGACTAAATTATAGGAAATTTATAATGATAATAATGAGCCTCATTCTTTTTGTGGAAGCCTCCAATTATATCAACTCAACAAATATTCAGTAAGCTCAGAGTAAGGACATCTTAGCAGTTCAGGGGACAAGAACACAAGCAAAGTCCAAGCCCTGCCCACCAGAGCCTCTCTGTTAGCTCCTCATGAGGCTCTGGGTAGAATCCTTCTGGACAGTCTAGTTGCTAGTGGGGGCGGCCCATCCTTGGCATCCTTGGCTTGTAGCCATGCTGCTCCAGCCTCTACCTCTGGTGTCACATGGTGTCCTTGTATGTCTCTTCAGATTGCCTCATAAAAACACCAGTCACACTGAATGAAGGACCACACTGATGACCTTGGATTAACTTGGTAATATCTGCAAGACTGTTTTCAAATATAGACATATTCACAGGAGTTAAGACAGCAAGATGCACTTTAGAAGAATACATTTTGACCCTTATCAAGTAAATGGGGAAGTTGGTTTCAATGCAGAATGCTCCCCAAAGGCTCTTGCACTTGAACACTGAGTTTTGCAGCTAGGAGTAACAGAAATAAACACCCTGCAAGCTCTCAGGTTCTTATCAGAGCATTAAGGAAAGTAAACAATGCAATAACAGCAGAAGGAGCTCCTCCCCTGGGCTGCCTTGACAAGACACGACAGAGAAGTTGGTTTCCAATTATAGAAATGCATTTCTAATGGCTCTGAAGGTGCCTGTGGGACTACGGACCTCTCTTGGCTCTGGCTAGAATCCTTCTTGGACTCTTTGAGCTTCTGATGGCCACCCCCAATTCTTGTCATCCCCCACTTGTGGAACCGCCACTCCAGTCTCTGCCGTGGCTGTCACCTGGCCTTCCCTTCCTGTCGCCAGCTGCGCATCATCATATAGACACCAGTCATGTCTATAAAGGCCCACCCTGAGGACCTCACAGTAACTTGATAACACACACAGACTTTTGTTTCACAGTTGTGTAGGTTGGTCTGTCTGTGGAACTCCTAGCTGTGGGATCAGTTGTGGTGGATAGTTGTTCTGTCTATGACCTTGAAGCACCACCCTGAAGGTGCAGCAGGTAACTGCCCTACCTACCTATGACCTTGAAGTACCTGCTCCTGGGGTGTGGCTCGGGGCTACCCTTAAGACCTCAGACACACATAGACTCTCCCTTCTCTCCCTCCTGGGCTTACATGTAGGACTGACTCAGGCGGCTGGAACAGCGTTCCAGAACCTGTGACAATTCTGTTCTGTTCAGTGAGTTTTTCTCCCTAATAAATTCCTTTGCCCTTTAAGCAGACTCCATGGATTTCTCGCTTTAATCAGGCCTGTCTCTAACGCTTGAGTTGGCTTTGGGAACCTCTTCCTCATACTGGGTTGTCTTGTCCAGCCTTGATACAAGGGGAGGAGCTTGGTCCTGCTTTAACTTGACATGCACTCTTTGGTGATGCCCATGGGAGGCTGGCCCCTTTCTGAACAGAAACAGAGGAGGAGTGGGGGGGGGGCACAGAGAGGAGGTGGGCAGAGCAGGAGGAGAGAATGGAGGGGAAACTGTGGTTGGGATGTAAAACAAATTTTAAAAAATTAATTAATAAAAAAAAGAAAAGTCAAGTTGTCTATATGTTGGCAACAAAAACAAATATTAACATTTTGTGGCCATATTCTAGGGTAACTTCTTAACATGGAATGTCTCATTTAATCCTTACACTGGGTCTATGGTTGCCTCTCTATGAACATCCTTATCTACAGGTGAGAAGCCAAGGATAATGTATCAATAACTTAGCCAAAGTCATCCACACAGGCCTGACGAGTGATTTCAGTGCTTTCCAACTTGGCCCTCCAAGTGAAGACCTCAGCCCAGGTACAGAACTGCTGTGGCCTTGCTGGAAATGCAGCATCCCAGGCCTCAGCCTAGCCCGTGAAGCTGCTGGGGCCCCTCCTGAGTCTGTAAAGGACTCAAGCATGTGGGATGTCCTGATGCTGAAACTTCTTACTTTCCCTAACTAGATCCTAACTAAAAGATGTTAGGTTATTTACACTCTAACAAGGAAAGTCTGCCATCATCCTCTATTTTAAACAAACCAACAAATGACAACAGAAATGCATTTTGAATGGCTTCATTGTCTCCTGGTTTCCTGAGACTATTTTGGTAAAATTCAATCTTGTTTCCTTGATGAGCGGCATCACCATACTCAGCCTGTGCTTTGCCCCTGTCTTAGTTACTGCTCCTTTGCTGTGAAGAGACACCATGACCAAAGCAACCCTTATAAAGGAAAGCATTTGATGGTTTGTTTAACAGTTTCAGAGGGTTGGACCCTTATCATGGCAGAAACATGGCAAGAATGGTGCTGGAGCAGTAGCCGAGAGCTTTACATCCTGCTTCATAGGCAGCAGGTAGACAGACACCAACCTGGCAGGAGTTTTTAAGACCTCAAGGCCCATTCCCAGTGACACACCTCCCCCAACAGGGCCACACCTCCTAATCCTCCCCAGAGAGTTCTCAACTGGAGGCTGAGCATGCAAACAGATGAGCCTAAGAGGGGTTCTCATTTAAACCACCACAACTCCCACCCTGGACCACCTGCTGTTCAGTCCTGCTAGCATCTACTTTGCAAACACATGGAGTACTTTCTGCCTCCTGAATCCATGGATTTTGTTCTTGTCTCCCATTGCGCTGAGTCTGTTTCTTCCGAAGGTGATGTCACCTCACCCTGGCTCTCAGATGGCTCCTTCCATCTCACGTCTATGTGCATTGCTCTCTTAGCACCTACCATGGTGTGCAATGGTTTTTTTCTCATTTCTGATGTGGATGCATGATTTACCTCTCTCACTGGACTGTGACACTATGATGGAGTTCATCACCATGTCCTCCTTACTGAAAATGGTATCCAGCTCTGACTTCAGTGGCACAAGCCTGTAATCCTAGCAATCAGTAGGCTAAGGCAGGTGAATCACTATGAATTCCAGGTCATTCTGAGCTATAGTGTAAGATCCTGTCAAAGGAAAGAAAGAAAAAAAGAAAGAGAGAGAAAGAGAGAGAGAGAGAGAGAGAGAGAGAGAGAGAGAGAGAGAGAGAGAGAGAGAGAGAGAGAGAAGGAAGGGAGGGAGGAAGAAAAGAAAGAAGGGAAGGGGCTGGGAGAGAGAGGGACAGACGGAAGGAAAGAAAATCGTGTCTGGAACATACTAGCATTTAATAAATGTCTGATGGATGAATCACTAGTGGTATTAGGAGAGACAGGAAAAAAATCTAAAACAGGAAATACAATTACCTTTGCCTACACCCAATCACTTTCCTGCCTGAGGAACTAACTAGAAACCTAATCATTTAATAATATTTTGAGCCTTTAATTTGTGTGTTCCAAAGTGCCAGAAAACACACACACACACACACACACACACACACACACACACACACACACAAATAATTTACTTCCTTATTAGAATATAAAACTGTCTGAAGTTTCCATAATCTAGTTACAATCTACTTTAGGGGAGAAAATATAGATGCAAGCAAAACACAAGATATATATTGGAGGTGTTTCCTGCTGCTTTCCAAATCACTAAGCAGTCACAAGTCCACACAGACTGGTGAGAACTGGAAATGTTACAGAGGGCTCCACAGAGGGCTCTAGAAATGGGCTGTAGGAGCAATAAATACAGAGCTGGGCAAGGGGCAAACTCCTGTTACACAAGAAACACAGGAATGTAACTATAGGCGTGGATGGTTAGGATGGCTGAGGGAGGGCCAGTGTAAAGCACTTGCTCCATAAGCCTGAGAACCAGAGTCCAGTCCCTGGAACCCACAGAAAGGTGAAGGAGAGAAGCAACTCCACACTGCTGTCCTTTGACCCACACACATGCACTGTGGTGCTAGTAGTTCCTGCGCGCGCGCACACACACACACACACACACACACACACACACACACACACACACACACAAATAAATGAAATGAAATAGAATGGATGGAAGATGTTCCCCATGCAAAGAAATGAAAGGTACTCCAACACTGGAGGGAGCCAGGCGGTGGTAGTTTGTACCTGTCATCCCAGCACTTGGGAGGCAGAGGCAGAATCAAGGAGTTCAAGACCTTATCTCAACAAGCTAAAAACAAAATAGGGGGCAACGTCAGCTTTCACAAGACAAACAACTTAAAAAAGATGGAGTCATGGGTGCTGTGGGGAAGCATTTCTTTCCCACAGCCTAGAGTGCTAAGCAGTCAGCCCGTGCCCACAGCTTCCTTTTAAAATCCTATGAGCTAAAGAGAATGCCCTGTCCAAAGTCTCCCTCCCTCTTCAGGGTGGCCCCTGTCCAGGTGCACAAGGGAAGGCTACTGACCTGCAGCTTTGCCCAGCCTGGAACCGTTCTGCAGTGACTCCCTTCCCCCAGACAAGCAGGGCCTGCTGGGGTAAGCTTTGCAGCCTCTACCCACCCAGGCTGCCTTCTTCCTCTTCCTCACGGACCGGTCCTGAGTGTTCTTTAATAAAGTCTGTGTGTGACGGTCTCCTGCCTCCCAGGGAATCCAGGTAGGGATCACTCATTTTCAAACCCCACCACTCAAGCACTTGATAGCATTCTAATCTGATATGAAAGATGTATTTAAAGTTGAAGTTTAACTTTTTTTTTTAACAAAGTAATTTGACCATGAAAGTTTCTTACCAAGGATGGTATTAAATTCACTCCTGTAGAAAAGGGAGAATAGTGAGAAGAAAATTCAAAATGAAAATTTGTATTATCCATTCAAAATATGGCCAATTTCCCCATGCCTTGAGAGGAAATACAACTTTTTTTGAAGTCTGAATTTTTATTCACAGTGGTTTACATTCCTAAGCCCATATCAATACTTCTCTGAAAGGAAACCAGGAAAAAAGTAAGTTTACATGAAAGCCAAGTATCTGTATAAATTTCAAATACTGTTTACATCTATTAAATCTATGCTAGAAGTAAAATTTATAGAACTCCAGAATGCAGTTCTCACAACCAATCAAAGTCATTTTAAAGCTAACTGAGAAGATGTCTCTGTGTTGTTACATATTGTTTCAAGTTTAAGTGGACCACACTTGGGAATTAACACCTTTGGTAATGCACCATTAATAACAGCTCCCATTAAGACATCAAGGAATAATTTTAAAACATATGTACATGTGGTCAATGTGTAGATTATCCCAAGTACTCTAAGAGTCATCAGTATGCTTTGAATGCAAACCACATATTAGGTGTTTTCCCTGTGCTCAAATCTTTACATAGATCAACCAACACACTTAAAGCATGAGCTGATTGCTACCTGAGGACACAAATCCTGTAACTTTTACAGTATTTTTTCAAATGGGTAGCTTGACAGTAGGTGAGCATGAGCACCCTCTGTTGATAGCTGGTTTAGACGAACATTCACCAACCTCACTACACGCTGTGACCTTCCAAGGCCTCAGAATTGGCTCCAAGCATGGATGGGGAAGGCATGCTAGCTGAGCCCAAGGTATGAGTGTATTCCCTGCTCCATTTTCTTTCTTTTTAATTTTTATTTTAATTTTTTTCATTCTACATACCACCACAGTTCCTCCTCCCACCACCCCATCCCCCCCTTCACCCCCCATCCACTTCTCAGAGAGGGTTAGGCCTCCCATGGGGAGTCAACAAGGTCTGGCACATCAAGTTGAGGCAGGACCAAAGCCCTCCCTTCTGTATCAAGGCTGAGCAAGGCATCCACCATAGGCAATGGGCTCCAAAAAGCCAGTTCATGCACCGGGGATGGATCCTGGTCCCACTGCCAGGGGCCCCCCAAGCAGACCAGGCCACACAGCTGTCACCCACATTCAGAGGGCCTATTCGGTCCCCTGCAGACTCCCCACCTGTCAGTCCAGAGTCTGTGAGCTCTCCCTAGCTCTGGTCAGCTGTCTCTTGTAGAGAGCTGCGTGTAGCCGCACCCTAAAGATGGCACTGGCTTCCACCCTCTGCCTTCCCGATGGCAAACACTCTTTATGGTAAACAGCTCCTTATTTGGCTATGGCTGGATTCGTGTGCTGCTGGCATATGCGTGAACCTGTGGACAGTGCCCACGTGGCTGCCTGGGGTTGGTAGCCCAGCCCTACTTAGGTGCTGGGAGAGGCTTGCCCCAGGGGAGAGACAATGCAACTAACCAAGGGTCCTGATTAAACTGTATTAAGAAGAATCCCGGTGTTGCGTCATCCTTGCTGGTCGAGGCGGGCGCGACAGTCTCTGTGGGTTTCCCCATCATGATCTTGACCCGCCCCCCCCTGCTTATAGAATCCCTCCTCCCTCTCCTCAACTGGACTCCAGGTGCTCGGTCCAATGCCTACCTGTGGACGCCTGAATCTGTTACTGGATAAAGACTCTATGATGGCAATTAGGGAAGCATCAGTCTGATTACAAGGGAAGGCCAGTCCAGGCACCCTCTCCACTATTTCTAGAAGTCTTAAAAAGCTGGGAAATCAAGTTGCCTCAAGACCCAGCTATACCACTCTTGGGCATATAGCCAAAGGATGCTCAATCATACCACAAGGACACGTGCTCAGCTACGTTCATAGCAGCACTATTCCTAATAGCTAGAACAACCTAGTGGTACATTTACACAATGGAGTGTTACTCAGTGGTTAAAAAAAAAATGAAATTTTCAAGCAAATGGATAGAACTAGAAAAAAATCATCCTGAGTGAGATAACCTAGACCCAGAAAGACAAACAAGGTATGTACTCATTCATTCATTCATAAGTGGATACTAGATGTAAAGCAAAGGATAACCAGGCTACAGTCCACAACCCCAGAGAAGCTAGGTAATAAGGAAGACTATAAGAGGGACAGGCATGAATCACCTTGGTAGGGGGAAACAGATAAAATCTCATGGGCAAACTGGGAGGAGGGATAGAGGGAAGGAGATGAGGGATGAGAACATGAGGGAACGGGATGGTCGAGTAGGGGGAGGGATGGAGAGGGAGGGCAGAAAAAGAGATATCTTGATAAAGGGAGCCATTCTGGGATTAGGGAGAGACCTGGCACTAGGGAAATTCCCAGGAATCCACAAGGACAACACCAGCTAAAACTACTGCTCTATTTTTTGATGATAAGATTTGGTCTCATGGGATGGCTATGAGAATTAAGTCAATTACTATGCACAAAAGTCTTAGGACTGTGCCTGAAGTATAAAAAGCAATAGTCACCCTGTAGCTGAAGTTTTCTCCAGTCTTGCCTGGCCCACCATCAGGACAAATCTCCCTCATCAGCCAGTCCCGCAGCCACTCAGACCCAACCAAGGAAACACACAGAGACTTACTTATACTGCTTACAAACTATACGTCTGTGGCAGGGTTCTTGTTATCTAGTTCTTCTATCTTAAATTAACCCGTTTCTGTTAATCTATATGTCGCCACATGTTCCATGGCTTTACCTGCTGCCTTTACATGCTGCTCCCTGGATGGCAGGCTGGCATCTCCTCCCATTCTGCCTTTCTGTTCTCCCAATTCTCCTCTCTGCTAGTCCGGCCTATACTTCCTGCCTGGCTACTGGCCAATAGCTTACCAGTATCTTTCATGTTGGTACTCATGGCAGTGGCTGGCAGCGTCTCCTGACTCAGCCTTCCTGTTCCCAGAATTCTCTTCTCTGCTTGTCCTGCCTATATTTCCTGCCTGGCTACTGGCCAATCAATGTTTTATTTATTAATCAATCATCCACAGCATCATGCTTGACAGACAAATCCAGTGTTTGGCGTCTACTAATTACAATGAGTTTCTTTTTCGTTTTTGGAATGTTATTCCACAGGCAGGCCAAGCACTCAGTCCTGCTCTTGGGAAGGTTAACTGGGATGGATAGTCAAGTCCCCTTGCTATTAGGTGAACCAGGGCAGTTGTCAGCTACTGGCCTATCTCAGCAAACAATTCAGCAGTTTGTATCTTACAGTAATGAACATTCAGGAAGACCATTTCTAGGGCACGATGGAATAAATACACTGGATGAGTCTCTGGAGAAGAGCAGCAAAGACAGCTAGATAAAATATCAAAACTGCCTTTGAATTGGATTGTGAAGCTATGAAGGGGGAAGTAAAAGGGTGATTCTGTAGCATGACCAAAAATCATACCCATCTTCCTCTAGTAAACTGGACTCACCAGCAAGACCATGCTTGTTGCCAGCAGAAGAACTGATGAAGAACCAGTTGGCAGCCTAAAGGCCGGGCCAGTGTTCAGTAGCCTGTCTCTGGTACAAATTGAAGGAAGAGACAAAAAAATTGCTAGGGTTTAAGGAATAACTTTAATTTTTTTTTAATCAAAATTATCAATGCTGGAGAGACAGTTCTTTTTGAAGTGGCTGCCCTGTAAGCATGGGGACCTGAGTTCAATTCCCAGAACTCATAAAAATGCCAGATGTGGTGGTACATGCTTGCAACCCCAGAAGTGGGGAGCCATCCTAATCTCATCAGTGAGTCTCAGGCCAGTGAGAGACTTTGTCTTTAAAAGCAAGGTGGAGAGCACCTGAGTGCCATTACACCTCAGGGTGACCTTTAGCTTCCAATCGCACTTGCTAGCACACACACATGCATTCACCCTTGCACACATGAATATGCTCACACACATATGCAAGCATACAAACACAAAAAAATTAAAATTATTGTAAAAGTTCCTTGTGAACAAAATAATAAACTTGTAAACAAAGATAGCCCATTTCTACTTATTTGACTTGCAACTTAGACAAAGACAGTAAGGCCACAGGTAAATGCATTTATAATCTACCCATTATCAGTGCAATGAAGAAAACTATGTTATCTTCCCTAGGACATTATCAGAGCATTAGATAAGACGGCATCTGTGTATAATACAAAGTCTCCTGACAAACTGGCACCACCCTAAAAGGACTTAGACAAAAGTCCTTCACCAAATATATCAATGAACATCATGTGTTCAAAGGGTCCCCTTTTACCATCAGGGCAAGGCAACTGTGAACCATAGTTGCTTTATTTCCACACTGTACGTGAACTTTTAGCTACTAATGAGATATAAGAAGTGAAATGTGCAAAAAAAAAAAAAATGTGAAGAAAATAGGCAAAGCTCATTTTTCCAGACTGTCATATTTGACAAAGAAAACACCAAAGGATCATCAGCTATTTAGATGTTTATGCAAATGTGCATATCAAATAGGCAGGATTAAAGTCAATATGAACTAATTAAGTTAATCCCATTTGCTGTCATATACACATCTCAGTGGTTTCATTAAAAAAAAATTGTTTCTCATAAGGCTAATTAATAGAGAGCAGGTGCAAGAGGGGCCCAGCTCATTGCAGTCACTTGGGAACTCAACTGCTGAGAGATGCCCCCTTACACAGCATGTGACTTCCAAAGATGTGAGAGCATGAACATCCTACAGCACACCAGGAATGGAAAGTGGAGGCTCTAACGGTGGTGGCCCTAAGCCAGAACCCAGTGCGGTGAACAGACACTTGCTCACATTGCACTCCAGAAATCAGTCACATGAGGCCACACCTAATTGGAGTGTGGGGGGAAAGGGGAACAGCCTCAATAGAAAGCAAGGTTACCTGCCACATAGACTGGTTGACAGAAATAGCAGCTAAGACAGCATGGAACTGGTAGTCATGGTCTGACCCCTGGAACACAAGCATAAAGCTGAAGGCAGCCTACTCTAAATAAGGAAGCCCATGACAGAGGGGAAGCAGACAGTGA
The DNA here is from genome assembly GCF_903995425.1 of Onychomys torridus. Taxonomy (NCBI): domain Eukaryota; kingdom Metazoa; phylum Chordata; class Mammalia; order Rodentia; family Cricetidae; genus Onychomys; species Onychomys torridus. Next base: position 108,334,953 of record NC_050451.1, read on the forward strand.
AGATCATAGGCACACAGAGACAATGCTGTAAGTGGAAGCCTGGCTCATGACGGAGGGGAGGCAGACAGTGAAGGTCATAGGCACACAGAGACAATGCAGTAAGTGGTAGTCAGCATTTTGGTTGTGCAATGGATTAAAAACAGTAAGTTGAATACATACTCCACCATACTGAAAAATCGTTGATTCATTTCTAATTAGATGGATGAAGCATGAACCTAATTAGTCTTATCAATAAAATCCAGGAGCCAGGGGGCCTGGAGAGATGACTCAATGGTTAAAAGCACTGGCTGCTCTTCCAGAGGACCTGGGTTCAATTCCCAGCTCACACCGGTCTGTAACTCCAGTTCTAGAGGATCCAACAGCCTCATACAAACATTCATGCAGACAAAACACCAATGCTCATAAAACAAACATAAATAAAAAATTAACAAAACAAAACAAAATCGGAGCCAGATATCAGAGTAAAACCTGGAAGATGAGAAAAGGAAGTGAGCAGCCACAGTCACTTCCTCTCCGCTCCAACCACAAGGGCCAAGGTCCCATCTCCACCCGGTCTCGTCACTTTTTCTCTGCCTCCCAAGTGCTGGGATTAAAGGTGTGAGCCACCACCGCCTGGCTTCTACGGTTAACTAGTGGCTAGCTCTGCCCTTGGATCTCCAGGCAAGCTTTATTTGTCAGAACACAAACAAAATATCACACACCATCTGGAAGTGTTAAACGTGAAGGTATGCATTTAAGCAGTAAACTTAAGTCATTTTGGGGAACATGGCTGTGCTCGCTAGTTTTTTGTCAACGTGGCACAAGCTAGTCGTCTGAGAGGAGGGACCGCAATTGAGAAAATAAGACTGGGCTGTAGGTATTGTGCCTGTTGGGCGTTTTCTTTATTGAAGACTAATGTGAGAGAGCCTAGACTATTGTGAGTGATGCTACCCTAGGTAGGTTGTCCTGAGATGTATGGGGAAACAAAGTAAGCAAGCTACAGCACAGTGTTTCTCTGCCTCTCTGCTTCAGTTCCTGCCTCCAGGCTCCTGAGTTCCTGGACTGACTTCCATCAGCGGGGATGACCTGAGACCTGTATAAGGAAACAAACCCTTTCCTCCCTGCACAGCTTTTCGTCATGGTGTTTTATCTCATCAATAGAGAGAAGACTAGGACAATGGGGGAAACATCTTTGAGGACAGAGCAAGAGACCTTAGATGCTTAAAAGGAAACTCAGACACTTGAAGGAGAAGACTGACAAATTTAACTCTTTTAAAAGTGAAACTTTCAGAGGCCTGGAGAGCTGGCTCAGTGGGCACTAGCCTGAAAGCCTGACTTCCATGGGAAGAAATAGATGTGGTTCCAGTGGAGTTGTCCTCTGACCTCCATATATGTGCCATGGCACACGTGTACCTGAACACACGCGCGCGCGCGCGCGCGCACACACACACACACACACACACACACGCACCATGCACACAAATAATAAATAAAATAAAATTTGCAAAATTGAGACTTTCCATTTATGCATGAGCACTAGAAGGACATGAGATGGCACAAGACAGAAGAAGATACTCGATACCTTTACAAGTGATAAAAGCTTAGTATCTGAATATGTAAAGGATGTCTGTAGCTCAATGTGAAAAGAAAAACAACCCAATATAAAAATGGGTGAAAGACCTAAAAAGGCATTCACAGAAGAGAAAAGATGTGGAAAATTCACCACTTTCATCAATAATTAGAGAAATTCACATTAAAACCACAGTAAGATGGTCATGATGACTCACACCTATCATCCCAGCACTCAGTGGGTACAGGCAGCAGGAGTGGAAGTATGAAAACAGCCTGAACTACATAGCAAGATCTGTCTCAAAAAATGCCAACCATCCAGTCAGTCAAGCCCAACCTGGGGTTGTTGTCAGTGGTAGAGCACTTGCCCAGCACATACAAGGTCCTGGGTTCAGTCCCAGCACCAGCTCACATCTATCAGACCATCACATGTTGAACAATAAATTCTACAGCATAGAGTTGCTGGGAGTTTAAATTGGTACCATTACTTTAGAAAATGTTTGGACATTATCTCATAAAGCAGAGTATGCACAACAGTAAAGGCCTGGGTTAAACCCTAAGCCCAACTTAACCAGTGATGACAACAGCTGAGATTGATAAACATGCAACTGAACTACCTGTATCAGGCACTTGCACCAGTGACTTAGGTGAATGTAATCAAGTACACAAGGGGAACACTCCTCCATTGCTGATGGGAGTGCAACCTTGTACGGCCACTCTGGAAATCAGTATGGTGGTTTCTCAGAAAATTGGGAATCAACCTACCTCAACACCCAGCTATACCCTCTTGAGCACATAGCCAAAAGATGTTCAATCACACCACAAGGACATTTGCTCAACCATATTCATCACAGCATTATTCCTAGTAGACAGAGCCTGGAAACAACCTAGATGCCCGTCAACTGAAAAATGGATTTAAAAAACTGTGGTACATATACAATGAAGTATTACTCAGTGGTTTAAAAAAAAATGAAATCATGAAATTTGCAGATAAATGGATGAAACAAGAAAAAAATCCAGACTCAGAAAGACAAATATGGTATGTACTCACCCATAAGTGGATAGTAGATGTAAAGCAAAGGATAACCAGGCTACAATCCACAACCCCAGAGAAACTAGGTAAGAAGGAGGACCTTAAAGAGGGACAGGCATGGAGGCCCCAGGAAGGGAAAGGAGATGTTAACTAAGGTCTTGTGGACAAACTGGGAGGGGGTACAGGAGAAGGGGTTGGGGATGGGAACAGGAGGGACTGGGATGGCGAGTGGAGGGAGGGACAGAGAGGGAGAGCAAGGAAAGAGATGTCTTGACAGAGGGAGACATTACGAAGTTAGGGAGAAAACCGGTGCCAAGGAAATCCCCAGGAACCCACAAGGATGACCCCAGCTAAGGCTCTTAACAAGAGTGGAGAGGGTGCCTGAACTAGCCTTCCCCTGTACTCAGATAGGTAACTACCCTAACTGTCATCAGAGAACCTACAACCAGTGACTGATGGAAGCAGATGCAGAGACCCACAGTCAAGCACTGGGCCAAGCTCCTGGAGTTCAGTTGAAGAGAGGGAGGAGGGATCATATGAGCAAGGGGGGTCAAGATCATGAGGGGGAAAATCATAGAGACAGTTGACTCGAGCCAGAGGGCGTTCTCGGACTCTGGACTGACAGCTGGGGAGCCTGCATGGGACCGAACTAGGCCCTCCGAATGTGGGTGACAGCTGTGTGGCTTGGTCTGTTTGTGGGGTCCCTGGCAATGGGACCAGGACTTGTCCCAGGTACATGAACTGGCTTTTCAAAGCCCATTCCCTAGTGTAAGAGCTAATCAGTAGTTAGCCTAAGCTAATGGCTGAGCAGTTTTAATCAATATAAGCTTCTGAGTGATTATTTTATAAGTGGGCTTCGGGACTGCGGAGGGGCTTGGCAGGACTGGAAGAGAAGCTTTTCCTGCTACAAAGGGATACCTTGCTCAGCCTTGATGCAAAGTGGAGGGGCTTGGTCCTGCCCCAACTTGGTATGCCAACATGTATTGACTCTCCGAGGGAGGACTATGAGGAGTGGATGGAAGGTTGGGTGGGCAGAAATGGGAGATGAAGGGTGGGAGAAGGGGAGGGAGGGCCAACCATGGATGGTGGTATATAAAATGAAAAAAATAAAATAAAAAAGAAGTCATGTGAATCTAAAAATTACATGAAGCAAAATAAAAGTAGTACTTATATCTTAAAAGAAAACAAAAACAAAAAACAAACAAACAAGAAAAAAAAACCACAAGGGTGATAATGTGGTTGGGTGAGCGGCTTGGAAATCAGATTTCCTGGGCTCCGATCCTGTCTCTGATCACTTAGCTGATCATGTAGTCACTGTCATCCCTGGGCAAGACAACCTCTGAAGGTCGGTCTGTTTTACCATCTATAAATGAGAACAGTGCGGGTGAATATTTAGTGAGTGTCTTTGCCATTATGGTTACTAATTCAATGAAAACTGCAGCAGAGGTGAAGACAAGGAAGACCAGAGTGACCCAGCCTGGAATGGCCTCTGCTCAGCACACTTAGAATTCATGTATTATCTGATTTTACTATCCTCTCAGAACTGTGACAGAGAACTGAGTCCCAGGGAAAAGTCACACTTGGAATATTTGTTTTTCTTAACCTACACAAGTGTTCTTAACAATTTTACCTAAGTTAGAAAAGGAATCTCATAAATCCTACATCCAGTTTCTGAGCATAAATGGAGAAAATGAAGTCACTACTATTTTAAAAGCTAATTGCTAGTAAAACACTTTCACATTCCCATCTCCAGTGAAATTAAATCCCGCCTTTGAAATAAAGGTCTCTGGCAGACCATTCAACAACACCTTGGTTCCAAGCAGGGTTTTTCCCTTTGGTACAGAACACACTGTACCCTAGTCAGAAAATGACTGATTTAATTTTAAAGGGGAGACAGTTAAAGCATATAACTTCTGAGCACATTTAAAAATATCTATACTGTATCATTAAAGAGAAAGGAGCATTTGTGAGCACCTCCACTTTGAAGGTTTATAATAAGCAGAGATCATAAAAGATATTGCGTGTGTGTGTGTGTGTGTGTGTGTGATAGTGTGTAGAACTCAAGATAATAAAGATTTAACCACAGCATCTACAGCTGATCTATGATAGAATTTAAGAGATTACCATGTCATTAAATATCAGCTTTAATGGTTGAATATTCCTTATAAATATGTTTACCTGACTCCCAGGATTTTCAACTTTTAATAGTTGTTTAGGTTTGTTGATTCATTCATTTATTTATGTGTGTATGAGAAGGAGGAGATATGTGTGTAGAGAGGAGAGAACATATACCATTACTTTTGTGGCAGTCAGAGGACAGCTTGTGGGAGTTGGGTTTTCTGTTTCCTCATTGTCAGTCCTGGGGACCAACAAGCTCATCTGGTCAGGCTCGGTGACAAGTCTTTACTCACTGGGCCATCCTCCTGACCCCTACTTTGAGTTTCTCTTTATGTGTGTGATTGGTTCTTTCATAAGAGATTAAAGAATAAATATGAAAAAATCTTTTGTGTATATTTGCCTCATCTTGATCCCATTCTGTGCAGCTCCAACTTGGGTTCTGCTTTAGTCCCTGTACCTGGTGGGATCCAAATAGGAGAAGCTGCTTTCACTAAGTTAAGCATAGTGAGTTCTCAGTCTGGTGGCATGTGTGAGTTTTTCTAAACATTTGCACAGGTGTTTGAATGTTTCCAAATCATTTGGAATCAAGAATTGAAGGTAAGCACTTTTTCTCCTTTTTCCAGTAAAACTGGAGAGAAATGGTACCCATGTATCAACGTCATTGACACATTTCTGACCATTCAAGAGCCCACTGTGGAATTAAGATATAAGAAATAAAGCAAGGATCATGGACCCACCTGCAGACTTCATATTCTATGTGCATATACAACTCAGCTGATCCCCAGGAAGCCTTCCTGATTTCACACCTGTCCTCTTAAGTTTGTACCACACAGATTTTCACAATTTAAGAGGATGTCTCCTCGAACCATGTGGAATGTTATTTTGAATTTTTAACTTCATGTACATGGTGTCATAGAATATAAATTCATAAATTCTCCTGTAACTTACTTTGCTCGGGACTATATGTACAGAGTCACTATAATGCCCTGGCCTGGTGACTGCTGTGAATATTTATTCACTGACGTGTGTCAACACCATGTATTGCTTTCCTCATGCTGTGATAAAATATCTGAAAAAACAACCTAAGGAATCCAGACATAGCGGCGCACACCTTTAATCCCAGCACAGAGGCAGGGGCAGGCAGATCTCTGAGAATTCAAGGCCAGTCTGGTTGGTCTACATAGGGATTTCCAGGACAGCCAAGGGCCACATAATGAGGCCCATCTTAAAAAAAAAAAAAGATTTATTTTGGCTCACAGTTCATTTGAAAACAGTGTTCACTGCGTCAGAGAAAGCATGGCAGTGAGCTCCTAAGGCAGCTGGCCGCACTGCATCCCCGGCAGGAGGTAGGGAGATGAACGATGGCACTCAGCCAGCTTTTTCCCTTTCACTCTGTCCAGACCTGGCCCACGGGATGCTGAGTCCCACATCCAGGGTGGGTGTTTCCTACCGGGTCAAAGTGTCTGGAAACACCCTCACAGACATGCCCTGAGGTATATCACCCCTCACAGTTGTCTCCAGCTTCTCGTGTGAGCACCCTTGGATGCTGCCTTTGACCTGTCTTTCCTGTGATTTAACTCTCTATTCTATTGTTAAATTGATTTCTCTGCTTCCTAACATTTCTGCCTGTTTGGGTATTCTCTTCCAAAACTTGTGCTGTACACCAACCTCTTTTCCTTTTCCTTTGACACTTCCCCTCCTCGCCTGCCTTCTCCTCCTCCTTATAGTTCTTCCTTTTTCACTTTGAACATCATCAAATTCATCAAGCTTTTTCTTTATTAATAAGTTCTTCCCTACCCTCAGGTCATAAAGAAATCTACCTATATGTCCATCTCTGACAAGTCTACCTTTCAAATTATTCCACTGAGAATTTGTCTTTCTGTGGAGAGCGAATTTCATTTTGTTTTTCCCTGGAGGGTACTGAAATGCCTGGCACTATTTATTGAATAGTGTATCTTTCTCCCACAGGTCTGCCCATGTGCATAGGCATGAATCAGTTTTCTGTGTGCAGCGTGTGGCTTCCTATTCTTTCGTTTTAGAAGAAGTTTGTTTCTTTCCATTGAAATGGTTCCCTTAGTAGCTGTGGCTGGAAAAGCAGTGGATAGTAATCTTTCTTACAAGAGTGGGAAAAGTACATGCCTGTTTTGAATAATAATGAGGAAAACATGCAGTTCATTTCCCCTCAACATTTAGAAGATATTGTATTGCCTGCTGAACCCCACAGTCAAAAGCATGCATGGGAAGTCAGGTAGGAGGCTTCCTCTATACCTAATCTTACCACCTACAGTTTCATAGTTTCCCTATTATCTTTGATGATGTGAGTTAATACACAGTTCCTAGACACAGAGGTGTTTATGTTGCTTGGGCTTTCTGTATGCCTTTTCAATTTTAAGGTTTCTTTTTAACAATATTGCGATTCCTGTGGCAGCATTTCTCCCCCAGACTCTTCCCTTCCTCTTGGAACTCTCTTTGGTTGCTCGCTGCTGTTCCTTGTGTGCCCTCCTGTCTCTGTATTTCCCTCCTCCTGGACCCCCATCTCATCTCTCTGCAACACATTCCATCCGGCCCCTACCAGTGCCCTTACTCTTCCTGACCTCTTCACTGCATCTGTTCTACTGTTAGTCACTACCAGCTTGACTTTACTGCTCACTTTAAAAATACAGCTATGCTTTTTGGTGTTGTTAAATCTGTGTGTTCTTCTCTGTCCAAATGCCAGCTTAGAAGGAGAGACCTGCTCCTTCTTTCATTCTCAGGAGCATTTTAATCACTTTTTAAAAAAAATTTTATTTTATTTTTATATGTTGCCCAGGCTGGCTTTGAACTGACTGTATATCCTGTTGGCAGCAAAGGCATGTGCCACCACACTCAATTTATATAGTGCTTGAGATTGGGCTCTGGGCCTCATAGGTTGTAGGCCAGTAGTACTCCACCAAATGAACTTTAGTTTAAAGGCTCCAAAAAACATCTTTACTTAGCCTAAACTTTAGTCCCTAAAGTGTCTCTCGTGCCTATGAGTCAACTAGTGTTCTGGGCTTCCTGTCCCCACGGAAGCTGCAACATCTCTGTCTTCCACCTCCACATGGAGTAATTGCTGCTGCTTTATGAAGCAAGTGTTTTCAGGAAGTCCCACCTCCATGGAGGCAGCACTTGGGATCGAACTAAGAGCCTCCGGCATGTTAGGCAAGTGTCTACCACAGTGTTACTCCTCTCATCCACCGGAAGGAGTTTCCTGAGCTGCTCTGCTGGCTCCTGGATATCCACTAGACACAAGAATTACAGACCTGACTCAAACCCAAGTAGGCTTCCAAATCCCAGCTGCTGAAGCAGTTACACACTTCAGAGCCCACACTAGCATCCCAGCTCTTCTCACCTCCTCCTCTACCCTAAACTCCCTCCAGTTCACAGGTTTCTCTTCCCCCAGATTCTTGTTCTCCATATAACCTCTTTCAACATGCTCTCTCTCTCTCTCTCTCTCTCTCTCTCTCTCTCTCTCTCTCTCCTCTCTATCCCTCCTCCCCCTTCCCTCTCTCCCTCCCTTTTTCTTGGTCTCCACCCCACCATCTCTCTTTCACTTCTCCTGCTTCTCTCATGGCCAAGTAGAGTCTACTGCTTTCTCTCTGCTCTGGACTCTTCCAGATGCCTCTGGCTGTTCTCTCTCTCTCATATCTACAATAAAAACCTTCCACTCAACCATACTGTAGAGTGATTGTGTTGTCTGTTTACATGAGTACTTCTGAGTACTTGGTATTATTCAGTACTTCTACAGCATTCTCTGTGTCCCCACCTTACTGTCCAGGCTTCCCTCATTTCTTCTTCCTCTTCAGGCTCACTAAAATCTGTCCCATTGTGTTATGGAATAATCCTTTTGTATACTGTGAAGATATGTTGCTCTCATTGGTTTAATAAAGAGCTAATTGGCCAATAGCTAGGCAGGAAGAGGTTAGGTGGGACTTGCAGACAGAGAGAGAGCACTAGGATGAAGAAGGGTGGATTCATCAGGAAAGTCAGGGAGAAGCAAGATGAACATGGCATGTTAAAGAAATGTACTGCCACATGGTAGAACATAGATAAGAAATTTGGGGTTAATTTAAGTTGTAAGAACTAGTAAGTAAAAAACCTAAGCTATTGGCCAAGCATTTATAATTCATAATAAGTCTCTGTGTGATTATTTGGGGACTGGCTGAAAGGGCAGAATATTATGCCTACACTATGGTTAATTTATTTTTTAAGGTCTAAAACCTTCCCAACATCTTCCAAAATCCCCACATTGGAATTAATTTCTGCCTTCTTCTTCCTTCTGCAGACTTTCTTCATATTTCTATCTTAACACTAGCCTGTCTGTCTCACATTGCTATCTACAACTTTGCTTCTTCACCTGTTCTGTTTGCTAAGACTAAGCACAGTGTCCTCTGCACCAAAGTTGCAACAAATATTTGTCCAAGAAAACTGGATGAAAATGAACTACAAAGAGTTTATCTCTCTCATATTCCAATTTTTACTTCTACACTTGATGCTTATCTTTAAAACAATAGCTAGGTTTTGTCACTGAGTCAAGCCTTGGACAGAAAAAGAATTAAATCTTGAATTTCCTTTCCAGTATTGAGAAGGAAACTCATAAATGACACCATCCTGAAAGAAAGAGAGGAACTAAATCCACAAGGGTGGGGTCACAGCACCAAAGGACAGCCGACTTCCTAATTTCCAAGTGGTTGACTCACGCTATGGAGTTAAAGCAATAAGACATGGGAGACACTCAACAAGGAAAGCTTCCCACCAACCTTCGTGACTAGAGACTTGGGGGAATCCCTTACTAGGTGCCACATGATACCAGGGAAATTTCACACACACACACACACACACACACACACACACACACACACACACACACACGAGTTCTTAGTCTCATTAATAAAAGAATTTTTAAAAAGTCTTGAGAACAATTTTGCCATTGTTTAGAAGGAATATACCCCAGGGCAAGAAAGCTTTAAATCTCAACAACTCGCCAGAAGAGGGGAATGGAGGGGAGAAGTGGGGGAATGGCCATGTTTGTTTTTGTTTTTAACTTTTTGAGTTAAACTGGCAAGGAGTTTAGCCACTTTGGAGCAGGTAGCAATGTGGTAAGGAGACAGCTTCAGAGAAGAGAGGAAATTCAAAGTATCAGGAGAGGAATACTAACAGAAGAGACAAGAGACAGAAACAAGAAAAAGAAAAGTTGCACCTTTCCAAATAAGGAAGGTGGGCAGACCCAACAAACCCTGCAACAACCTCGCAGTGGCTTGTAGGGACTATGCAATGCAATGGGGCGGGACTTCCATGAAGGAAAAGTCCAGGATCTCATTAAAACAACTATTACTTTGCCCATCTCTCTGGAGTGGTTTAAGGCAAGTCCACCTTAGTTGCCTCCCAAGTTCCCTACTTCCATGTTGACATGTCTGTTGGTGTTCCCTTCCTTCAGGACTTATTTAGGCAGCCATGTTGGTGAGACTTCATGGGTCTAGCCTCTGACCCATGTTTCCAGGAGACACCCCCTCCCAGAACACTCCCTGTTCCTGTGGCTCTCACAGTCTTTCTGGATTCTCTTCTGCAATGCTCTTGAGCCTTAGGTGTGAAGATGCATGGCTTGTGTTGTAGGCGCATCAGCTGGGACGAGGCTCTGAAACTCTGCTTTTGGTCATTTGTTGTTGTCTGTAATTGTCTTTGTCTGTTGCAAAGAGAACTTTTGCGAGGGTTGGGAGCCATACTTCTCTGTGGTCTAAGGATGATATCTAGAGTGTAGTTAGGAATTCCACTGGTTTAGTAAAGTGAACAAAGGGCTGACAGCAACTAAGAAATGCCGAGAGCAGGAGAAAGAGCCTTCTCTAGGGAAGAGCTGCCAGCTGGTTATGGAGTGTTTATTCCTGAAAACATGTGTACAAATAACAGTATGAGGACAAGAAGGGTATGTTTATATATCACTCACTAAATGAATAATTTTAAAAAGTAAGAAACAATAACAGCAAAATAACATGGCTTGGGAGTTCTGCGTGTGGTCACAACAGTGGGGGAGGTAAGAACGGAGTAACTTTCAGTCAAGGCCACTCTGTTCTCTCCATTTTCCACCTTCCAATGGCAAGACAGAAACCGGCGTCCATACAAAAGCCAGCTGTAGGTTTATCTGTTCAGCAACAGTGAATCAGCCATTCACGGCATCTTTCATAGTAATTTTCAGTACAGCCAGCTCTCAAAGAGGAGGCTGCTGCCCATTTACATAGTAAGCCTTTGGCTTAAAATACTTGTCTTTAAGTCTCAAGAATGTTAATTCCTGGGTGTTTCCATTCCTTTCCTCAGCAAATTCAGGAACGTCCTTACTTTTCAGCTAAACATTCTCCAAATATTGACAGAGGTCCAAATCCTGGGCTGAATGATGGGCTGAATGGCCAAATGATGCAGTAAAGCAGGCCTGACCCCTGACCTCATGGAGCTTCCTTTCCTTTGGGAGAGATAGACACAAAGATAATTTCAAGGACAGATGTGGATTTCCAGCTGTCAAAGGGACTCTTGTGGAAGGGTAAATTTCTGAGGCAGCTTAAAAGGGACAGGAGGAGAGAGAGAGACTGGGCTTGACCTTTCAGCAGACAGGACCATGTTTGTTTGCACACTCAGAAAGGCAGCCTGTCTCCTCCACACACAGTTGCTGCTAGAGAAAAAAAAGATGGTTTCCACAGTTTATAGCACACAGCCCATGTTGTACATAGCTTGTATCCCACATTTCCTGCCTCTCCTTGCCTGGCCTGCCTGGCTGTAAGAAAAGATGGGAAGTAGATCATTTAGCAGGACACTGCCACTCCAAATCCAAGAGAGGTATGTAAAATGGGGATGTAAATTCTTTCTTAGCGACTTCATGCTGAGGAGAATTGTCTTCAGAGGGGAGTTGTGGGTTGGCTGAAGAGTGGGGAGGGGGTTCCTCTGGTCATTAGCAGGAGAAGAGTTTTAACTTGATCAGCGTGCAATTGCCATCCTGCATTCGTGGAGAGACTTCTGAAAAATAAGTTAGAAGGCTGTAAGCAGATGAGTTGGCCAGAGTAAAACTGAGAGATTTCTAGGGAGGTGAAGAGAGGAAATGGGCCCAGTGTTAATTCAGTGCCGGTGACCGGTCCCACTGCCAGGAGCGCTGCCCCGAAGGGAGCTGGCAGGAGCCACAGGGAGCTGCAGAGCACAGAAGGCAGGAAAGGAGAAACTAGAAGAGTAATGGAAAGAATGGTACCTGGGTAAGGGTTGAAGGCTCCTTGCAGCCAGAGTTCCATGAGGTCTTTGCAGATGTGTGAGGAACAAACACATCTGTTGTAGGGTGAGAGTCATTGGGGGAGCTCACGTGGGACACTTTTGGGGATACATGGTGTGGCGGTTTGAATAGGAATGGCCCCCAGAGACTCACGTGTTTGAATGCTTGGCCCACAAGGAGTGGCACTATTAGGAGGTGTGGCCTTGTGGAGGAAATGTGTCACTGTAGGGGCGGGCTTTGAGGTCTTCTATGCTCAAGCTGTGCCCAGTGTGGTACAGTCTCCTGCTGCCTGCAGATCAAGATGTAGATCTCTCAGCTCCTTCTCCAGCACTGTGTCTGCCTGCATGCTGCCATGCTTCCTGCCATGGTGATAATGGACCAAATCTCTGAAATTGTAAGCCAGCCTCAGTTAAATGTTTACTAAGAGTTGCTGTGGTCATGGTGTCTCTTCACAGCAATAGAACCCTAAGTAAGACATAGGGGTTCAGTGAGTAACCATTTACAAAACAGGGTAAAAACACAAGTATGGGGCACTAAGGAAGAATGAAGTGACAGGGAAGGAGCCAGATAGGAGGGAACAGAATCTCACACAGAGGAGAAGGCTTGGGCTGGATTTTTGTCTGGTCCCTGGCTCTGAGGCCCCATCTCAAACCAGTTAGGATTTGTTGGGGTGGAAGCAGCACACTTTGTGGAGGAGAGTTCAAATCCCAGTAGTAGTCAGATCTAGTTTTGGGGTGCAGTGGTAGACAAAGAATGGGGTTGGTCTTGAAGGCTGTTAAGCTGATCTGACATTTTTCTAAGGTATCTAGAGAGCTGGAGAGACAGAAAGGCTAAGTGACGCAAAGAAGGCTCCAGGCCAGCTCTTTTACTCTGAGTCAGGGTGGCAAAAAGAAGAAAGAGTTGGATGGCCATGGCCTGTTAGTCCCGCTTTTAGAGGTCACCCGAACTGCTTTCGGGGTTCTTATTGGGGGGAGGGGCCGCCAATCTCTTTGTAAGTTCTTCAGGCTGAGGAAGCAGAAATGCAGAAGGGCAGCAGTTAGAGCCTCACCAGAAAGTCCACCCAAGGGCCACACTTATCAGCCGGCAAACATCGGGAACATAAGCCGGGACGTATAACCGTGCAGGGAACACTAAAGCTAATGAGGACATTTTTTTCTACATCCAGATTACCCAAAGTCAATAGAAGGTTAAATATAAAGTTAACACAAGGTTAAACGCAACTGTCCAACTGGCTGGGCCAGGTTCTGTACAATGGTATGGTGACTAATTAGCTCTTTGTTACATCAGACTCCTGCATAAGAAAAGCACCTGGAAGCTTTGAAAAATAAGTCAGAGTCACCACCTCACTGACAATTTAAAAGAGAAACAGAATCATACAGCATCATTTTCATAGGATTGTCTAGCACGATTTCAAACAAACAAAAAAAAAATACCACTTGGCTATCCTGAATAACTTTCCAAAGCCGTGAACTGCGGTAAGTGAAAAGCCCCTGGAACCTTTGACCAAGTGAATCTTGAGACAAGATGGAGGGGGGCCTCACATGAGCCTCTGAGTTAGGGCCATGGGTTGTCTTACTCAGACATCTGGCTGTGTTGCCTGCATGGTTTTGTCTGAGTGTGGTCTCCTGTCAGGAGCTCACATGGTGTCAGAGAGAGACAGAGAAAAGTGAGCAGAGAGAAGGATGGAGACAGAGTGGAAAAAATGGCTGTCTGAGACAGATGGGTGAGCCTGCCAGCCCATGGATGAGGGTAATGGAGGTCTGTCCACGTGGAAGAGGACCTGGGTCACTTGTGAACCTCAGATTTCCTTCCTGAGTTTCAGAACTGTATACTAGAGTTCTAAGACAGGTAAAAGGGATAGGTGGCAGAGAGAGAGAGAGAGACTGGCAATTCAGCAGAAGAGACTGTTTGTGGGTGCACACAGCAAAGGGCAGCCTCTCTCTTGGGTGAGTGGCTGGGATTGCCAGAGGGAAAGACGGCTGTGACTCTTTACAGGGATTGGGGTAAGGGTCAGAAATGGTGGCACACAGCCCACACAGCCCAACTTTCCCTCATGCAACCTCTCCTTGTTGGCCTTGCCTAGCTGTAAGGGAAGCTGGAAAGCAGCAGTCTTTAGCAGGACACCACCCGAAGGGTGTGGCGTTTAATGACAGTGAGGGCGAAGATGGCAGGGGCAGCTTGAACAGCTGATCACTGTGACCTCAGTACACTGCCCTCTCTCGATCTGCAACATTATTTACTGGCCTGGGATCCAAGTGCCCACAAAACTATTTAGCTGTTCAGAAAGCTTAAAAGTAAAGACTGTTTCAAGAATCTGAGGACTGGAGAGATGGTTCAATGGTGCAGAGCACAGGCTACCCTCCCAAAGGACCAACATCCTGTTCCCAGCTCCCTGCTACTCAAGTGTCAAAGGATCCAACACTCTCTTCTGGCTCTGCCAGCACTGGGCACACATATGGTATGTATACATACATTCAGGGAAAACACACATACATATAAAGTAAAAATAAATAAATCTTTAAAAGAAGAATATGAGTGATGTATACGTCTTAATATGGAGTAGAGAAGACCTGATAGCTGTGGCCTGACATTTTTTAATCCACGAGTTTTTCTTTGATACTCTCGCCTCTTCCCGAGCCCAGAAGCCCGCTATAGTACCCAACTCTTGCTGTACTCTGTGCTCTGTGCATTTTCAAAGGAAAGCCAGGCATACAAAAAACAACTCAGAAAGAATCCTCACCATCAGTGTTTCAGATCAGCCAATCACTGGATTTAAGGACTAAACCAACTGAACATCCGAATCCATTTGCCCCAGGATCTTGTGATAGAAACCAGTCTTATGTAGCTAGGGGCGGCTCAGCTGATGAAGTGCTTGCCTTGGAAGCACCAGTACCTGAGTTCAATCCTCAGAACGCACATAAAAAATGCTGGACATGTGCTTCGATTCCTAGCCCAGGCAGGGGTAGGGATGAGGGTGGAGACAGATGGAACGCTTTCAGCCTAGCCTACTTAGTACGCCCTAGGCTAATGAGAGACCTTGTCTTAAAAAACAAACTGGGTGTGGGGATTTAGCTCAGTGGTAGAGCGCTTGCCTAGCAAGCCCAAGGCCCTGGGTTCAATCCTCAGCTCAAACAAAACCAGACTGAACAGTTCCTGAGGAATAACCGCTAGGGTTGTCTTCTGGCCTTGAGACACACATGCACAAATATTACAAAAGAAAAATAAAGTAAGAGGATTCTGGTACATTCTGTACATTTGACAACTCTTTAAAAAAAAAACATTTTCAAAGTTGACTTTGCTGATTCAAAGTGAGTTTGGAACCGACTGTTGAATTCTGTTTTTACCTACTGGCAAGCATACTCTGGTTCTTGCCTAGCAGAGGCCACACATTAATCTCATCCACCTCCATCATCCTGACACGCAGGATTGGCAGGATTTAGTAATTCACTGAAATTGGTTTCCCTTTGGCTGCACTAGCTCCAACATTCTGGACAAACCATATCTACAGTTTCAGCATAATGTAAGTGGGTCAAGACTCTCCTTCTTGAGCTGGGCTTGATAAATAAAACTAATGGCTGAGACTGATCATCCCTTTAGATGGCAATGCACAGAACTTACGATGGATCATGTAATCTGTAGCTCTGTGACATATATTAAATTCTAGACATGAAATGAATAATTCATGCAAATAAGCAAGAGCAAACATCTAAGAAAAAAGTCTGTGGAATAAATGACACACTTCATGAACTCTGATTTAGGATACCCTGTTAACATATTTCTAACTATCACCTGAGAGTGTGGTGTCATTTAAGAAAACTCTCCTATCTGATTTTTAAGTAGAGACTTGGGGGGATTTGGGGTGTGTGTGTGTGTGTGTGTGTGCATGT
Source organism: Onychomys torridus (assembly GCF_903995425.1). Taxonomy (NCBI): domain Eukaryota; kingdom Metazoa; phylum Chordata; class Mammalia; order Rodentia; family Cricetidae; genus Onychomys; species Onychomys torridus. The sequence continues at coordinate 108,350,800 of NC_050451.1, forward strand.
CTGTGTCTGTCTGTCTGTCGTCTGCTTCAATTACCTTCTACCTTGTGTTTTGAAGCAGGCTCTCTTATCAAAGTTGAAGCACACTAATTCAGGTAGACTATCTAGCCACAAGCCCCAGGGGTCTTCCTGTCTCCCCACCAGCAGCATTGGAATTACCAGTGTAAGCCGCTATACCTGATTTATTTCTGTAGGTTCTGGGGAGCTGAACTCAGGTTCTAAGCTTGTATGGCAGGCACTTCAGCAACTGAGCCATCTTCCCAGACCCTAGAGTCTTAAAAATAAATAGTAACAAAAACCTAAATATCCAGACCTCTAAGAAAAGTAATGTATATATTTTTCTTACACTACTATAAAGCAAATCTTCAGTTTAGAAGATTAAAGCCCCTCCAAAACTTTAACTAAGGGAGAGGTAAAACTGTCATGAAGGTTGTGAGTGGCAGATTCAGATTCTTTCATTTCCTACTGAGTGGATCTCTGAAGATAAAATATAAAAGTGTTGATAGTTAAACTTACACACTTAAATTAGTATGGCTCAAAGTAACATAACCACTCACCCCCAGCTTGGTTTTTGGTTTGCAAGGCAGAAAGGGTTAAAAATCTACTTCCACAGCTTAGACTACACAAAGCCATGATACCACCGAGATCCTGTCTGGAAGACATGCAAATGGGAGATGACATGATTGCTTATCACTATGCTCAGTGGAGAACGTCACTCATCAGCCCGGCCTGAGGGATGAGAGGGGGTTGGAACCCATGACCAGGTGGCACTGACCTCTGCCACAGAGATGCAAAGATAAGCGTTTCTACAGCCTCAAAAGCTCACAGAGTACTTGAGTATTGGTACTGAACACTCAACAGGGAGGGAGCACAGTGCTTTGGTCAGTTAAGTTCTGCCTAGGAGACTATAAGAAAGCAGAGTAGGTTTTTCTGGAGTGTTCTAAGGATACTTTACAAGATTTTTGACTTTGTCATGTCAATTGTACGTAGTTAATTTGACTTTTTTAATCACTAGATAACAATCATCATTGTAAAACTTGTGATGTTTTTGGTCTAAAGTTGCAAAGCTAGAGACTGGCACGACCCCCACCCAGCCCTGGCACTCCCCCTGCCCCGCTGCACACGAAGAAGCAGAGATTTCCAGCTCTTCTTTGTGTTAAATTTGTTTTCACGGAATCAAAGGTTGAGTCGTCTCTATCAGGGATGATGATGATAACTTTAGAAATCCATGTTTTTGTTGAAGTGTTGGAAGAACAACAGTGCCAGTTGTCAGAGATTGCAGTGACCTGTCCACACCATGAAGTTTCCTGGCGTGGCTATGAGCCACATGACCTAGGATGACACCATTGACTCCAGAACCAAGTCACCATTTGACAAGTGTCTGTGGAGGTTAGGGATGAATGAAGAAATAACATCTAAACCAAGCAAAGGCTTTACATCTGGGCCTTTTGATGGAGTTGTTGGATACCTTTGAGTCCATGCAAGCAGGTTTGAAACGCCAACATTTGTGGTGGGGCTCTGGCATAGAAACCTCTGAGTCACTCTACTGTGGTTCCAGATGCCCCCTCCGCCATCATGTCTGAACCCTGCCCCTTCAGTGTCTCGAACTTACCTTGGGCCTGCCTGCTTGTTCCATTGATCTGTCTGTTACATTTTTCTCTCCTCTCATCCTTCCATTACTTCCCTTCTCTTTTTCCCTCCCTCCCTCCATCCCTCCCTCCGTCCCTCCCTCCGTCCCTCTCTCCCTCTGTTCCTTCTTTCCCAGAATGGTTTGTGCATCTAGGCTGCCAAAGTCTCTAGGCCCCAGCCTAGGATCTAAGGAAAACACAACCTCAGGGAACTCCCCACTGCGTCAGTCTTAGACTTGCTTAGTCTCTAGCTTTCAGAGTCTAAAGTTTGTTTCATGGATCGCCACCAGAGTTTTAGGCTGTGCCTAAACAAAGACATAGGAAAAGTACATCTCTGTCATTTTCCCAGAATGGCCATCCTCCCGTCTTTTCTTCCTCAGTGATCAGGGTAAGTATCTGTACTATAAACTCTCTGTACCTAAATGTGCATGCTCGCTTGTGTGAGCACATCCACAGTTCCCATCACAACCATTCCCAGAGTCCCTCACTGCTCCAGGTAGAATCTTATGCCCATCCTTTCCATTCTCCCCTACTGTAGGTCTCCACAGACTCGGGCAGCGCCTCACCATCTGTGATTGGCTGATTTTGCTCTGTACACCGTGTTCAGGGTCTGTTGACTGCTGGAGAATGGCTGTCCTTCTGCCAGACAGCTGCCGTCTTCATCCCATCTGCTGTGGCTGCTTGTAAGAGACCATCATGACCAGGCCTGTTGATGTTTCCTTAGGGATGGAGGTGCCAGGGAGGGTCGCCTGACCGTCACCTGAACTCCACTCTTCCCAGCCATTTGTATGCAATTCTGTTCTGCTTGTACCTGGCCTTAGGATCTTGGGAGGGTGCTAGAACAGAGGCTGGGAAAGGCTAATGGAGGTGGGGGAAGCCATCATGAAGGTTAAAGACTTTCTGCTGCATCTGCTTCAGGGGCCCACAGTTCTGTAAGCAGCCCCTCACTCATGCTCTGTAATTAAGCCGGATAACTTTACTGGTTCCCACAGCGAACTTTTTTGAGATAGTACTGTGGTTTGTCATTGGTACCTTACAGGGAAGATACAGATGTTGCTTACCTCTCCTCAGGAAAAGAATTCCATCAACATTCACATCACAGCCTATATGAGAATTTCCTTCTTCTTACTGGCTGGATGATATTCTCTTTATGTAGATATACAGAATCACACTCTGCATATTTGGTTTTCTGCCAACGGGCAGTCCATTGTTTCCTAGCTTGCCTTTTCATGGGGTAGTGCTGCACTTATGGTGAGAAATGAGTGGTCACAAGATGGGAAGGGGACATGTGAGAAGGGCGTGGGCATGCGGATGTCTTACCTGGGTTTGCCTTTCTGTTCATTTTTCTTGGTTCTACTAAAGGCTGCAGAACAAGGAGACCTTGATACTTAGTCCTGACATCTGAAACCATTGGCAGCTACTTTTCCTTTAGGATGCCAGAGTCAGGCATTCTGTACAGCTGGCAGACTGGTGCATAGAAACTGCAGTAACCTTCCAGAGTGGGTTTATCCACAATATAATCTGCTATTTTTAAATGCCAAAAAGAAAAGAAAGGAAGAAAAAGTAATATTGAGAGTCTGTGTGCATCCCTGCTCCCCAGGCTTCATCAGGCCCTGTCAGAGTGTAGCCTGTGCAGAGCGCTAGGAACTGTCACTGAGCCTCAGGGAACCAGCCAACCCAACCTGTAAGCAAATAAAAACCAGGAACCCTGCGAGCGACTATGGGCGGGTGCTTTGCAGAAGACCTGGTCAGGGTACTAAGTCCTATATTAAGAATATGAGACCATGAGCTTGGGCTTTGGTAACGGTGATTTGCTGGTGGGAACTCTGACATCACAGGGCAAGCACACCATCTGCACCCTGACTTGTCAGGTGCTCCAGGAAGGCAGAGTTGATTCAATAGGATATGCACACTTCTACTAAGAAGTAGCAGCACACCTCTGTGAATATCTCCAGTGTTGTGATTTGACTCTCCTCTCTCTTCTCATTCTCTCTCTCCTCTCCTCTCTTCTTCTTCTCCTCCTTCTCCCTCTTCTCTCTCTCTCTCTCTCTCTCTCTCTCTCTCTCTCTCTCTCTCCCTCTCTCTCTGTAGATCAGACTGGCATCAAGCTCCACCTTCCTCTGCCGCTCTCCTTGGTGCTGGGATTAAAGGCATGTGCTGCACCACCACCACCCAGCTGGGATCTGACTCTTAATTGACTCCAGAGGCCATGTACTAGATAGAGGCTTGTTCTCCAGTCTGTGGCCTGCAGGAAGGGGACAGAACCTTCAGGAGGTGGGGCTTTGGGGAAGGAAGTTAGGTCATAGGTGTATAGCCATCCCCCTCTCTTTCTCTCTGCTTCCTGGCCACCATGCGAGAGCAGCACTGTCCCACCGTGAGTCCTCCACCACCTTCTGCTGCCTCAGCAGGAGAGAAACAGAGGCAGCTAACTGGCTGTGCACTAAGGCTGAATCTTCTTCCTTTTCAGCTGGCTGCCTTGGGTATTTTGCACGGTAACAGAAAGCTAACAGACAAGGTAACACAATAGCTCCCTGAGTTTAGATTTGGAACCTTAGATTGACTCAGGATATAAACATTTCAGAGCAAGGCTGTTGCTCTGTCCTCACAGACAAACCTCCGGGCGCCCAGATGTGAATCCTGGCTCTGCTTCCCTTTGGGCCGGCTCTGTTCACGACAGGCATCTGACATGTCACTGTGGGACCCTGGTGTCAGAAGCTAAAACTTTATTTTACTCAATTCTGGAGTCTAAACCAGTGAAGAAAAGCCATTAGTCCCATTCCAAACACACACAAAAAATGTTATTTATATCTAATATAATTATATCAAATTCAGGGCTGGCAAGATGGCTCAGAGGGGACTTGCTGCCAAGCCTTTCGATTCTCAGAAACCACACAGTGGAAAGAGAGAATTCACTTTCCTAAGTTGTTCCTGTCACTGTGGCATGTGCATATATGTACACACACACACACAAATAAATAAATAAAAATTAAAGTCACAAATGGAAGCTAAAAGAAGAAAAATCTCTGGGTATAGAAACAGAATAATTAAGACTTAGAATACAAAGTAGGAACTGAAGTTGAGGCTGTCTGCCCCAATCTGAGGGCCATGCCCAAAGACAGGTTGAGCACCTCAGTTAAGGGGCATAAAACCATTTCCTGAGGCTCCACCTGTTTTCTGGGTAAGCTAGATGTTGTCTGAAAGTGGAACCAGATAGCTTCATTTTGCTTTTTGGTTTCTCTAGAAGACAGCTGGGAAATGACTGCTGTATAGGAATAGTAGTATATGCCTGTCAAGCAAGACACCTCCTTTGGTACTTGTGGACTAGCTGCAGGAAATACTGCACCAGGCTGAGCTGGGAGCCACAGGGCAGCCCAGGCTCCACTTTGCATGACCCAGTTGTTGCCTGCAGATGCTGTACTATGCTTAATTATTGAACCTGAAAGTGAGAATGTAGTCCATTGTCACAGAAACAACAGACTATCTCCCTCAGGGCATTGGGCAGGACCTTGAACATCCAAAGACTCCAGAAGCCATTGCCATCAGCTAGATGCAATTCGATTCTGAGTAATGGTTGGGCCTTAATATATTAGTGCTGACAAAATAACAGTAGAAAGAGGTTTATTTCTAATGTGAATTCAATAGGAGTTGTGAGAACACATTACAGTAGAATAACTCAGTCTTTGTCACAAGTCATAGAAGCTCTTGATGCTAACATTTAGTATACTGCTGGCCTGGATGAGGGGTCTCGTGCACTGGACCTCCCCGTGAGGAAAGCTCCCTGAACAAGGAGATACCACCTCTATGACTGGGAGAGCCACTGCTGCTTTGTTTGGATGCTCTGAGAATCAGCATCACTGACTCTTTTCTATGTTGTTGTCCTCTAAAGATTTATTTGCATTGGAGTCCAAAGGGCTTTCCCCAGACAGGGTTCAAGTGTCCAGTCCTCTGGATTCCAGTTCTAAGCTGCTAAAAGCAAATATACCAGGCTGTCCCATGAGCTTGGAAAGATGTACCATGACATTCTCTATGCCAAGGAATACATGTGTTACAAACACGGATCCTCTGAAGTCAATTTAAAAATATTCACAGGGACCTACAAAGAGATATAAATGATTGTGTGCATTGTACTCTGTGGCTTCAGTACCAAGAATCTCTTTTTTTCTATTTTTTCCCAAATATATTTGAAAATAAGTTGGGCATATGGACACACAGAAGCATCATGTTCTGAGTAGGTAGAAATGCCATTTTTGCATGCTCAACTGTGCCTCTGAAAACTTCTGTACGGAAGCAGATCATTGTGTAATTCATGAGCATCATGCCAAGGCCCCAACCAGACAGCCACTGTGGACTCATAAGGAGGCAGCATCTTTGGTGTCTCCCCCTGGCTTCTGTCATCTGGCTCCTCCTGCCTGAGCCTCCTTGCAGTCAAGCTCTGATCCTCTAAGCTGTCCTCTGTCTTTACCAGCCTTCAGGCTGCTCTGAGAGAAGAGACTCCCAGGAGAGGATAAACACACACACACACACACACTTCCTTAGCCACTTGCCCAAGTCCTGGAATTCAGACATCCTTGACTTCCAAGCAATGACAATGGAAAGGGAAAGCTCACAAAATGTTAAAGGGACCAAAACTATCAAGGACATGCTTAAGAGTTTTATAAATTAGCCTATTGCTTTTTATCCTTGATGACTAATTTCTAAAACTCAAATTTGCCTTGATAATGGCTTATTACTGTCCGTTTACTTTTACCCAATCAGAACTAATTTTATTGAAACAGAAGTTGGTGTGATTCTTTAAAGAATAATGTTGCTGGGTGGTGGTGGCACATGCCTTTAATCCCAGCACTCGGGAGGCAGAGGCATGCGGATCTCTGTGAGTTCGAGGCCAGCCTGGTCTACAGAGCCAGATCTAGGAAAGGCGCAAAGCTACACAGAGAAACCCTGTTTTGAAAAAAGAAGAAGAAGGAGGAGGAGGAGGAGGAGGAGGAGGAGGAGGAGGAGGAGGAAGAGGAGGAGGAGGAGGTCATTTTATGTCTCATGGCAACACAACTGTTTAATTAGAGAAAACAAAAACTTTTAATATTTTCCTATCATTATTCCTCAGTATGTATCAAATTATTATATATTGAATTCTGTTCAATTTTTTTTTTAATTTTTAAAGTTGCTGCTTGAATTGCTCACTTGAGACTAATATAAAAAAATAATTCAATGAATTATGGCTTGGAGTTAGACAGATATTCCAACAATTTGAGAAATGTCCCTAAATATACTTCTGCTACTTGATACTATGCATTTATTTGAATTGGCATTCTCAACAGTGACAATTATAAAATCAAAATACCAGTAACTCTGAAAAGCAGCAAAGATGGTCTGCATCCTGCAATGTCATTCAGCCAAGCTTTCTCTGTAAAAATAAATAAGTGATCCATCTCATTAGCATGCAAATTTACTTTCATCCTTGATAAATGCTAAAATTATATGCATACCAAAGAATAATTTTTAAATAAACTTTTTATGACTTACTATCAGTAAATGTTTTTGTAGACCCATTTTATATACCTATTCAAAGACACACACATGCAAACAGCCAAGACCCTGAATGGAGCTCAATGTTCCAGGAAGTCAGCTACTTGGGAACTGTAGACAGTAAGTGGCGACCCCACCCCAGACACCATGCGGTTACAAAAAGAGACAACAGACCCTACAGTTTCATAAATAGCTACCTAAGGCAAACAGCCACCTCACCCATTCTGCCCTGGTGGAACCCCTTACAGAACCCTCAGCTTGAAGCATGGAATGTGTTCTCTTGAACTCTGGACATGGTGTTTCTGGGTCCCGTACCCTTATCACAGTGTGGCCAGGTCATCTAGAGTTCCACCTTTTATTTCTTCCTACAAACTTAATTCTTACATACTCTTACACCTTGTGAGTTTCAAAAGGCCTAGTACAAGGCAGCTGTCTTCTGTGTCATCTCAGGTCACTCCATCTGCATAGGACAGCAACTTCCAGGCTACTCCCAAGACAGGTGCAAATGTCAAGGTTTGGAACCACTCAACACAAGAAGCAGTGACAATGAGTGGGCTTTTAAAATAAAAGACATACTAATTTTTATATTTATTTATTTGTGACTATGGGGTAGACTACCATGAAGCTTGTGTGAAGGTCAAAGGCCAACTTATGGGCATCAATTCCTCCAACAGAACCACATCTACCAAAAGGCCACACCTCCTTTAGTGCCACTCCCCTGGGGGCCATTTTTCTTCAAACCACCCAGGGTCATTAAAAAGTGAGCAGTAAATTGTACCTCCAATAATAAAAGATGTGTTTATATGCCTACTATAGTCTAGATTTTTAAGTATTCTTAATATAGGTATAGAAAATAACATTAGAAAAATCATTACAACCATATTTAACCAGAAAATACATAATGGGAAACAGATCTGTGATGTTTATTACAAGCTTTTATTTTAGTTTATCTATTATTACCTGAGGGTTTTTTTCCTAAAACATTTCATTTATCTATAACTTGTTATTCCTCACAGTTTCATTTTGTTGTTGAAGAGATTTTTCTATAACAAAGTACAGAAAGGCATTCTGAGGGAGACATTGTAAATGAAATTATTTATGCAAAAAGACTGTTTTTATATTTACTAGTCTATTGAATGCTTCTTTTCAACCCAATTCTTTTCATTTTCACATAACACACACCAGGACAGCTCCCAGGAACAATAACTACAGGCAAAACTCTCCCCTGCCTGGTTTCATCTCTACTCTTCCATCTTCTATTTTGTGAGAGTTTGAGTCCTTTCTGCTCAAGGCCCTTGAGTTCACTACTTCTTATAGAGTTCTCTTCTGAGGCCCACAGTGTAGATGGCCCTTTTGAATAATGCCTTCCTTTAGATGCAGCCTTGCACTCTTCTTCACCTTCTAAATATTTTTTGTACATATGTACATGTCTGTGTGTAGGTGCATGTGTCTGCAAGTTCACATGCATATGCACATAACACACACACACACACACACACACACGGAGGCCACAGGCAACCCTGAATGTTGTTCCTCAGACAATTTTATCATTCCTCCACGGTTTTTCCCCGGGTAGAATCATTCCCTGGACTAGAATTTATAAAGTAGTATAGGCTATGTGGCCAGTGAGCTCCAGGATCCATGTTTCTGACTCCTCAGCCCTGGGTTCACATATGTATTCCAGCATACCTGTACTTTTATATGGATGCCAGGGATCAAACTCTGTCCCTCATGTACACACTTTACCAAATGGTCCACATTCCGTGTCCTCTTCTGTCCTCACGTGAGCACTTTACCGCATGAGCCAAATCCCCCGTCCTCTGTAAACATCTTTCTCTTATTATTCTATAAAGTTTGCAATCTTGCTTTGAGACTCTGGCCTCTGGCTTTTCTCTAGAGAGTACTGGTAGATGGTAATTCCTACATTGAACTAAAGAACTGGGTAAAACCCAAGATGTACAATCCCATCCCACAGTGATGGAGGTTTAGCTGGGCTTCAATCCATGCCTGCATAGTCCTGCAGCTTCTCAAAGCAACATGCATGACAACTGAGGGCAACACACTTCTGAAGCCAAAGGGACCCTGTGGTGCCAGTGTTCAGCGTTAGGTCTCCACTGCTAAGCAGGTTGACACTTCTGAGGCAAAACTGAATTTCCTCTTACTGAGTTTTCTTTTGTCTTTCCCACAAATACAAGAATGAAGACCTAACTGCTGGAGTCACTGTTGGAATAGGGCTTCCATGAACATAGATGTGCATGTGATTAAGATGAGGACAGGGACACCAGTATCTCACCTAAATCTTACATTTTATTTTATTTTTGTACTGGAGATTGAATCTTAGTTAGGGTTCCCATTGCTGTGAAGAGACACCATGACCACAGCAACTCTTATAAAAGAAAGCATTTGATTGGGGCTGACTTACAGTTCACAAGTTTAGTCCATTATTGTCACATCAGGAAGCATGGTGGTAAGACATGGTGCTGTGAGAGGCAGCTGAAAGTTCTACATCTGGATCCACAGGCTGCAGGGAAAGAGACACTGGGCCTGGCTTGAACATCTGAAACCTCAAAGCCCCCCACCCCCAGTGACATACTTCCTCCAATAAGGCCACGCCCACTCCGACAAGGCCACACCTCCCACAGTGCGGCTCCCTGTGAGCCTGTAGGCCATTTTCAGTCAAACAACGGCAGAGCCTAAGTCCTTTACTCCGCATGCTAAGTTGATGGCCTACCATGCAGCCACATTAACTCTTTCTCATCTTAGTTTAAAAACAGACCCTTGCTAAGTTTCTCGGCCTGGCCTCGAATTCACCATGTAGCCTAGGCAAGCCTTGAATTTTGACCACTTGGCATTAGAAATCCTGGGATTAGTTATGGAACATGAAAGAGCAGGCAATCTGGAGTAACTCTACATTTTAAGGAGACGTTGCTTTAGTGTGCTTTCCTCATTGATAAAGGAAAAAACAATTACATTTGTTTCCCTTACCTCAATCTGCATCTTTCTTTCTTCTTTGTTTCCATCTTCCTTAGGACTCATCCAAGCAGTCCTGCGGCCACTTCAGATCAGGGCTCTGGCTTAACTCTCCTTAATCTTTGACTAACCCACTTCCTCTTCTCCATTTTTCTTGACTTCTATGAATTCGTGTATAAATGATATATAATAATATTGGGCCCTGGAAACTACTTCTGTTATTTTAATTCTTTATCTATTATATGACATTTTTTTGTTTATTTATATTGTTTTTCTCATCTGATGTTCTCTTATTTGGATTAATTACAACTATTTCAAATGTAATTGACAGTATGCTTATCTCTCCTACTAGAATAAAGCTCTTTAGATCAACTGTTTACTGTTGTATCCCAAGAACATAGAAAACTAGAGCAAATGCCCAATTAATACAATACTGCTATACTGCACTGGGAATGTTCACAGGATGAAAATGCCCTCAAACACTTGCTGCTTTCTAAACACCACTCTGTGGTGTCACAAATGAGGTGTTTGCTGACTTGTACCTGAATCCCAGACACCCCCAGCCTGGTGGTCTTTCCATCCTGATGAGAACAGAGCTGTGTATCTAGTTCTGGATAACCACGGGCAGAGGCCAAAACGCTGCTGTTAATGGCCAATCCTGGCTCACCCAGCTTCCTGGGCAATGACGGAAGGAAACTGCTAGGTATGCCAATGGCACTGCCCACCCCTCTGCTGTGGGAAGTGAATCACACTGAAGTTCCGTTTCCTTCAGAACCTCGAACTCAGATTCTCCAGGCTTCCCCTTTTCTCCCTTAACCATCGAGCCTTCTCTTTCCAAAATGATCTCCTCAAAGTTGCCTTTTTGAAACATTTATTTCTTCACCCAATAGATTTCTTCCGCAGACTCATTGCATACTGTGTGAGTAGTCTCAGAGGCCTAGAAAGTCAGTCACCCATCCCCTTCATAATCACCAGCAACATTTCCCAGAAGCCCAATGGCCTTTCATGTTCTTCATGTTCTCCTTGTTCTGATTCACGAGACACCAGGCTTTAGTAGGGAACAAAAGGAGTCAGGGTTTAACGATTAAGAAGCACTAATTAAGTCACAAATGCCCATTACAAACTTGTTTATATTAAATTCTGTGCATATTTGCTTCTTGCTGAACTCACAAAGCCAGAAAACACAGTACATTTCCTATTTCATTCCACCCTTTTCAACATTTTTTACAGATAGAACAGAGCTGTGTTTCCATGGTAACCCAAGTGTGACAATTGAGGGTATCTGGATATAGGTGAGATATCTCCCTTCAGATCCAGTGGGGAGAAGAGAAATTAAGTTTTCATTTTTTCCTTTTTCTCCCAGCAACACACTTCTGAGGCCAAAGGGACCCTGTGGTGCCAGTGTTCAGCGCTAGGTCTCCACTGCCAAGCAGATTGACACTTCTGAGGCAAAACCGAATTTCCTTACAGTGTTTTCTTTAACTGTTGGAACAGGCTTCCATGGACACAGATGTGAATGTGCTTAAGATGAGGACGCGGACACCACTATCTCACCTTGTACGGGGGTTGAACTAAGGCCCTCTGCTCTGCATGCTAAGCATGTGTCCTCCCACAGAGTCCTATTCTCAGCCCCTTTTAATCTTAGCGTATAAATAAGCACTTACTAAGTTTCCAATCCTGGCCTTGAACTCACCATGTAGCCTAGGCAAGCCTTGGATTTTGAACTTTTGCATTTAGAAATCCTAGTAACTGGGTTTAGAGCTATGCAGCACCACACTCCATCCTGACATCCTTCTTATTATTGTAGCAACTCTCCTTTCAACCAGTGTTGCGCATGCTACCACAAATCAGGACTGTGTCATCATCCAACCCACAATAGGTAAGAAAATACGTTCCTGCTCGCAGCTTTTGTTTTGTCTGTTGGTGGCAAACAAAACAAAACAAAACAAAAAAACTTTCATGAAGTAAAAAACTGAGGCCCATCAGGATGGAAACAAATGAACTGCAGCTACACCATAGGCTGCATTCTTTACACACGATCAAAACGAAATGTCAGGGAGACAGCTCAAGAAGCTCTTATTCCCAGCCATGCTGGGTGACGTGACTAGGGATCCACTCAGGACTTTGTGATAATTGTTATCACATTTCCTTTAATTCACAGTCTCTCAACTCTAGGGGGAACTAGGAATCAGAAAAAGACTTGCTTAAGGTTATCCCCTGGATCCCAAATCCTAATACAACCCCACCCCCCAAACCACTGGCCCTATGTAGGTTTCCAGCTCCACCATATTGCACGGTACTAGAAAGATTGACTATGATAGTTACCTTTAGTTGCCAACTAGACCGCATCAAAGAGCACCTACAGTACCTGAGGACACTTCTGGGCATGTCCGTGCAGGATATGCCCCAGAGGATTAACCAAGCGAGGGCAGGGAAGAACAACCTTGACTGTACTTGCTGCCATCCTACTAGCTAGGGTACTGGACTGATTAAAAAGGGGAAGAGGGCTGAGAACCAGAACTCTGTTCCCTGCTTCCAGACCCTCAGATATAGGTAAGTGGACTCCTGCTCTGGCCACAGGAAGCCATTCCAACCACGAAAGACTGAATCCCACGAGCCAGGAGTGAAAATAAGCTTTTCCTCCTTTAAGCTGGTTTTGTCAAGTATTTGGTCACAGCGGTGAGAAAAGCAACCAACACAGGCTGTTATAGCCACAAAGAAAATGTGACACTTCTTGGCTCTGTTTAGTCCCCCATGTACCTGGAAATGTCATCATCCAAACACATAGTTTGAACTGTACCAGGAGCATTCTGCCTTTCCTAGGAAAAACCATAGCTGCTACTGAGCTCAAGTAATCTCCGCCAAGCTACTAGTCTTTTGGAAATTAGACTTCTAAAATCCAGCTCTAGCACTACCTGTACAAACCTCTTGAAACATTGCTGCCAAAGTCATTCAGACATGAAGCACCTGGGCATGCTCTCTCAATTTCAGTTCACTTCCTGACTAGCTTAAAACAGGAGAGAAGAACCTCTTGAGTTTCAACTCCCAGAAAATATTCCTGATGCTTCCTCATAATTTTTCTTCACTGCCTATCTCTGGCTAAGATTCAACTTCTTAAATCTTCATAGTACAGAATCAAGAAGTAATGACCGACCTATGTAGGCCAAAATAATGACTGAGCTAAATCAGCAACCCACTGTATTCATGCATTCAACCCACAATAGTCCAAAAACATTAGAGAATGGTGTTCTGTACTTAGCATATGTTTGTTATGTGATTCATGTCCCCCTCCCAAGTACTATACAATAAATATTTGCCTAACATTTATAATATATTAGGTATTGCAAGGAATCTAGAGATAACTGGAATATAGGAGGATGTGTAGGCTAAATCCAAATACGGCATTTCATATAAGGGATTTAAGCAAGTGCAGGTTTTGGGTCTGGGAAGTGTCCTGGGACCAAGCCTCCATGGATATGAAAGTAGTTTACCTTTTCAGTTTGACAGGGAAGTTGCTCTAAATTGTTTTCAATGAAAATCTGTAGTTACATCGGAGCTAGATAATTCAAGCACACGGAATGTTTTTTAAATGTTCAGAAACAACAGGCAGCCAGGGACTCCTGTATTAGAATACATATTTGTACTCTGACAAGTGACAGAAAAGATGGCAAAGAATGCTTTGCTGTTAGAGGAACTCAGGCCCAGAGCCACTCTACATTGACCTTGTGGGAAATCTGAACGGTGGAAGGGCACACTGAGCTCTGACAGAACTGGAAAAATATAGCATTCTCAAGAAACGTGAGGCAGTAATGGCCAGGGGTCGTCATTTCAAGGACATAGTTTAATGAAGATCAATACAATGGCCAGTTACTGCAGGTTGAAGGGGAAACATCTCATAAATTCCGGCTGGGAGAGTATGACGAGGATTCAGTGGCCAGAGACACGCTGTTTTAAAACTGAGTGAAAAAATAGACATTTTAGGAGGCACGTATGAGGACCACAGCAAATGATGCACGGTGGACACCTCCTGGGAGACCGGAAAATTTCTCACCCCGAAGACAAAAGTCCCTGTTTTCTCGATTCAGCCCACGATCCAGGCCCTCCTTCGCCCCCACTTCCATGCCCATCTCCAGGCAGAACGCCACGGGGGCGACGTTAAAACAGAACTCACCCCTCCACCCCGCAGGCACCCCGCTCCCTCCCCGCAGCACGGCCGGGTTGGGCCCTTCCACCTCCGCCCCTCCCAGTCCCGGCAGCCCGGCACCGCCTCCACACCAGACGGGGAGGCCAGGCACCGGCAGAGCTCTGATTGGCTCAGCCTAAGCCTCGTCGTTCACCTACTGGTCTACGATTGGTTACTAGAGCGTGCGCAAGCGCACACGCCCAGGCCCGCCATGCTCCGGGAGGGGCGTTGGCTCAGTCTAGGACTGGGCTTTATCCCGATTGGTTCACAAGATGAGACGCCTTTCTATTGGTCAAGAGTGGCATTCTAGCGTCCAGAAACGTGACCTGATTGGCTGCAGTGAATCCAAGCTTCCGCGTAGACAGTCCCTCAGGCTGTTGCTGAGGTGTCCTGAAGTCTCCTGACCGTGACTGGTACATCCGCGCTCCAGGTTTTCCAGGCGCCCGTGGCTGCCTGTCAAGGTGTGGGAGGAGCTCGGATTACGTCAATCACGAAGGAGGGAGGGACTAGAGGGTGATGGGTGGGACCTTGCGACGTCATCGGGAGTAGACCGAGTTTGCGTGTGGCCTGGGCGCCGCCAACTCGCCGGAGTCGCGCTGTTGGATGCCAAGCTTCCATTGGCTTGTGTTACTTCGGGCAGCGGCCCCAAGGCTGTCGTCGCCCTCAGGGCTCACGTCGTCCCGTTTCACAAGATAAAACCAAGCTCTCCTAATGCTGACAGGCTGGTGTTGTCGGCCAGAGGCCGGCCCGTCGTGGGGTCTCCAAACACCGTGTACACGTCTTCCTATCCCCAGGGCCCCTCCACTTTCACCTCGCCGGCAATGTCTGAGCGTGGGAGTCTGACGTCGCCCGCCTAGGGGCGGGGAAAAGAGCGCGCAGGCGCAGCGCGAAGGCCTGTGGGGCTGGGTGTTGCCAGGCGTCTGCGGAGCCCGCTTATTTAAGCGCGGCGCAGGCGGCGGCGCCGCGCGGGACCTCGCGGAAGCGCGCGGCCGGTCGCTAGGCGACGGCGGGAGAGGCGGGGCTTCATCTAAGTCCGCCCCATCCGGCTGGCCCCGCCCCCGGCAGCGCTGCGGCTCGGGCTCGGGCGCGCGCTCCAGCGCCGGGGAAGCGGCGGCGGCGGCGGCAGGAGCTGGGCGTGGAGGCGCGAGGGGCGGGGCGGGGCGGGCGGCACTGCGGGCCCGCGGCTCGGGCGGCTCCGGCTCGGGCTCGCGCTCCATCGCTGCCGGCGCCCTCGGGGCTGTATCGCCGCCCGGCTTGGCCCGGCTCACAGGGCAGGGCCGTGGCGCCGGCACCCAGGGCGCTGGCGCGGCCGTGAGCCGGCGTGTCCGCGAGGGCGGCGGGGCCGCGGGGTCGGGGCGCGGCGCGCGGGCGCAGGTCTATGTCGCGGGCAGCGGCGGCGGCGGCGGCCGCGCAGGGACGATGCGCGAGTACAAAGTGGTGGTGCTGGGCTCGGGCGGGGTAGGCAAATCCGCCCTGACCGTGCAGTTCGTGACCGGCACCTTCATCGAGAAATACGACCCCACCATCGAGGACTTCTACCGCAAGGAGATCGAGGTGGACTCGTCGCCGTCGGTGCTGGAGATCCTAGACACGGCCGGCACCGAGCAGTTCGCGTCCATGCGGGACCTGTACATCAAGAACGGCCAGGGCTTCATCCTGGTCTACAGCCTGGTCAACCAGCAGAGCTTCCAGGACATCAAGCCCATGCGGGACCAGATCATCCGCGTGAAGCGGTGAGCAGATCGGGGCACGCGGGGGCTCGGCGGCTGCGGCGATCCCCGGCCCCGGCCCGCCCGGGATGCACCACCTCCTCCTGGGGCTTAGATTTGCGGGCTTTGTTTCACAACTAAAATTGGGCATCCCGTTAAACCCCAGCTCAGCCCTTTGTCTCTAGGACATTGGTAGCGCTTGTTCTGTACCCCGGAGAAAACAAAGTTTCAAACTTGCAAGGAGAGAAGGGATGAGTAGGTGGGCGCTAGGGAAAGAAGCTAAGTGTAGGCGCGCCTGTGCAGAGTGAGCGCGCGCCCAAATCCACCCTTATGAGGTTTGACAGCCAAAACTTGCACACACGTATTCTGTGACAATGTCAATATGAGTTAAGAGGGCCTTTCTCATCGCGGAAAAGATTGAACGTTGCCAAGAGGTTGGCAGAAATGAATTGGTGCAAAACTTTAAAGAAACATTGTCAGATAATTTGAAGATCTCACAACATTCATCAGGGTTGACATATAGAAGCACGCTTATGACATTTACATTGAAATAACTCAGCTCTCCCCCCACCCCCCACTCCACCACCTCTACTCACTCACTCACTCATAAAATCTACCCTCATTCCCCGCTCAAAAAAGGAAGGAAACTATTCTTGGAAACCAAACAGAAGTTTTGTGTAAGCTGTAGCATATGTATCAGCTAGTTTAAAGTTAATGGGGGTTGGAGGAGTTGATGCAAACAAGCTTTTCCGGGTGTAAACTGTTCAAAGAATGCATTTTGGATGTGGCTGGTAGTCTGAATGCTTTCAATGTTTTCTCTTAAGTTGATGCCATGTATTTTCCCCTTAACTTAAATATTGGAAATCTAACTTGTTATTGTGGAGTTTGGCAGTATTTTCTAGTTCCTCTTAATTAGTAACTTTCTTTTCTGATCCTTATAAACTAATACTACTGATGATCTTTTAGGATTCTTCTAGTTGTAGCAAAATCTGAAGTCACTATTGAAAGTTAAAGTAGACACAATGACATCTATCAGTCAGTTAGGGTGTGCTCATTTCAGAGCCCAGAGTAATTTATTTGTATTCAGGGTATACTCAAAAACTCATTACAAGTGGTGGGGTTTTAACCCTGTATGTGTAGTCAAAGGATATGCTCCCTCCTCATTGCCCCTCCCAGCTACTTGAGTATGCATGTTAATAACCATACTAAAAATTTCTACATTCTTGTGGTAAATTCCAAATTAGAGAACAGGGGATATTTTTATGACTTCTTCTCAAAGTTGGTGACTCTTACAGCTTCAACTTCTCTAGTCTTATTTTTTAGAAATTTGTTTTCATGTGTGGTATATGCATGTGGGCACACACATGTGGGTGTATTAATGTATTTTCTTGACCTTGTTTGTAGATACAAATAATGATCTAAGTGCTCCAGCTGTTCGGCCTTCACACCTCAATTCATACACATCTGTGCAGGAATGACTCCTTAACACAAGAGCATGTTGAAATACTGGATGGCATGATCCACATCATGTTGTAATTTCTGTGCAGCTCAGTTATGATAATGGATTAATTTGTTTATTACAGCAATTAATTTGGTTGGCACCTTAACCCAGGACAATAGACTAGGGTTCTACTCACCCGGACTCCCTCCTAGTTTCAACTCCTGATGTAAGAAGACCATGGATGAACTGAACTAGAGTTGAGCAGTGGTTTTCACTGGGATAGATAATGGTGTCATGAGAACACCTTGCCCCCCCCCCCCTTTTTTGAGACAGGGTCTCTCTATGTTGACTTGGCTGTCCTGGAATTCACCACGTAGAACAGTGACCTCGAAATCACAGAGATTCTCCTGCCTCTGCCAGTGGAATACTGAGATCAAAGTGCCTATGTCGGGCTTGGGCACCTGCTTCTGGGTCCTTGTTTTGTACCTCACCCTGACTTCATTATTTGCCTCTGGGTCCATGGCATCTTATCAACTTAAGTCTAAACAGAGAGAGTGTGAGCTGTAGGTTATTCCTATTATACTTCAGTATATAAGGCAAACTTAAATGGGAAGTCGGAGGCACCTGCCTCCCTTACAAGACAGTAAAACATGATGTTTAAATAGGTGGATTTTCTACTCCCTGGGGGGCCAGTTTTTAACTAAGCAGTTGCTATAGGAACTCTGCTGTAACCCTCCCTCCCTTTGCTCACTGTGTTGTCGGCTTTACATACTGTCAGTAGCAGTCTGTAGTTGACATAACTGGAATGCAGAGATGTGATACCTTGCCCATGACCAGTCACCGATAGGAGGATTTTAAATATCTCTTTGAACCCATAAAGCCTCTTCTACACAGGTCTGTCTTTCAGCTTGTCTGTTGGCATATTCAACCTCCAACGTGCATGCTAGGGCTACACTGTTGGATAGAAAAAGTGTGACCACATGGATAAGTAGAAAATTTGTGGTAGCTGATTTTTTTAAATGAACGTAAAAATGTAGTAATTTAATTGGACATTTCTTTAACCAACTTAACATAAAATATTGTCATTTTCAGTATTCCATCCAGCATTAGAAATATTCAGATATTTTACTTTTCTTTGCTGTGTCTTAGAAATCTGTTGTGACTAACCACTATTCAAGTTCTTGTTAGCCATAGGCCGCCATGTTGGACTGCACAGCTGTCAGGTGTATATGGTTCAGGCAATTCCTAGCTTATACTATAGGAAAAAAGAGAAGGGAATGAACATTTAACTCAAGTTTCCGGTGGAGCATGGCAACAGAGAAATGGTGCTTTTCGTTTTATTGATACTTTTTGGACTGTTTCATTTTTAAAAATACTAAAATTGGCCCTTATCTCTTTCATTGTTAGGACTGTACATACATGCAGGTTTGTGTGTGCATTCGTGTAGAGGCCAGAGTTTGACATGGGTCTTATTCATTTGCTCTACACCTTATTTAAAAAATGCTTTTGTTATTACATATGTGTGTGTGGAGGCCATGACACATGTGCTGTGATACACATGTGGAGGTCAGAAGACAGCTTGACCTTCCACTTGTTGGTGGGTTCAGGGGATCCAGACTTGTGCAGCAGGCACCTTTGCCCACGGAGCCATTGTCGTAGTCACTGTTCTGTTCCTGTGAAGAGACACCATGACCAAGGCCACTCTCATAGAAGAAAGCATTTAACTGGGAACTTGCTTAAAGTTTCAGAGGCTTAGTCCATTATTATCCTAGTGGGAAGCATGGTTCAGACATGGCACTGGAGTAGTTGAGAGCTACCTCTTTATCCACAGGCAGAGGAGGCAGCCTGGACCTGCATGGGCTTTTGAAACCTCAAAGCCCAGTGACACACTGCCTCTAACCAGGCCACACCTCCTAATCCTTTCAAATAGTGTCACTCCCTGGGACTAAGCACTCAGATGTAAGAGCCCACAGGGCCACTCTTTTTCAGACCACCACAGCCATCTGTTTTGTGTGTATGAGTATTTGCCAGCAAATACATATGTGCACCTCATGCATGCCATTAGGCCTCCCGGGGACTGTAGTTACCAGATGGTTGCGAGCTGCCATGTTGGTGCTGGGAACCAAACTCAGTTCTACAAGAGCTGCAACTGCTCTTCACTTTGGAGCCCTCTCTCCTGCCCTCTGCCTTGATGATTCAGCAGGACAGACTGGACAGCCCAGGGATCTTCCCATTTCTGCCTTCTCAAATCCTGGTTTAGAGATGTGTGCTGCTAGGCCTACCTTTTATGTTGGTTCTAGGGTTCTGAGCTCAGGTCTTAATGCTTAGGGCAAACACTGTCTCCACAGCTACCCATGGTCTCTTAATTGTACATATGGACGCACACACACAAAACTTCTTTTCAAAGCCAAGTGAACCATCTGAAAATTGGCCTTATGTATAATTCATATGCTTTCTTTTTCTTCTTCTCTTTCTTCTTCAAGTTTGGATCAGACCAAAAAAAAAAAAAAAAAAAAAAAAGAAAAAGAAAAAAAAGAGTGGTAAGCACATATATTTTAATAAAACCAGAATTCTAACTGATTTAATAATTTTCTGTTCATACCCAATCTAGGGTTAGTTGTGGTCCTGACTTGAAATATCTTGGGACATACTGTTCTAGGCCCACATCTAAGGATGAAACCCCCAGACTTTGAGCATGACCTTCAAGTCCAAGCATGTTCTGGTCCCTCCTTGGCTGTACAGATACCCCTCTCTACCAGCATCTTCACCTTCTTTTAGCTGCTTGGAAAGCTCTCTCTCTGGGTTCTTCTTCTGCCTTAGAACCTGTTTGTCTTTCGACAAAATTAATTTCTATTCATTCTTTTGTCCCTGCTGAAAAGACTTTCCCTAAATTAGAGAAGTCCTTCTCCTCTTAGCAAACCGAATGAACTCCGGTCTGGTTTCCTCCTGTGGACCACCCTCATACCAGGCTCCCATCAGCAGTCTCTTCATCACGTTCGTTTTGTAGTCATCACGAGCTTTATTTGTCACTGGGATGACTTGCAAGCATTCTCACTGAGCTCTAAGCCTAGGTGGCTAGCACAACAACCAGCCTACCGGAAACAATAAAAAAATATGACGAAAGGAATGTTCAGAAAGGAAAGCATTTAGACTCAGCTTCCCCAGGCATTTTAGTGTTTCAAGTTGATTTTGCAGATGGAGGAGATAGCTTTCTGTAAGAGTGCTTCCAGTTAGGCCAGTGAGGAAGAGGTCAAATGTCAGGTGAACTGTAAAGAATCAGGGAGGATGTCTTCTGGATGGGAGAAATGGCATGGGAGATGGATAGAGTAGTTTCTGTGTGTTAAGGAGGCCATAATGACTGAACTAGAAACGTACCTAGATGTGTTGGGGGAGGTGTGGTAACAGATTATAAAACAATGCTAGAAGGCTAAAGCACTGGATTTGAACCCATAGTGAAGAGCAGTAGTCAGAGCTATTACAGAAGTAGTACTAGAGATGAGATGATGGGGACATAATGGACATTCTGTTTTATGGCGGGAGAGCTGTTCCAAGAAGTATCCTTTGGTGTGTGTGTGTGATGTATAAAGATTGTGAACTAGCACGGTGTCTGGAGAAAGGCAGGAGTAAGGTTGTCAGGAGTAGATTCATCAAGTTGTGGGAGAGAGAAAGGTCAGAAGTGTCCTTCACATTGGAACACGAGCAAATGAGACTAGAGTGGAGTGACTGGGAAGCCATTCCAGCTTAGATGATCTTTTAGAGCTGTGTCTAATAACTAGAATGTTAGAAAAGGCTTGAAGGTCAGGTTCTGCGTGATGTGGAAACTCAGCGTCATCTGCGTGGCTCAGGTTGAGGTTACATGAGACCTACCATGTACAGCAGAAATGAATAGATGTAATTAGAAATAAATGAATGTAATTAAGGACAGAGCTGGAGAGTCACAAGGAAAACAATGAAGACTGCATACATTGTGCTAGGCTGTGAGCCACCGGGGGTTCTGAGATTGGGGACAAGGTGTTCGGTCCTTCTCAGAAGCCAGCTGAATCCAAGGCTAGGCTTGTGAGATACAGAGCCTAAGAATTGTGAGTCACTTTTTTAATTAATGACTGTGTCATGAAAAGTTGATGACTAAGTCCTGACAGCCAAACATAGAATAAAGAATTTAAATATGGAGAGATTAATAGGAAATGCTGATCCATTTAAACACAAAACTAAGAGACCAAAAAACTGTAATAATTGTGGTTACAAAATGGAATATAGCATTAAAAACTTCAACAATATGAAAGAATGTTGACTACCAAGAACAGAATGAAGAATTTTAAGTGTTCATTTCCTTACCTTTCATTGGAGAATTAAGAAGTTAAAAACCTAAATTTACTTTAAAAAGAATTCTGAGACAGTTGCTCTTTGAAAGATCAGTTTATTGTACTAATTGATGTACACATCATCTTTATTTGATGTTCGGCACACATTGGTGGACCTATCACCTGAGCCATGTCCATTCATTTACCTTGAGCCTTTTGTTTCTGTGTGCTCCAAGAATGCTTAAGATGTATTTCCTTAGCAGATTTTTAAGTGTCTGCTAGTTTTGTTAACTAGAGACACCCATGCAGTTATCAGTCTGTAGGGCTCAACTCATTGCATTAATAAAGCCTTTGTTTATAATGAGTTGCTTTTTGTGTTCCAACTTTGGTTGGTTTGTTTTTCCTTTTGTTTATTTTTCCTTGTTTTTGCTGCATTGTAAAATGCTAACATAATATTATTACTATACAGTACTTTTCTCTTGGCTCTTCTAGGATTGGAGCTTTTAAGCTTAATTAACATTAAGGAAGACTAAAGGAACTGATAAAAATGTCTGAAAATAGCACAGCCAACAGCAAGAGCTGACAACATTGGAGTCTTATTTGCTAATGTTTATTAGTGCTGATAACACTTGGATGGTTTAATGGCTGTGGAAGCTTCTAGGTTACATACGGCGCATTAAAGTGAGGTATAGTTCATATTTATGCATATTTCTAAACAGGTTGTTGCATAAAACCATATACATCGTACTTGATTGAAGAGAATTCTTGAAGGATTTGTTTTATCATGCACAGTTTTTCTCTAGTCTTCATCTTTAGACTCTAGCCCTTGGGGAAGACAGTGAGCATCTACTCTGGGGCTTGCAGTGGGGTTTTGACTTTCCTCTTGAACTGTTGTTCTCTGTTCTCATCTACTCTTTTCTCGTGCGTTGTGTTCTCCAGATAATGGTGTAAGAAGAGTTATAAACACTTTTGAATCTATTTGGAAAAATATTGGAGTGTGACTATGAGTACACTAGACCTTTCACACAGGAGTCAAAAAGCCTGGGTGGTGATAGAGAGTGCGGGCTGCAGAGGGAGTGCAGTCCAAGAACCTGTGTCCAAGCATGAAAAGCACGTTTGCTTCCCAGTGGCCCACTGGAGAAACTAGCCTGTCTGAATCGCTGAATTCCTTATCTCAGCAGTCCAGAAGGACAGTGTCTGAAGTTATCTCTTGACTCACACAAGTACCTGGAGTCAGAATATAGTATTTCTGTAGGAAATTTCTCAGGGATCTTTGTTGTTGTTGTTGTTGAAGGCAGGATCTTTCTGTGTGGCCCTGCTGTCCTAGAATTTACTATATAGTCTAGGCTGTTCTGGAGAACTCACAGAGATTTACCTGCCTCTGCCTCTGGCTCCCAAGTGCTAGGAATAAAGGTGTGTGCCATAATGCCCCACCTTTTAATGGAATTTTTATAGTATCCAGAAATGTATATTAAAGTATGTAAATAAAACATAAATATACCTGTAAAATTTAAAGAAATAAAAAATATCTGAAAATAGTTACTATAATTTTATAATGGTATATACTGGATACCAAATGGTTTAACTGTATACTTTTTGTATGAAGATGGAAATCTCTTTGGAAATCATAGGTCTAATATCCCAACAACACCACCTTTATTCTAGTTGTGTGACGGCTGTAGTAGACACCAAACACCTGAGTTTTTTAATTAATTTTAATCAATCCTATGTACACTCCTCCACCCACCCTCCCAGATGCACCTCCTTTCCTACACACCCAACTTTGTGTCCTTTAAAGAAAATCTTTTGAAACTAAGCTATGCTGCCCAGATGTTCTTGGATGTGTCCTCCATCCAATGCTGCCTCTAGTATACCTCCTCATGTTGTGGCGACCCCCAACTATAAAATTATTTTGTTGCTACTTCATAACTGTAATTTTGTATTGTTAAGAATCGTCATGAAAATATCTGATATGCTAGCTATCTGATATGTGACCCCTGTGAAAGGGTCATCCGACCCCCAAAGTGTTGTGACCCACAGGTTGAGAGCCACCGACTTAAAGCAAACTGTCTCCCCCTCGCACAGCAGCTAACAGTTTCCAACAGTTCAGTGGCCAGGCTTGGGACTTTGTGCCCAGCTCGCTTGTCTTGTTTGGGATTTGGTCTGGTTTGGGCTTGCACATGTTCGTGTGTTCTGTCTCCACTTCTGTGAGTTCAGAGGTGTGGCTGCTTCAGTTTGTCCAGAAGAGACTGTTCCTGTGTAGTCACCGACCACCTCTGTCCCTTATATTTTCTGCTTCCTCTTTCTGCAGTGATTCCCGAGGCTTGAGGGTGATGCTGGTGGCAATGGAATGTATGTTCCCTTCGGGCTGAGGATTCTGTAGTGTCTTATTTTCCGCATCTCAGCCAGTTGCGGGTCACTGCACACCATCTACTGCAAATAGAAGCTTCTCAGATGAGAGTTGAGGGGTGCATGATCTGTGGGTATAACACTAAGTCATTAGGAGTAGGTTTAATCCCCATGTCCATTTAGCAGCATAATAAATAGTAGGTTCTCCTTTAGGGTCTATGACCTGTCTCTAGATTCTTGGGCCAATAATGGTGCCAGGTATGGGTCTTAGCCTGTGGAGTGGGACTTAAATGCAATCAGAAGCATCTGCCAATGTTTGTGCTGTTGTTGCATCAGTGGGTATGGATTGTCAGGCCAGTCATTGTTGTAGTTCACAGGGTTCATAGCCGACTATGCTTGGTGATCACTTTTCTCCTCTGGTAGTGTGTATAGCATCTTCCAATATTAGGAAAGCTAGCCAATGGAAATGAAGCTTCAAGGTCCATACCAGCTTGATTTCACCACGTTCTATAACTCAAGTGTGTGGTATAACTCAAGGTCAACATTAGGGCCTTATAGTCCAGTTCTAGAAGATAACCAAGATCAGTGGCAATATCTTGTAATGTTTCAGGGTCTATAAGAGAGACCTTACTAGCCTACAGCTAAAAGAAGTAGCTCACTCCTGGCCCTGGGCTTTTAATTATTTAGCTTCTAGTGTCTAGTGGGCATCATTGCCCCTATAACAGAGTCTAGTTTTTAATAAATCACTGTTATAAATTGAAGGTTATTAGTGACATTAAATGTTGATGTTTTGAAGCATGTGAATTAAAGTGAGGTTATGAATATTGGAGTCAATTATTAGAATGTTTTATTAAGGTCATGATTGGGAGGCCCTGTCACATGTCAGCATTGAAAATTTGCTGCAGCTAGATACTGAATATTGGGACTGTACTTTCAGTCACATGTTGCTGAAGAGTGTTTCTGAATATGCTATTTAAGATAGATTGCAGCTGGTTCAGTAAATATACTTAGACATTCCTGTTCATGATGTTGAAATATATTCACTGAACAGGATAGGTAGATTGTGGTTTGAGGGTTTGGTTTTATTTTTCGTTTGTGTTTAGGGGATTGTTTTGTTTGTTTATTTTTTTGCCTTTATGGTATATTTAAGATTTAAAGGCATACCCAAAATGATATTTTGATGAGAAATACAATGACTTACAACTTTTATGCGTTTAAAACGCTTGTGGTAATGAATACACTGTATGCTTCCTTGTCTTAGTCATTCACGGTCACCTTCACATTTCCTTACACGGGGTCCACGTCCACGCTGATCAGTACACAGATGACTAAACCTGCCATGTTGTTTGTGCCCCATTTCTGTTTATTCTTTTCATTCTATTCACTAAGTGTTCCCCATGACCAACCAATGTGCTGTCATCTCACACACTTTGGAGACTGCTGTCTTAGATCATTTTACTCCAGGAACATTAAATGGAACTGTCTAATGCTTTGAAACAATTCTTCTTTCCTGGTTTTCCTGGCTTTCTACCATGATATGTTATTTAAGAGTGTGAAGACAAAATAATTCCCAGTGTGAGATGGCATCACAATCCCAAGCAAAGGTAGTGTTTAGTTATGTAATCTTGTTCATCCAGAAGGGAAGATGGCCCCTGCCTGTCTCAACCTAAGGTAGAGCAAGGGATGCTGTATGGGATGAGCATCTGTACTCTACAATTTTATCTGAAACCAAAAGTGTTCCTAACCCTAAAACTTACCAGCCTGATGCTTCAGTGGAAGAGCCCCACACCTGACTTCATGTGACCACTTGCACTCAAATCATGGGTGTACTACAAATACTGTGTAAATATTGCAAGCCGTATGTCTAAGATGTACATTAAGCTTAATGAATTTCATGTTTAGACATGGGTTCCATCCTCAAGATACTGCAGACCTTCCAAAATCTACAATATGAAGTGCTTCTGGTCCCCCATGTTTCAGATGGGGTTATCTAGTCTGTAGTTGCTACTCCATCTGGTTGCTGAGACAGCTGAGAGGGTGGGCTACATTAGTTCAGGATAGTGTGGGTTCGGTAACATAGGTGAAGAAGACCATGAGTGTGGATAACTTCAGATCACTTAGTAAAACTACCCAGGAGGCACATTTAAACCTTTGCTTAACACATTTAATTTAAGGGAGTTGCTTCTCGTACCTCAGAAGTTAGTAATTCAGAGTGGAAATCCTGTATCATAGTAAATATTCAATACATATTAATATTTTCTACTTTACCAATGTCCTTATGGCTCTGTAAATGAAATGTTAGTATTTTCCTCTGTAATTTGTTATATCATTTTATTACAGATTCTAAATATGCTCATCTTCCAATTTTCAATGAATGCTTGAAATAGTCTTTATGCTTCTCAAATACGAAATTTTATTGTGCATAATGATGTTACCTTTTCATCTGTGGAGACAGTGAGTGCTGCTGTGGCCGAAGCTGAACTCCAACCCTCACTGGTTATGAAGTCAACCTTCTCCACGTTTTAATTTCCTCATCTGCAGCATGAGTATGATTAATAACTAAAATAGTGAGCATACAGTGTTTCTTTACACAGCATCCTCAAATTACCAATAAAAACAGTTCAAGAAAAATCACAGGAGGATTAAACCCAGACCTTTGTGAGACTGTGTGGCTTCTTGGGAACCGTCTAGGTGTATCCTGGAGCTAATCCAAGCCACAGTTCCATTGCCTGCTCCTCTCTTCAGCCTCACAGGGTGTGTAATGAGACTTACACCATAGACCTTTGCTGCTTTGTGTTCTGGGTCTTTGCCTGTCCCTGGCAAACTTAACTCTGGTGACAAGGACTTCTTTGCTGAGAGGAAACTGTAGTAGTTCTGAGTATATGTATTTTAATTACAAAAATGATATACAAAACATAATCATCATAGAGTATTGGTATTTTTAAGTAACATTGTTCATCTTAAGAAGTTGGAGATGATAGTAACCTTTTTTTTTTTTTTTTTTTTGGCCAGAGCTGCTGAGGATCGAACACAGGGCTTTGTGCTTGCTAGGCAAGCGCTCTACCACTGAGCTAAATCCCCAACCCTTCTTTTTGTTTTTTTCTTTTTTGTTTTTTTCTTTTTTGTTTTTTTTGAGACAGGGTTTCTCTGTGTAGCTTTGGAGCCTGTCCTGGAACTCACTCTGTAGCCCAGGCTGGCCTCGAACTCACGGAGATCTGCCTGGCTCTGCCTCCCAAGTGCTGGGATTAAAGGCATGTGCCACCACCACCAGGCTGATAGTAACCTTTTTGTGAATGCCAAAAGCTCTGGGTGGATAAAGATAACATTAACACTCTGCGGCAGTTATATATAGTGAAGTGTTGACAGATTTTCTTAATAAACCAATTCCTGAAAAAGTTTTATCTGACTTTGTATAAAAATCATAGCTGTCAACATCAAATAATATGGTTAAGCCACCTCATTTGCATAGCATTGCCCTGGGCATTATGCAGAATAATTGCAGGATACTATCTTTAGCTGATGTGCCAAAATGTACTGTCAGTGAATATATATTTGACAGTTCTAACTTATGCAGAAGTACAGTCTTTAAAACAACTTGATTTTTAAGTCTCAAAATATCAAGTTTCAAAATACCTTCCACCAGAAACGTTGCTTTTATTAAGCTACCTTTCTTAGGGAATTTTTCACTCATTCTAACTCATTAATAATCAGAAAACTGTCTATAGAAATAATAACAATTATATATTTACATTGGTCAGTGCTCTAGTCCTCTGGGGCTGCTATAAACTGGGTAATTTATAGACAATAAAAACACATTGCTCACAGTTTTGGAGGGTAGAAAATCCAAAATCAAGGTACTAGAACATTCGTTGTCTGATGAGGGCCTGTTTGTAGATGCCTCCTCTTGCCTCATCTCCATGAAATTGGAAGAGAAAAAAAAAAATGAATCCTCTTGACTGGACCCTTTTCTAAGGGCTCTAGCAGTCTCTTTCATAGGGTAGCTAATCGCCCCTTAAGTCGCTCATATCTTAGTTCTGTCTCTGGGGATGAAGTTTAAACCTGTAAATTGTGGGGAGGGTCAACGTTCAGAGCACAATAGATGTTCGGTGTGTTTTTATCTCCTCTATCCAAAATAATTTCCTTCTCCCCGCAGTGACCCATGTATACTCACAGCTTCCTTTTCTGGCTTTCAGAACCAACAGTCTAAACAAACTTCGGCCATCAGTAATCTCAGTTAGTAAAGCCAAGGACCAGATGCCCTTTGTTAGGACCTGTAGTGAAATACCTGAAGGCTAGCGAGAATCACATGCACACATACATAAAAACTCACGAGAACATTATTAACTAACAAATGACACACATGCATGAAAGCTAGCTAGGAAATGAACTGGACTTCATGTGTGTAAGTTTTGTTTCGTTTTTAAGAACCGGGGCTAAGAGAGTTCTCAGTGACTCACATTCAGCCTTTTCTTACAGTTCTAAGGTGGACGGCTTGATTTTGGTAGTCTGGCACTGAGTCTGTCCCTACACTCAGTGGCCGCTGACCAGAGCTGGAGTTCTGTCCCTTACTCAGGAAGGATGCAGATGGAGCATCCTTGAGCACAGGGAGTTGCAGCTAGAACACTGCTGGAGGGGCTTCCAGCTGGACTCCCAACCTAGCAAGGCCTGCTGCCTCCTGTCCCCCAGCACATCACCTCAACAGCCAGGCAGCATGCTGGTGCTCACCATCCTGTCGGACAGAGCGGTGCGCAGTTGTGACAGGCAGAAAGTGTTTAGTTAGGCCACCCAAGCACGCCTTCTGGCTGTGTTGAAAGAAGTGACTGAGGAAGGAGGTTTCTGCCATTGCCCTCGTCAGCACAGCCTTTTCTTCATAGGCCACGGCTTCCAGCCGTCCCTTGCATGTCCCTTTGAGTGAACACTGCTGCTGGGATCTCTCCCCCTGCTCCAGAGGTGACCACATGTCTCTGCTTCTCTGGGTCATTGAGGCGTGTGCCTACTGTGCTGCATACTCCATTCCATCTCAGCACTACCCCCATCTGGGCCGTGGGTTGTGTGGTTGATCCTGATTGGACCTCAGAGTCTTGTTACCAGACTCTTCTGAGTTCAGTCCATTTCTGCATGTGACTGCAAGGAGTGTCTTTGACCTGGCCCCTGACCTGGCCTGCATCCTTACTACTTTCCTTCATTTGGTAAGTCCTGTAAGCTAGAGATTTGTTCTGTTTCAAAGGGACGTTTTTATTTTGACTAAGTGGACTGAAGATGGCTACAGATTCATTGATATAATTTTCATTGAGAAAGAGCATTTATTACTCTTCCTTTTGAGTCTGGGCTGAACATTAGAGTATGTAAAAGAAATATTCAGCCAGTTAGGGGCTGTTCTAAAAGGTCTAGCCGCTTCACCTTGGTTCCTTGCCCCCTGAGCTGATGTTTAAGACATGTAGAAGCCCATTGTTTCTTCTGGGAACTCATGAGGAGGCCCTGCAGCTACATGGTGTGTGTGGGGGGCTCTTCCCACCGTTCTTACCAGTGTAAGGTCCTACCCACCCTAGCTGAACCTCTGAATGACCCCAGTCAATGAGATGTGTGACAAGAAACTCATTCACTGGAGTGCTGCCCAAATATGACCAACAATGTGAAGTCTAATAAAGTGGTTAATTGAAACCAATGAGGTTTAGGGTAAGCTTCGTTATTGGGTCCCCCCCCCCACATATTTGTTTTCCTTCTTAAATATATAAAAGACAGCAATATCTTTGAAAATGTTTCCTGAAGATAAAAATATGATATATGAATGAATGAATGAATGAATGAATGAATGAAACTTAACTCTTTAAAGATCGCACAGCAGTTAAGGCAGTCACTGCTTTTATAGGGAACATGAGTTCAATGCTCAGCACCCATATTAGGCAGCTCACAACTGTTTGTAACTCTGGATCCAAGAGATCTGAAACCATTTTTCTGGCCTCTCCATGTACCTACATTCACATGCACATAACCTCCTCACAGACACATAATTAAAAATAAAATAAATCTTTAAAAAATTCTGCTCATTAATGGGTTTTTAGAAGGGTATAACGTATTAAAGCAGAGTGTCAGTAGGAAGATCTAAGTGAGTATAAAGCCTTGTATCTGCTGGCTCTTCAGTGTCATCCTTGTGTTTATTGTTTATAAAACCAGCTGTTATATGCCATCTAATTCATGTTAGTAAAGAAGCTTCTTCCATGTATTTGGTGTTTGCTGCACCAGTACGTTGGAATTTAGACATTTCACATCCAGTACCTTGGAATATAGAAAAAAAAAAAAAAATCTCAGCAAATGTTAGTTGACTTTATGAATAAAAGTCCCTCTAGTTCATTGCATTCTGTATTTTGACCATCCCCTTTTCCCCCAAATCTTCAGGTACCCTTAATAAATCAAATTAAGCAATCATGGAAAGACATAATAAAGCAATACAGCATTCTAGGGAGTGCATGTCCAGAAAGGCTGTGTGTTTGCATTGTCTCAGGGACATATCTGTCACTTGAAGCAGCATGAACGTCATGAGGAAAACTTCTGATTTGAAATCCATCACTTTATCGTCCTGCTCTGTGTCTCATAAGCATCAGGAAGCGTTCCAGCAGTGGGACACAGCTGTGGGTCGGACATTGCTGCTGGCCACTGCTTTGCTGGGTGCCGACCGTAACCCAGAGACAACACTGCTGGTTTATGGCAGGTTAAGACTTTATATGTATTTTGTGCCCCACATTGTCTTACCACGATATCAGAGCCATGGTTCACATTGAGTGACAGCAGTATGTAATGAGAAAAGAAGATGCTTGTTTGTAGAAGATGCTAGTTTGTCAGCTTACGTATATTAGAGGGAGTAATGTCTCTTATTTTTCTCTTTTCCATGGCAACTAGTGACTTTTAGTCTAAATAGTTAGATTTGGTCACACTTGGGCCAGAGATTGTAAGTCAGAAACAAGAGGGGAAAATACCACCAGTTTGCTTCTTCTTTATAGCTGTATCACTACAATTAAGATCCTGACTTGCTAACAGATAGTTTGAGAGAGCTTAAAGATGAATAGTTAGCATCCCTGTAGTATTTTTGCAGTATCCATAATACTTTGGTGGATAATTCATGTGAAATGCTGAGTGCAGGGTCTGGCATATACCAAGCCCTCTGTAGATGCTGGTTGTTAGTAATGCTATTGCTGTCAGTGGCATTAACATTATACATTAATATTTCTGTTTCACAAGTAAAGAGCCAGGGCCAGGAAAGGCAGGCAACATATCCAAGAAAACAAACATCTTTGTGGTTCTCTAAATCCAAACCCAAACTCAGCCCCTGCTTTGTGCCCTGTGCCTTGATTTTAGCCTGTGACTAAACTGATCGACCTTGACTGTTAGCCTAGGAGGAAGCCTTTCTCTAGGCACCATGGAACCACCACTCATTGTTACAGGATAGTTGGTGTGGGCTGTGGCCTGTAAAGCAATGTTTTAAGTTAATTACCGTGGAGTTGGGGGAGAGGGTGAGAAATATATTAGAGCTGTTAGAGACTGGAGCTCCGGTGTGAGTTATTTTAGAAATGAAGGGTTTTCTGCATATGAAAATGATGGACTTTCTCACATCCAGTAATTCCTGCTGTCCCTGTCCCCTGTAATCACTGCTGTACTAGGCCTAGTGTTACAGACCTTCGTGTCCGGACCTGATGACAGTTAGAGAACTCCTCGCCTTACCTCCCGCTCTTCCACATCCCAGGTAGTTTCTGTCTGCACATGGTTTTCACGTGAGTGTAGACTTAGACCCTGTCACGTGTCTGGCACTTGTCATTTGCTACAGTAAGGGGCCTCACTCTGCCGATGTGATCAACCCCATCTCCTTCACTTTCATCTGCTTGCTTTTCCCATTGATCACCTGATACTTTTCTTGCTTCAAAGCTAAAGATCTGTGTTTGTAGAACCTACTGGTCAGTCTCATGACAGTGGACGCAGCTTGCCTAGTATGGTGTATATGACTGACGCCCTCTTCCCTCCTAAAGGAAGGGGGTTTCTTCCTGGGGAATTTCCTTCTGGGGAGAATAAATGCTAATTCTACTAATGTCATAACCTTTGTTTTCTAGAAATGTGAATTGTTGAAATTCAGCATTTTTGCTTGTTTGTTTTTTGTGGGTTGGTTTGTTGTAAATGTTTTGTTTTGTTTTGAGGCAAGAACTCACTCTAGTCCAACCTGACCCTGAACTCATGGAGGGCCTCTTACCTTGCATCTCCAGTGTGAAGATTATATGAGCTGCCATATCTTATGGCTCCTGGCTTTAAATTTTTCTTGGGGTTGGGGCTCTTCTGCTTAGTGGTTTGGAGGAAAGAAGAACTATGTTTAAGTCCTTTTATGATAATAAGTGGTCTCCCGGATAAGCGCTTCTTTGTCCGCAGTTCCGAAAGCCTTAGCACTTCACAGTTTTCAAGCATCCTTAAGTGTGCCTTGTTCAGGGGTAGCTTTAGCGAAATTAGTTGTAATTGAGTAGTAGGATTTCTGAACTGGGGGTTGCTGACAAGGTATGCAGTCCAGTATAGTGGAGACACAGCTCCCATCCTAGCAGTTGACTCAATCCTATCAAGTCCAATAGTTGGCCTGTTTCCAACCATAGATTTCAGATTTCAGCATTCAACTAAAGAGGAAATACATGTTTTGTGTTTGAATACCTTCCCCCTTTTGAAAGAGCTGTGTGTTCAGAAGTCTGACTTTTGACTTATTTTTCAGTGATTCAGTTTGGAGCCTGAAGGCACCTCCAGACTAGAGTAAGAGGAGGCTGCCCATGTGTCTGCCAGCAGCTAGCTGTTCCTTCTTCTCATCGTGAGTGTGTACCTGGTGCTTTTTGCAGAATCAGCTGATTTGGTTCTGTTTTTCCATTCAGTTTCTAATGGCAAGGTTTCAGGCTTGCAATTGCAAACATCTCCTCATAGGTACACACGTTTCTGGCATGAATAATCTCCATTTCTAATGACAAAAGGTCAGACTGAATGTAATCATAGTTATATTTCCTTTTTTTTTTTTAAATTAAATGTATTCATTTATTTTACATCCTGATCGCTGTTTTCCCTCCTTCCTCTCCTCCCATGTTAATGTGGGTTTTGAACATCTTGACACTCTTGAAAAGATCTGAGGGTGCAGTTTGTAGATCAGATAGTGAAGAAAGCCTTCAGAACTATTATATTGTTAGTTTTATTTCCAGTAACACACTGTTCTTTATGTTAACATACTCAATGCCCTCTTTCTTTCTTTTTTTAATTTAATATTTTTATTTTATAATTAACTTAATTTCACATATCACCCACAGATTCTCCTGTCCCCTCTCCTCCCACCCTCCAGCCCTCCCTCCCAATCCACGCCCCCATCACCACCTCCTCCAAGGCAAGGTCTCCCTTGGGGAGTCAGCCCAGCCTGGTAGACTCATCTGAGACAGGTCCAGTCTCCTCCTTCCTACACCAAGGTTGAGCAAAGTGTCCCAGCATAGGCTCCAGCCTCCAAAAAGTCAGCCTATGCACCAAGGACAGGTCCTGGCCCCACTGCCTGAGGCCCTCCCAAACAGTTCAAGCTAATCAACTGTCTCACTTATCCAGAGGGCCTGATCCAGTTCCATGGGGGCTCCTCAGGCATTGGTTCACAGTTCATGCGTTTCCACTAGTTTGGCTATTTGTCCCTGTGCTTTTTCCAATCATGGTCTCAATATCTCTCACTCATACAATCCCTCCTCTCTCTCTTGCCGATTGGACTCCCAGAGCTCCACCTGGGGCTCAGTTGGGGATCTCTGCATCTACTTCCATCAGACTGGATGAGAGTTCTATCATGACAGCCAGAGTGTTCTCACAATTCCAGGGAGGCTACCTAGTAAAGAGGACCCTAAGAAAGACATAAGAATTGCCCAACAACAGAGAAATGGATGAGATCTACATGAGCAAACTAAGGGTGAGGGGTGAGGGTAATGGAGGGCAAGTATAGGGGAAAGAGAGCTGAGGGGAGCAGGAGGTCCCAGCTGAATCAGGAGCAGAGTGGGAGAACAGGGAGGGAGATACCATGATGAATGTATACCCCTTGGGAATAGGAAGAAGCAGAGTGCTAGAGAAGTCCCAAGGAATCCACAAAGATACCTCCACAACAGACTACTGGCAATGGTCAAGAGAGTGCCTGAGCTGACCTGCTGTGGTCAGCCGAACATCCTGGCCTTCTTTCAATCTTTAGCCAGTTTAAGGATAGAAATTCAGCAGCATAAAAGTTGAGTTTACAGTTGATTGGCAGGATTCAGCAAAGTAATAAACGAACTAACCAGCCTAGCTGCATTCTGTATTGAAGCACCATTCCATATGCATATATTCTCAATAAGTCTTGAAGGTCATTCTGCTGTCCTGTTCAAATGAGGATTTGTTTCCTTATCTTGCTTATTTTCTTGTTTCAGTTCTTTGTTTTGTTTTGTTTTGTTTTTTTGTTTTTTCAACAGGGTTTCTCTGTAGCTTTGGAGCCTGTCCTGGACTACCTCTGTACCTCACAGAGATCCGCCTGCCTCTGCCTCTACATGCGCCACCACCACCAGGCCTTTTTTTTTTTTTTTAATCGAGGTACAACTTTCATACAGTAGAGTACACATACCTTAACATACGTGGCTGGATGCATATGCTGAAGGAATCCCACAGTGCAGCCCTGCAGCACAGCAGGCCCCTCCCATACACCCCTCTCCCTGCTTTCTGTTTGCCTGGTCCTAGTCTGTGGTCCTGTCACTCATCATCTTTGGGCTCCTGTTAACTTAGCCTGGGTAACACAGAGCTTCCTACCACACCCTGCAGACCACAGAGTTCTCACAACTGGGTTCTTCTTCCAAGCATAATGAGTAGATAAGAGGAGAGGGGAAGAATTGGGAACTTCTCTCCTTGGCCTCCTTCCTGGTCCTTTAGTTAGAAGAACAGAGCTGAGTATTTGCTTACTGTATCTTGTTGCGCTGTTGATGGGCTTTTGTTACCTTGGTCTTGTACATAGTCCTGGTGTGGTTTTTGAATGTGTTTAAAATGCCTGTGAGTTCCATCCAATCATCACTTGGGCCGTCCTAACTAAACTATAGGTACCATGTCGACTCCTATAATTTTTGTGAACAAAGTTGACTTCTACTTACATGGCATGGAGTCCCTGAGAGCTCTCAATATCTTCTTCATATTATATTGTTTACATTACATTATAAGTTTCTCACTGTTTAAGTTTGGTATTTTTAAAACACCAAGAGAAAGTCAAAGCAAAGGAAGCCCTGTTTAAACGAACAAAATGAAATACTTAGCTGAGTACAAATCAGTTTAGAGGGAGCGGGCAGCTTTACTTAGCCCATGCCCCTCACACCAGCTCCTGGCCTACCCCAGAGCAGCTCCAGACCACTGTGCCGGATGAAGAGAATCAGTCTTGGAGGTGTGTGTGTGTGGCGGGGGGGTGTGCTCCACACTCAAGCACAAATTTCCAGCTGTCCAGTGAAACTGTTTGCAGCAACACAGCAGCTTGATGAACTATTTAGAAACGAGACTTTTCTAGTTCAAAGGCTTAAAAAAACAGACACATAAGTTGTTTTTTTTAAAATACACATTTTATATACCTTTTGGTACAGAAATCACACTTCTTAGTACATCCATTAGATTGCTGGTTATGTTTACCCCCACCAAAAACATGGCACTAATGGGGTAAGAGTAAATTATGGTACATCAGGAGATACATATATCTTATATATATCATATATATATGACATATATATATTATATATGTGTGTGTGTGTATACATGATTCTATAAAATGGAATACTGCTTGGCCATTATGCTAATATGCCACTTATTGAAATAGATAACTCCATGATACTTAGCAAAAATGAGACTACTAAGTGATATGATCTCTTTGCATGAAAAATAGATGCTTATGTTAATGTATACGAATAGGAAAAGTCTGGAAGTTTATACACCACAATAGTTAAAGTGCTCATTCTCACAGGTAAGATTAAGAATGCCCCCCCCACACACACATTTAAGTATTGCTGGGACTTTGCTCTTTTTGTTTATTTAATATTTGATACATTGGTTTGAGCAAAGAAGCCTGAGGAAGAAAACCTGTTTCTGTTTTGTGGAAGGAAAGATTCCTTCCCCTGTGTGCACAAGTTAGGACTGCAAAGGGACCAAGGCAGACATCACAGCTCTAACTCAGCAAACGTTTAAACTCTGAGTTCTTAGCACTAACATGTACCGACCTGAGAGGAGGGCGAAGCAAGCTTTCCTAGTGTGAGTTCTGTCGCTGAAGGTGTTCCTCGACACACTGAAGAGACATCTGGTGAGGTCAGCCCACAGTGATGGGGACACCAAGTGTTTGCCATTTTGCCCCAGGACTCTTAGTGGAGGAGATTTTTCACTGGGCCGAAAGTTGAACAAGGGGACTAAGAAAAGCCTTTCTGATTCTCTTCTCAACTCAAAGAGAATTTTATTTCAGCCAGCTTATGGCCAAGAACAGCATAACAAAATTCCAGTGAGACATGCCCTTCTTTTAATGTGCTACACAGTACAGTACCCTCAAAAGAAACTGACTGCCATAGATCTTGCTACAGTTTATCTTGAGGGGTGCATGAAGAGGAGAGGGTGTTGATTTTAAGTCATTAAGTCATTGCTGCATTTAAAGTCATCAATGGTAAGCATGTGATGCTGCTTGGGATCAGCATCAGAGATGAGCCTGGTGCTTCCTCACACCCTCTTGAAGCTCAGTCCATCCTCAGAGTTTATGGATGTGTAGATACATGTTTCAGGAGCTCTGGAACAGCGCCCAGAAGTCAGTATTCAGATTCTCAAGTTGTTTCAATGACCAGCGTGCTTAGACAGTCCCAGAATAAAGTGTACATAAACACACGTATTAGGACAGTTATAAAGCACAAACAGCTGATTGATGAGCACACTCCAATGCTTCTGAACCATTGGTATTTACAGAGCTGCCTCATTGAGAAGCCCATCAGTGTTCTACAGCTAAGCAATGCTGTGTGGAATCCATTAAGCACAGCTGCTTAAAAGAGCTAGTTTATTTATTCATACATTATATAATCATGAATATAACAAACAGCATGTAAATTCATGTTAATAAATAGTAAGACAAATGTTTTCCACAGTCTGCAGACAAAAATAATTTGAGCCACATCAGCCACCTTCTGACCCTGACTGTGGTGTCCCACCTATGGTCAGGTTAAGAGTGATTCATGAATAGAGCAGTTTGGAATTTTGCATTTTCTGGTATGCTTTGGGAAGGAGAGAAATGAGGAAAACCCACAGGGCTGTGATGAAAATCAAACGTGAAAGCAACTGCTGTCACTACTGACGAAGTGTCTAGCTCTCCTAAGTAATAAAGCTGACCCTGCTGTAAATGCTGTCTGTCTTATAAGGTCACTTCTGGCACCCCAGACCTCCAGTTCTGTTTCTCCGATGAGGTGTGTGACCTGTATTGCAGGACTGAGTAGGGATGGGAAGGGGCCTACAGATGGATGCCAGTTGCTGCTCATTGAACCAACAGCCTCTCAACATCTAGTCCATGCCTCACTTGGGGGTTTTCCCTGATGCTTAAGTGACAGATTCCTTACCCCTTCACTTGATATCCCATGCCACCTTCCCAGTGAGGCCTGCACTATCTTTCTTCAGATGGAGCCTGTGCCCTAGCATGCTCTCTGGTCTGGCTCTTCTGTCTCTAGTTAATCTGACCTTACTACCTTTTTTGTCAGTACCTGTTTCCTCTGCTAGGCTATAATCAGCATGAGGGCAGATGTTGTTGTCTCTTGTGCATCTTAAGTGGGCACAGTAGTATCTAGGGTGTAATAGGCTCTTAGCAAATAAGTAGGTTGAATGGACGACAAAGTGTATGACCCAGAGTACTACTGATTATACACCACTACTCTTCTACACTGCACAGTAGCCTTCCTCAGGGCAGCCCTAGATATTACAGAGTTAGAGCATCCCACGCACTGCGTGTAGACATAAGTATTGCTGTATGGCTCCTGGATGCACCCTTCCTCCTGCTAGAGTCAGGATGCACTAACTGCTCAGTAGTCTGGTCCCACAAGATCTCCCAAGACTTTCTTATCCTTACTGACTCCGCCCTTCAAGTGCTAGATCAGCCTGCCTGTGTTCTCAGAACACTGCCAAGCATTCAGCCATTAACCTGGTAATGTGTAGGTGTCGATTGTGGGTTGGTCTACCATGTCTGATGTGATTTTTAACTTTCATGTTTAAGAACGCTTTAGACCTAGTTCAGCAAACAGGGACTTCAGAGACTGTATTATATCCATCTAAGTCATATAATTAGCTAGAGTTGGTTCTGAGGTGAAAGTCTTGGTCTGGTTTGGGAGTTGTGTTGTTTTTTCTTAAACACACCATATTGCCAGAGCAGTAGACAGACCAGTTTGCTGTAGTCTGTCAGCACAAGGCTTTGCCTCTTTCCCTTGTCTTTTCATCTGTGTCCCATGGAGACCCAGCTCCTTCTAGGTCTTACCTTTCCATGGAGGACCCTCCCTGTCGTCCCAACCTTCCCCACTACTGTTAGTATCTTCTCTAAGGCCCTGTGTTTTGAGATTTTATTTCTGCTTGTCTTGCTTCTTGTTCTGACCCTTAGCAAGAGACAGGGAAGGACCAGGCAGTGTCTGGCTGCTTCATGGTATTGCTTTTGCTCCCTCTCTCTTGTCTATGTCCACCTACAACCCTAATCCCCTGGCACAGCTTGGTTTTCCTCAGCAGATCTCTCCATCTCTTGATTTCTGAACTCAACACTGCCTTCTGCCAAGCTTGGTCTAACATACGTGGGGACAGCAGGAGGGTGGGCACCATCCGTTCTGTCCTATCCAGTCGGGATCTCTGAACTGGCTCATTTGGCCTATACAGCAGCTTTGCTGCACTAAGTGGGAGCAGTACTTGAACTCCATTTTACCAACGAAGAGATAAGACTCAGATATCAGGAAATGCTGTGCTCAGCCCTGCAGCCTTTCATGGGCAGGAGTGAAAGCTCCATCCAAACCGTAGTTTATGATATTTTCCACTTTCCCAAATTTTAGTGTTAACAGAGCAATAAAATCCATTACCACCTGGTATTTGGAAATACACATTTTTTTGTTTTTGTTTTGTGTGTCAGGTTTCTTGTTCAGGTTATTAATCTGCATTTCTCTAGCATCTTTAACACTCTGGTGACTGGAAAGACTGTTGGCCGTTCATTGAGTAGAGGTACAGGGTTCTCTGACATTGACTGAATTCTCACCCTCATTACTACATGGACTAGTACATTGGATCCTACTACATGAGGCCCTGTGTCTGCCTGCCCACTTGAGAACCAGACTGTAGAACAGTGCTGGGTACTTGGCTGTCAACCTGGTCAAGGAGAGACAAGGCGGTGTTTGTAGGTTGGCCTACCATGTCTGTTGTAACTTTGAACCTCCAGACTGAAAAGCACATGTATCAGCCTACTGCTGATATCTTGATATGTTTGTCAGTTTTGAAAAATCCACATGTTCTATTAGATCTGGTACTTTTCAACTAAAAGTATGTCTCAAGTACAAAATAGGATATAGCATTGTATTTAAGCTTTAAAATCTTCCTTAAGATGTTTTCTCTTATCTAGTAAAACAGAAACTGTTTGTTTGCAGTCTACCTCAGGCTGGCCACCACTCCACTGTGTGACTGAGGATGACCTTGAAGTCCTGACCTTCCTGCTCCATGTGCACTTTCCCAGCCGGGCATCAGGAAGCACTGCTTTAGCTCTTGCATTCTTATGTTAACTCCAGCTCTGTAAGCTTTCCTTGTTACCTTTGACAAGTTGCTCCATTAACAAGCAAGAAGGAAAGGGGAGTGCAGATACATCCTCATGGAGAGAGCAGATTAGGAGCTGACATCTGACAGGATCAGCAGTGTGGGCTCACTGTCAGGCTGCTCAGGACCCAGGGAAAGCTGATGTGGAACGTGGCTGGTAAATGGGTAAATGGGTCTTTGTACTGCGGCTTCATTGTCATCTGTGCCCCCAGAGGCCTGTGTGTGTGTGTGTGTGTGTGTGTGTGTGTGTGTGTGTGTGTGTGCAAGAGTGCTAAACTAGAAGATGTTAGTCCCTGAGTCATGTGCAGAGGCTCCAGGGACAGTGTGCCAGAGTTCATCCAGGCTCCTTTGATACAGGTTAGAGCTGGCCTTCTGTTCCCTGAAGAAACAGAAGGCCTAGGGTCACC
The DNA here is from genome assembly GCF_903995425.1 of Onychomys torridus. Lineage (NCBI taxonomy): Eukaryota > Metazoa > Chordata > Mammalia > Rodentia > Cricetidae > Onychomys > Onychomys torridus. Next base: position 108,391,124 of record NC_050451.1, read on the forward strand.
TTGATGTCATCCTACTCTTTTAGCCTTACTTTTTTTATACATGTATGTGTGTTTTTGCATGTTCCTGTATGTATGGAGACCAGAGGACACCTCGCACATCATCCTGAGGAGTGCCATCCACCTTTGAAATGGTCTCTCATTGTCCTGTAGTTAAGCTAGACTGGCTGGCCAATGAGGCCCAGGAATCCTCCCTTCCCTGGCTCCCCAGAGCTAAGACTAGAATCATGTGCAGCTGTGCCTGGCTCTTTACTTGGGTTCTAGGGATTCAGTTTGGGTTGCAAGCACCTTACCAACTGCACGGTCTCCCAGCCCTCTTATTTTATGAGACGGGGTCTAGCTGTGAGGCCTGTGCTAGCCTCAGACTAAATAGTCCTCCAGCCTGTCTCCTTAGTGCTGGGACTGCTGGCGTGAGCACCACTCCGGGTGCTCCCACTTACTTTCCCGTTGCTCTTGTGTGTTGCTGCCTGGAATAGACCCTCACTTAGGCCATTGACTTGCTCTCTTGCCAAAGGAAGCATAGGTGTCCATTGGGGATATACTTGGCTTTAGAGTAAGTAAGAAGAACCATCTTGACAAAGCAGTGAAATTGTATAGATAGTATGTGGGACCACCCATAATTGCATTTCCAAATATGCTGTGGGAGTTGTGCCTCATGAGGTCATGCCTGCTTCTCTCTCTGGAAGTTAGCTGTCTTTAGTCAGGTCGTGTAAGACCTCCATACAGCCTTGCCAGACATATACGTGCACTAATTTATACTAAAATCACAGAAACAAAACAACAGAAAGGCTTTGAAGTAACTTTTAAAATGAAAGGCTGGGAATGGTGGTACATGCCTTTATTCTGAGTACTTGGAAGGCAGTGGCAGACAGATTGCTTACGAGTTCAAAGCCAGCCTGGTCTATATAGAGTTCCAGGCCAGCCAGGGCTACCTAGTGAGGTCCTGTCTCAAAAAAACAGCACAAGAACTTGGAACTAGCCTGGTACATAAACACTGAGCAGCGCTGGGTGTTTCTGTCTTCTGACAGGTTTCGTGTCCTGCTCTTCATGGAGCACCCGCTGTAAGAAGAATTATTGGGTGCCAGTGTGACTTGGGACCTCTATTTCTCTATTCTTTTCTTATCATTTGTTGGTTTCAAAGTTCTAGATCAGAAGAAAGAGAGGCAACATCTCATAAAGCTAATGACTACAATTTTTAATCCTTAACGGTAAAAACAATTTTAACTTTTTCTTTCTGCTGGCCGAGGAGATAGGGTGTACTTCTAATTGATGCTTCCCACCTTGATGAACTCTATTACAGTTTTGGCTTTCATTTTCTTTGTTGTGTTCAGGAGCTGTTTAGAACATGGTTGTTCTGTGTTCTTATAGAAGAGAGCACAGCACTGACGGTTATGTTGTGGTAAAGCCATGATTGCATGACTGGTGGAAGTTCTGAGCAAGTAGCTCATGGAACAGACAGCATTGAAATTAAGAGAAGTCCGTCCAGGGTGCTGAGAAGGATTCACTGAAAACATCATTTGAAAGGCCATTTAGGACCCCCTCTGAGGACAGTTTCAGAATGCCCTAGGTGGACGCCAAGCCAACTAGTGCAAGTCATTTTTCATGTGGCTGAAGAGGCCATTTATACTGCTCTATAAAAAAGAAAGGAAGTCTGTTTCCCCTGCTTGCTAACGCTGCAACATGTGTTCTTTCAGGTATGAGAAGGTGCCAGTCATCCTGGTGGGGAACAAGGTGGACCTGGAGAGTGAGCGAGAGGTGTCCTCCAGTGAAGGCCGCGCCGTGGCCGAAGAGTGGGGCTGCCCCTTTATGGAGACCTCTGCTAAGAGTAAAAGCATGGTGGACGAGCTCTTCGCAGAGATTGTGAGGCAGATGAACTATGCCGCCCAGCCTGACAAAGACGACCCGTGCTGTTCTGCCTGCAACATACAATAGCACTGACCATGGCTGTCCTGGACAGGACTCGTCTAGCCTTGTGGGCACCAGTAACCTGTCCACTCCATTGCAGTTTGTAGGATGGGCGTCTGAATGACAGTGCACTGCAGCCCTCAGGCGGGGTGTCAGCTGATGCCTCAGAGTCCCTGGGGGTCCAGTGACTGCATTCTCCACCATTGCCCTGAGCCTTGTGTGCATCTGCAACCTGAAGGCACCGCCGTCAGCTATAGGGTGATCTCATCTGAAGTGATGATGGTATTGCCACTGAGTTAGCAGAAGCCACTGTTGTGTAAATTAAAAATAATCAGGAGAGAAAAACCAGATGGATTCCTATAACCACTAACAATTAAAATATTTTGTTGTCTTTAAAAAGTAAAGGAGAAATATTTTCCTACAAGAGTGAAGTCATGAGTTGATGGACCTTCCAGCCAGTGTATCCCACCAGGTGAAACAGCTGGCCAGCCAACAGCCTTGCAGGGAGAGTCTGCTCAGCTGACACACTTCTGTTTTTCAAGTCGATGCTTAATTGTAGGTGTTTTCCTAATTTGTGACGTGAAATCCACTCACCTATCAATCCTCAGTAGAGTAAAAGTCAGAACAAGGTTGTATGAAATCCAATCTGGCTTTAGAATTTGTTGAATCACCTGCATTGCCACAAGAAAGAGCCTCTCATGAAGGCTCATGAGAGTTGAAGGCACACAACCACCCTCTCGTAACGGAGCAGGGATGGTCTATTTACAAAGGAAGCAACTGAGATGGAGAGGTTGCCTAGCCTTACTAATGAGTCGATTAACCAGTACCATCGTGGAAGGAAAATGAAGCCATGTTACATCCACACGTTCCCGTTTGCAGACACCTCACAAGACAGTACAAATATTTGACATTTTGTGTGTGTGTTCATGAAAGCAGCCTTTAAGGGCTATGGTTGTAATGTGACCCTTGGCTCACTTGCTTTGGAAATCCAATTTGCTGTAACAGAGCTTTATTGTAGGCATAAAACAAAACAAAAACAGATTGAATAATCTGTGAAGTAATTTGGGCTTAAAAGTAGAATGTAAATTACTATGGAGTGGAATGGAAGGGGACAGACAAAAGCTTTCCATCTTCCTTGCCTGGAGGCTCATGGAAGGGTTTCTTGTACCTGTTCTGCCCTGATTACTGAAGTAGCACATGCGTCCAGACTGAAGCTTTTGTTCTAAAAGGTGCTGAGGCTCAGCATTTGGTTTCCATAGCCGTGGAGTGTTATCATTTGCATGAGGAATGGCACAGGGAAAAACCTATTCAGGAGTTTCATGATCAGTGTAGAAGAGTTCTCACCTCACTTGACAGATAAGTGCCGGTGAATGCCTTGAGCTCGCCTCTGGAGATCAGTTAGGCCTTCAGGACTCAGTGCCACTGAGCCCGGACGTACGTGGCACCCACACCTTCCTGGTTCCACAGTCTTGTGCAAGTAACCGCTTAGTCTTATGTGTGTAACTGAGAGAAGAGTGTGTGTTTGTGTGTGCATGTGTGTTTATTCCTAAGAATTTGGCACAATTCAGAGATCATTGCCTCTACTGAGAATCTATACTACAGAACATAATGTATAAGAAAACATTTTTAAATTATTAGTCTCTTATAAGCCATTGAACCCCCCCCCCCCCCCCCAGTGTTTTAGTAACTGGCTTTAAGCTTAGAAGTTAGAGTGGGGGAAAAAGGTCAGTGGTGTTTGTCATATGTGAGAAAATTAAATAAATAAACAAATAACATGGGTGAAACCAGGCAGTGGGTGTTAGGGAGTCTGGACATCTGTGGTCTTCACTGTCAGTTTCTCCAGTTAGGAAACACCACATCTCTAGGGCACAGTTCTGACCAGTTTTCTTGTAACAAAGTTCATTATATAAAAGCTGATTTGACTCAGACATACCGAGAAATCAGATTCGAGGAGTATGTTTTATCTACTGAAATAGAAATGGTAGTGCATTGGCCTGAGGCCTCTAACTTGTGAGACTAATTCTGATTGTTAAACTCCCATAATGAATAGCAGTTTGTGACATTGCATATTCGAAGCAGCTGTACCAGTTCACAGTTTCACATCATGGATGGCTATGCAGACAGGAAAAGGGTAACGCGTGAGGAGCCTGGCAAGGTGTGAAGTGGGAGTGTTTGTCATACATTCAGGCAGGCTTTCCTGGGAGGCGTTCCTAAGGCCCGGGGTTGGTGCCGGTCCTTCATAGTGCCCAGGCATCACTTCCCAGCATAGACTCTGCCATGCCCTCTCCCTGTTCCTCTGGTGTGAATCTGACTGCTGTGCATGACGTTTGCCAAGATGGGAATGAAAAACCCAAGGGCAGGAACAGGACACTTTCTGGCACATGAACAGCAGGCTGCAGAGGAGAGGTAGTGGCCCCGCCTGCCATTTCTTTAAAGCCCTGATCCAGCTAGTAACTAGATAAATGGAAGTTTGTTCTAACATGCCTTAAGAATATTATGGTTTGACCCAAAGACCCACTTTTTCTTTAGCATTACCAAGTTTTCTTTGCTTTGTTTTTTTTAAAACATTTATCAAAAGGCAGGTTTTTTTAGATTATTTCTTTTAAAGTGTAACTTGTGGGCTCTTTTAAGCTGTGGTAGTGATGGTAACTGATGCCTTTCCACCCTGAGCTTCCATGAGACAAGCCAGCATGTGCTGGGGAGCCTTCTGGGTCTTCCCTCCACCACTGAAAGGTGCTTTGATGCTCCCATCCTTTGCTTTGTAGAGTTGGGGTCTGACCCGGTCACTACAGTTGCCATCACTCCCTGTGCTAAAACTACTGATACTTGCTTTCCTGTGTCTCCCAAGGGCGTCTGCTGTTTGCTTCCCAGTGTGAGTGTTGCTGGTGAGTGTGAAGCTGCTTTGTCTGATGCTCGTGGTTTGTCTGGTTTCCCAGTTCTCCATCAGTAACCCCTGTTAGCACTGGTTAAGCTTTAATTGTCTCCTCAGCCAATCAGATGTTAAAGACTGTGGGGTCCTTCTGTCTGACTTGTCCTTGTGCGTCCGTTATCCTTCATCAGGGTTTCTAGAATGGCTGCAGGAGATTTTGAAAACAGACTTACCATTATTGATTTGGGGGTTCCCAGAGATACAGTTCACAGTTAATTGTTGAACTCTAATACAACTGACCATTTAAAATTGAACAACAGTTTATTGTTTTGTAACAATGTCGAGTAAGCCCCGACATTTCAATTGAAACATGAATTGTAGTTATAACTCAATGCAAATTCAACAGTTGTATTTGGAGTTAAATTATTTTAACAAATAAATTTATTTAATGAAACTCTGGCTTGTTGGTTGCTTCCACTTGGGAGATGTATTTGTTATATACAAAAGCAGAACACTGCCACATAACATGACCAAATGCCCTTCATCCAGAACCCATGAACCAAACTAATCAAGGGTTCATTCCATAAGAAGGAAGGCTGATTGATCGTTTTCATGGCCTTTAAAATAACACAAGAAGGTTTGGAATCAGCATAAATACGGAATTCTCGGTAATTCAAATTAACTGGCAGCTGTCTTATGGTCCTGCCAGCACCATTGGAGGTCTTCAGTGTCCACCCATGACAGCTGGAGGCTGTCTTTGTTGTCAGATCATGTGGTCTGAAGGTGCCAGAAGCTGGAGGTTGCTGTCCTGTGGGGCTGGAAGGCCAGCTTGTATATGAGGCCCTGTGAGCACTGATGGTTGCTGTTGATTGTCTACAGCCTCAGCTGTGCTGATAAGGCAGCCATTCATTCCCCTGCCAACTTAAAGGCTGCCTTTGGTTATGTGCTCTTCAGACTCCCTGGCGGCATTCCACCAGTTGAGAAGCTTCATTGTTTTAGAGTATAAGAACGATTTGAATGAACATAACAGAGGCACTGTAGGCAGAATGTCAATATTTCAAGGAAAATGCCTATATTTTAGTACTCAGTATCTGTGCACTGGCTTTATAGTCTCATTTGAACTGTTTAGAAGGTATACTTTTATCAGATTTTTCCTTTAGGTGAGAGAATATCTGAGGCCAAAAAGGAGCATTGTGATACTCTATCAAGTTTGCATTTACTGTTTCTTAGAGATGCATGAATGAAAAGATACCTGGCTGGAGGAATCAGGAGTCACCCAGTATCAAGCCCTGATGACCTCTAGGACCTACAAAGCCAAAGATGTTGGTTGTAACAGAGTCCCAGGAAAAGCCATGGATCCCATTACTTCTTAAAGTAGCTCTGTGGTTGTGTAAATACTAATAAAGCATTTGATTTTTCATTTGTCACACAAGATCACTTGGACAGCCTACACTTTCCATGGTATCTCAATAGCTTTGTTTGCACACTCTTTTCTAATTCATTATGCATTGGATTTTAGGAGAATTGCATCTCCTAGGTACACTGATGCATTGTTGCATTCTTCACATATTTCCCTAAAACATGATCTCATCACTTCTTGAGAACGCCTTCAAGACTTGCTAACCCACAAAAAGATGAAGGGCAGACTGCTTGAGAGATTTAATACAGAAGGACTTGTTCGGCACGAGTGTATTAGAAGGAAACCATGGGTGATCATTTATGTCCTTGCAAAAGCAACCCTCACACTTCAGAGTTTATTCCGAAGCCAACTATGGGCCATTAGCTTGGGAGCACAGATACCGTTTTTCAGTAGGTAGCAATTTCATGACTATCGGTCAAGACTGGTTTCATATTTGTGGGAGCATCAGCTTGGCGGGTTACAACAGTTGGGAACTGTCCACCTGCCATAGGCCTCGGAGATTGATGACATCCTTAGCCCTTTGGTTAGTGGAAGCTAGTAGTCTATTAGGACATGATGGTTACCTAATTGTCACAGGGATAGACATTAACTCAAACAGAGATGGGCAGCGACCAACAGTCAAGGGGGCTAAAGATAGCCCAACATTTTGGTTTTGTATCTGCAACACTCAAAGCCTCCACACTCAGAGTTCTGACCATCAGCCATATTATAGAATCCTTCACAGCGATAAGGCTTTTTTCTGGAAACTTCAGGTCATACTTGGCTTGCTGGATTTTATGTTTAGTATAAGATCTTCCTATTTCAAAGGTGCAGCTGCCCAAGATTCCCTTGTGCTTCATATTTACAATTGTACAGTGACTGTGTTTTGTGCCTGACTTGTTTTGACTTGCAGGAAACCAGGTACTAGTGAAAACAGAAAGGGGAAGTTGGCCCAACTCCCCATTCTAGAAACAGCCACATTGACTTTTGCTGTGCCTCATCTTCACTGTCTGCACAGAGGTGGATACAGCACGGACACAGGATGCAAAGCCTGATGCTCCTGAGGAGACAAGTCTGTTCACACAGAAGGTCACATGACTGCCAATGGCGGAACAGAGGTGCAGAGCAAAGCTTTTTTGTTTCTCAGGGTCTCTCTCACATTGTAGCCCAGGTTGGCCTCAGACTTGGTCCTGTCCTACACCTCAGCCTTCTACATGCCAGGGTTGTGAGGCGAGAGCCATCACCTTTGACTAATCAATGCTTTTAAATCACCTTTTCCTCACTTACTACTTCTTATGCCCACATTGAATCTGCCTTATCTGGCTGTAGCTTCTCAAGGGTTACTCTGTAGTTTAGCCCTGTGCAGGCCATAGAAACAGAGGCACATACAGTCATCTCAAATACTGAAAATGTCTGAGTCTCATCTGCCTGCCTGTTTTTTGAAAGGCAGATACAAATTAACCTACTGGGAAGAAATAGTGTGTGCCTTCCCTGCACATGCATGCCAGGACCTCAGCTTGTGACTCATAACTAAAATAAAATGAAATAAAAATACAAAACAAAACTTGTTTTGAAAAAAAAAAGAATGGTATTCATTGTATAATATTTTTAGATGACTTTTTTTTCATAAATATTATAGGCAATGAAGCATAGTCTCAGATCAAACTTTAAATCAGGACAGTGAGGTGGTTAGTGTTAGCGTCAGCCCCTTAGAGCTGCCAGGCAGAAGACTGGGCTGCTAAAACCAAGCAGGGGAGACACAGGCTTCTTGGGAAAGGCTGAGGCAGACATCTTTAAGTCAGGCTGGCAGTAATCTTCATTGAGGAAATGTCATCCTACAAGGGAATGTAAAGTAATAGTTCATCTTCTCAAAGGAATTTCAGATAGTAGCAAAGAATACATCTCATTTTAGATGCACAGTTTCTAATGTCCCTTTAAACAACAGTGACTAACAGTGCCTTGCAGGCCTCCCTCCTCAACAATACTGTCTTGACATTTTAACATGTCCTTGGCCTATGAAAAAAGTATCAGCAAAGGTAAAATGTATAGAACCAAACAATGTAGATACCTAGTCACCCTCTTTTAAAGACAGTTGGGTAACGGCGATGACTTCTCTGTTGCCTTGGGAACTCTGCCTCGGGAGGTTCTGGAGACAGGGATCTCCTCCAAGTTTCACAGTTTTGTAGCTTAAAGAAACTTCTTGTTCCATGTGTGAGCTTAGAAGCTCCACTGTACTTAGAATCTGGCTAGCTGACAAGCCTAGCTGCTCCCACTGATGCAGTTAAGAAGAAAGACCTTGTTTGCTTTCCCAAGTCCTTTCTAGATAGAACTGTTTTCTCTTGCTTTTAGCTTGGCTGGTTCAGTCGGTAACTCTGTCCAATATGGCAGCCACTGACTACATTGCCTCCTATGGAGCTATTGCAATTTGTAGCCATTGAATTGAAGAAAGTATGGTGGCTCGTAGCACTAGCCGAACTGCAATTGACACTGGCTACATGTTGAATACTGTGTATCAGACAGCAGAAATATAAGCCATCTCCATCAATTCTACAAAAAATTACAATTCTAATATAACTCAAATTTATTTGTTCAGAAACAAGGACTAAGAACACAGCTGCAGAATCCAGTGTCAGGAGTTCCACTTGTGTGGCCATAAATGGCCCCACTCATAGGAAGGCTGAGGCTGTTGAATGCTATCATAATCTTGCAAAACTTTTTTTTTAAATCTGTGTGTGTGTGTGTGTGTGCGTGTGCGTGCGCGTGTGCGTGTGCGTGTGTGTGTGTGTGTGTGTGTGTGTGTGCATGCGCACGCTGTTCTTGTGTGTACAGATGCACCTGTAACCCTGGTATCATCCTTAGGAAGCCATTCACATTCTTTAAACAGGTCTTTTTAACTGGATTGCACCAATGAGACCAAATGAAACCCACAGATCTACCTTTCTCTGCCTCCCCAGCACCAACTACTATAGCACACTACCATACCCAGCTTTTTTTTAACGTGGCTTCTGGGGTTCAAACTCGGGTCCCCATGCTTATGGTGAAGCCCAGCCCACCATCTTGGTATATTGATTCTTATTTTGGGGATCTTGAACATACACACTGGCCTTTTCAAATTATGTAGTTCCACCCTGCCCAGAGAAGGGTGGAACTTGGCCATGAAATTCTCAGTCTCTTTTCTATTTAGGTAGTAAAGACAAACAGTTGGCAAACAGGAGGACATCCAGGAGCCTAGAATTCTTTGGGCCAATTCAATAGAGACTCTTCAAGGAGACTCAGCTTTAAATAACATGTGTTCCCAGGAATGACAAAAGCCTCTAACAGTCTGGAAACTCCAATATGGAGAGGAATGCGTGTTCTCTAACAGGTGTCCCAGAACAGGCTGCTTCCACAGGGAGCTTCCACTCCCCCTGCCGGTGCTTGTGTTCACACTTTAGTCTGTTTTATTCTTCATCCATGTGTTCCTTTACTTTAGTCTTTTGACAACACAATAAATATAAGCTGTCTTTTTTGGTAATTAAATATTGTTAAAAGACCCTAACAAAAAATGATGTGGCACATACCCTCTATTGCCACCCGATAAAAGTTAAGTTTACCCTGGCACTAACAACAGATGTGTTGAAACCAAAGGAGTGATTAGCTACTCTCCTTGATTTTCACCATCCCATGAAAACAAAAAGAAAAAAAAATCCAACCCCAACAGATTCATGTATTGTCCTATGAAGAGAAAAGTCTTCATCCATACCAAATTATCCCTTCCATTTTTGCCCCCAAAACATAACAATCAGTCCAAGGAAAATGAGCACCTGCAGTTGTAGTAGAAATAACAATATGGCTAATACTGGGGTAATTCTCAGGTACCTTGGAAATTAATTGCATGATGGGTTATTTTTAGTTACCTTTGAATTGAACTAACATTTGCATTGTTCTGTTGCCCGATTTTGTGTGACCTAAGTCTGTATCAAATGGTGGGAGGAAGACACAGTGTGAATAAACTTCAGAGCCAGAGCCAGCAAGGTAAAAATACTTGCTGCCTGTGGCATTTTGACTGAGAAATGTCCCCTAAGTCTCAGGTGTTGAACACCTGGTCCCCAGTTGGTAGCATTGCTTGAGGAGGTGCTACAGCCATGCTGGGGAGGAATTTCACTAGGAGCAGACTGCAAGTCCACAGACTCATCCTATCTCAAGTTTTCTCTGCACTTTCTGTTTGCAGTTGATGTGATCTCTCAGCTTCCTGCTCTAGCCATCTGCCGCCATGCCTCCTCTGCCATTATGGACTCCCTCTAGAACTATAAGCCAAATAAACTCTAGATTTTCATAAGTTATGTTTGATCATAGTGTTTATCACAGCAACAGAAAGTAACCAATGCACTACACAAGCCTGATAGCCAAAGGTCAATCCTTGGAACCACCGTGGAACCCAGCTTCCAAAACTGTTGTCTGACCCCCACTTGTACCATGGCATTTGCCTGAACTCATACCTCATACTCAACACACACAAACACACATGTGATGGTATTGTGTTGCCCAAAATATTGTGCACCCTAATAAACTTATCTGGGGTCAGAGAACAGAACAGCCACAATATTAAACATAGAGGTTAGGCAATGGTAGCACATGCCTTTAATCCTAGCATTCCAGAGGCAGAAATCCCTCTGGATCTCTGTGAGTTCAAGGCCACACTGGAAACAGCCAGGCATGGAGACTCATGCCTTTAATCCCAGGAAGTAATGGCAAAAAGCAGAAAAGTATATAAGGCGTAAGGACCAGCAACTAGAGGCTGGTTAAGCTTTCAGGCTCTTGAGCAGCAGTTCAGCTGAGATTCATTTGGATGAGGACTCAGAAGCTTACAGTCTGAGGAAACAGGATCAGCTGAGGAAGCTGTGGCTTGTTGTGCTCTCTGATCTTCTAGCATTCACTCCAATAACTGGCCTCGGGTTTGATTTTATTAATAAGACTATTTGAGATTTATGCTACACACACACACTCTCACACACACATTAATAATAATAAATTTGTCTGGGCAGTGGTAGTGCATGCCTTTAATCCCAGCACTTGGGAGGCAGAGGTAAGTGAATCTCTGTGAGTTTGATGCCAGCCTCATCTACAAAGTGAGTTCCAGGACAGGCTCCAAAAACTACACAGAGAAACCCTGTCTCAAAAAAACATAAATAAATGAATAAATAAATAAATAAATAAATAAATAATGAATTCATCTTAAATTGCAAAGCCAGAGACATGCTGGGAGTGAAATTGTTATATAAAATGTATTCTCGGTTTTCAGTATCTTGTGGTGGAAGAGAGCTTGCAAAATGTGTACATCACCTACTGGCTAGGAAATAAAGACAAAGGAAAGATAATAGGAAAATAAGTTATTGGTCACAATGTATGTCAAACAGTCCTGTTTTTTTTTTTTTTAAACAAAGTCCTCCCATTTACTGAGTTCCCTGACAGCCAAAGACAAGAGGGAAACAAAGCTGTGGTATTGAAGTGTTCTTGTGATAGAAACAGCCATTTGTAGTGAGTGCTTCCTTGGGTCCTCTGAAAAGCACACTGTCCTATGCAGCATATGGTCCTATCACCTGCAGAGCATGGCTGCCCATTGTTAGTGAGGTGATTCCCCCATGTGGATGTCTGTTACACCTCTTGTCAACCTTACTGTTCAGAAGATTGTTTTCCACACTTCCGTAAGGGTCAAGTTTTGAGATATTTGGTTTAGGATTTCCAGGAAGATGAAAGCTTTGGTTTGCTTCAGAGATCAGGCTCAGTGATAGCATCAGCTGTGGTAAGGGAACATGAGGAACTCCAGTGGCAAGGTAAGCAAATTTAAGGGGCTAAAGTGAGGGGTTCAGAGTTTAGTGGCACCCCAGATAGCACATCACAAGGAGTGTGGCACAGATTCAGGATTCAAGAGACAGCAGGAAGACAGATGAAGGGTCACAGAGTAGTCCTCAGCACTGCAAGATTCAGAGTCCTAAACAATGCCCAGGGGATGTCAGGCATTCAGCAGAAGTCCAGAAGAGCCAACAGGCTATAAAATTACCTTACCTTCTGAAGCAGTTTTCGAATTCCACAGAAACTGAATGGAAGTATGGAGAGTTCCAGAACATCACCTGGCACCACACCCACGGCCTCCTCCACATCAGTGTCCTGAACCAGACTGAGGTACTGTGCTAGTCAGTTAACCCATACTGACATGTCATTATCACCCAAATCCATCCTTGACAGTAGAGTTCACTCCTACATCATGCATATGTTTGGGTAAATATCCATTGGTGCATATGATGAACTCTACCCAAAGATTTCTATCCATCAAAAATTCTAGTTCCTTGAAGCCCGGACAGACTCAAAATGAGGCTATATTCATTCAGAAAGGACTACTCAGGATATGGAAAGAGTCATTGCCAGATCTTCCAGAGTCTCATGGAAAATTCCCAGGTCCCAGCCAAAAGAATGGAGTTGGTGATGTGTTCATGTTCTCAACTTGGGATGTTGCCACTTACTAACTCCAAGTGTGACTTTTGAGTGCTGGTTTAGAACGCTATAAATTGTGGCAGGAGGTGGAACCAGCGTGTACAATGGAAAATAATGGAGTGCGGGATAAACCTAATTAGGAAAAACCAATTATAATCTTATCTCTGAAGACTGAGACGCTTAGGGAAGTGAATTTTAAAGTTAATTAGGCAATAAGATACTGCACCATTTGTTCAAACTCTTACAAATTTATATGTTTGATTCCAAAGTGCAATAGCTGTGCCTTTCAGGGAGTATATAGTTGTTTCTAATGCCTGGTGAAACTACACGGGACATGATTGGAAACTGAAACCTGACAGAATGCCCGGATCAAAGTAGGAGAGCACACTCATTGTATGAGCCCTGTAATGATGGTATCTCTCTCTCTCTCTCTCTCTCTCTCTCTCTCTCTCTCTCTCTCTCACTCACACACACACACACACACACACACACACACACACACACACACTTTCACTTCAATACCAGAGATAATCCCAATACGGTGAAGGAATGTGCCCTACAATGACTATGCCATGGCTATTTAACATTTGTTTATTTACTTATTTAACATGTTGCTCAAGAAATCTTACCAAACTCAGTAAAACAAGAAAAAGATATGGTACAGATAAGAAATAGTAGATATTAAAGAAAAATATTACAAGTACATATTTATTTGGCAAGTCTAAAAAATGGTTAGAAAGGCAATTTAACTAAAAAATAACAAAGTAAATCTACAGAAATCAGTGCTACATGTGGTCAATTAAATGATAATTCAAAAACTCATCCCCCACAACACACATACGTCTTCATAAGAGAGATGAAGAGTCCATGTTGAAGGAAACCACGTTCAGTTGGGACTTCTTGACAACATTTTGCTTGAAAACATAATAATACCTTCTTGAATTTAATTCACTATCAAACAAAAGGTTATTTTTAGGGAATTGATAAAATGATGATATAGTTTTGAACAAAAAATTACAAGGAAATACCCGAAATTTTTTATAACAGGAAAAGGTCTTGGGTGCTTGGTTTTAAAATGGTTGCTGTGAAACCAAAATAATTGAAGTGAAAAGTAAATAAAATATTACAAAGAATCACACCTGTTGATTTTACGCAAGTCAGGCTGGGTTACAGACGAAGGTCAGACTGTCTGGAGACAGTCTCTTCATCTAGACAATGATTATGTCATACAGCTGTGACTAAGGAGAGCATTCATCTCAGTGTAAGATGAGATTTACCTGCTCTGCAGAGACACCCACTTCTGAGTGTGGGGTATCCTAATGGACCTGAAGGTGTAAGGTGTTGAAAGGTATGAGGAGTGATTTGACAACATCGGTCAAGAGCTTCAGATGTGTCACCAGTCTCTAATGGGGTAACCTTATTTCTAGGACTGTAACTCAAGGAAAAAAGTGGACAGGAGTAAATATGATAGTTGCTATATCATATACAATAACTCAGATGTGGAATGGAGAAACTGTTATGTAAAACACAGTGTGGCCACGAGAGAATACATTAGGCTATAGATGCAAATAAATAACTATAAATGGTGGTTCTGCAAGATGGATCAGCATATGAAGGCACCTACCATCAAGCCTGGCCGCCTGAGTTCAATCCCTGGAACTCACATGATGGAGGGAAAGAAATGGCTCTCACAAATTATCTTAGTACCTCCATATGCCATTTGGCACAGGCACACACACACACACACACACACACACACACACACACACACACACCTAACACTCATGATCCCACAAAATGAATGAATGTAGTTTAAAAAAAGAACTATGATTGACACATTAAAATGAATGTTTCTACTCTATAATCTACTCTAAAATATTGCAAATTTTGCAAATTAAGCCCTATGGATACCCATATGTGTTGCATAAAATACAGTTATTATTTCTGGATTTTTTTAAATAGAAGACAAACATTTTAAATTACTTTGTTTAGAATATTGATATTTATTTAAAATTTGATTTAAAAACAAATATGAATTATAGAAGAATGCTGATCTGTGGGTCTTTGTATTAAAATGCACACTTACAGCAGAAGATCGGAACTCTGCAGAGCCTGAGAGAATCGTAGAACAAAGCGGAATGTATTAGTGTCCACGTTTGTTGTCCTTAAACTACTCAGGGAGAGTAAAAGCGGCCGGGGTAAGAACTAGTGGTAAAACAAGTAATAGACATGAATATTCAGAAGTCTGTAAGGAGATTGATTTTGAGAAAGAGGACCGATAGGGAGGAACAGTGTTGCTTGGCACTGAGATCTCTGACCTCTTAGCCGGGCACCGGGACTATCTCCACAGAAGAGCAGCTAACATACTGCCTGCTGGCACGTGGGAGTGTATTTTCACCCACAGTTGTGTGGAGTTCATCACCAAGGAGTGGAGAGGGGAAGAGAGCATCTGGATTTGGCAGACAGGAGTTGAAGGGTCTGTAAACCAGAAAGCCAAGATCATGAAACTACTGGTTCAGTGCGCAGAGGGAAAGCTAAAAGGCAAAGAGCCCACGTAGCTAAAGAGATCTGAGGGACCGCCCTCCTTATCCTCGTTGCTGGGTGGAAGCAAATTAGCTAACCTGTGCTTGTGACATGCTCCAGTCTCAGGACTTCTCAGAAGGATTTAAAAATATTACAATCCTAAGGATTAAGAATGAAGAACTTTCAGCCTGGGTTTTGTAACATGCTAGACAAGTATGTCAAGAATTATTAGCCAAAGATAAATCAAGTTGAATTCACTTTTGTTGAAATGTTACGTGACACTTTAAAAAGCAGAGGGAAGTATCAGAAAACCAAACATAAAAAATTCTGAATGCCCACTGCCTTCTGGCTGAACTTAGCAGTCTCACATTGTTTTAAAGATTTATTTATTTTTATTTTATGTGTATGTGTAAGTGACTGCGTGTATGAAAGTTCATCTTGTTGGTGCCTGATACCCTCAGAGGTCAGAAGACAGTGTGAGATCCCTGGACCTAGAGTTACAGGTAGTTGTGAGTTCCTCTGTGTGGATGCTGGTTCATGAGCCCAGGTCCTTTGCAAGAGTAGCAAATGTTCTTAATTGAGCCAAAGTCTCACTGTGAAGACCCAGCTGGCCTGGAACTCACTACGTAGACCAGGCTGACCTCAAACTCAAAGATGCAACCAAGTTGACTCTGAAGGTATCCCAGGTCCCTTCTCCTGCAGCTTTCCTCTCTAGCCCTCTGTTCTGAAAGTCCTTCACCCTGACTCGTTTAGACATTCTCCTGTTCATCTCCTCGCCTCTGGAAAGAGCTGAGTTCTTTCAGAAACCTGAAAGCTTTCTCCCTGATAGAGTGTTGTAGATATTTGTTATCACACTGTTATTTAAAGGCCTCCGGTCTCTGCCGACATTTCCGCCTTACGTTTAGTCCCCTCGGCCATCTGTGTTTGACCGTTCTCTCGGCAGGAGTCCTGTGTGTCTGTTTCTGTTGCTTGTTACTTCTGTTTACCTTCATCCAAGGTGTCCTGTTCTTTTCCTCTCACCAGCCATCTTTGATGATGTCCGGACAATGAAAATGTATTTGTGTAAATGATTTGATGATACTGTCCAGCCAGATGAATGATGCACTAGCAGCCCACATTTTATTAGCCAGTTTCATGAATTGAACTTTTCTGCATTAGACAGATGACTCGAAACTGGATTCCAGCCCACCTGGAACATGACTGACTTCTGGATTATTCTTTCCTCTAGGCTAGGACTCAAAGTAAAGGGCTTCGTAGGGCTTCTGGTCTTGCCAGACTCTGAATTGCAGTCTTCTGTCCACGTGCGCTGGCCAACCCCTCAGCAGTGTCTTGAGGCCAGCAGACAGCATCCAGTGGCCTTCTCTGTCTGGGTTTACCCGTTACACCCATTGTCACCAGGTTGTACACCCACCATTACCCTCAAGAAGAGTTACACTTCCCCAGATTTTCTAGTTATACTTAGCACAGAAGCTGGTCTGAATTTAGGTAATGTTTAAATGTTTGATTTTCTTTGTTCTTATCAATGGGGTTATTATTTATTTATTTTTACTTTAAAAATTGTCTGCATTTCCCACCGACTTTGAGAATTAATCTCAAAAATCTTTAATTCACAACTTTGCCTAATAGTCTATCTACTTTTAAAGTTGCCAAAGAAATATTTTGGAGTAAAAAAAATATACTACTAGTAATTAAAACATGATTTGATAACACAGATAGGAACAAGTCAACCAAAAATATCAAAACCAAACTGTAGCTGGAGAGTTTCTCTCCAGGTGCCACCAAGCCCCTGAGGTCCCACAACCCAGGAATAAAATAATCACTCAGATGCTTATATTACTTATAAACTGTATGGCCTTGGCAGGCTTCTTGTTATCTACTTCTTCTATCTTAAATTAACCCATTTCTATTAATCTGTAACTTGCCACATGGCTCATGGCTTACCTATACCTTACATCTCACTTGTCATGGCGGCGGCTGGCAGCTCTCTCTGCCTCTGCCTTCCACCTCCCAGAATTCTCTTCTCTGCTTGTCCCACCTATACTTCTTGCCTGGCTACTGACCAATCAGTGTTTTATTTTAACCAATCAGAGCAACACATTTGATATACTTGAACATCCCACAGCACTTCCCCTTTTCTTTTTTTCAAAAAGCAAGGTTTTAACTTTTATATAGTAAAATTACAGATAACAAAACAATTATCAAGCAAAAATTACAGTTACAATATTAAAGAAGATATCCTATCTATCTTATATTTGTGAGTCTAAGGTTTTATATCTAACTTATCTTTTATCATAATTGAGGAAATTATAACTATCTAGTCTTCAACCACATCAAAGACCTCAGAAGGATATAATATTACCTGAGAAGTGGGAGGATGCAAGCAACTTTTGGGAGTCTTGCAGGGTAGACAGAGACAGCTGGCAGCCTGGACAGTCACCTAATGTTCCTTTGTAAAGTTGGGGCATCTGTCTTCAGCCCACAGGGCTAGAGTCTCTTGGTCATTTCTCTCAGTGTCCTGTAGAATGTCTGGCAGTTTCCTCTGCAAAGCAGGAACCTGAAGGACCATTTTGCCAAGCAAATTTCAGTGGTCACCTTCCTATGGGTCCTGTATGTCCAGTTGATCAAGCAGTCCAGGCAAGAACAATTTCTTGCCCAAATGGCTATTTTTGTCAAGGTGAAGATAAACTCTATATAGAGTGTCTTTGATGTCCATCCTCCTCTCTGAAGTAAATCAGTGCTGCCAGGAGCAGACATGTCTCACTGTCCAGAAAGTCTAAATTTTAAAAATATTTTAAATGCCATATTCTGTATGTCTTTGAAGTATTTGAAGATTACCTATCTGAAATATATCTATGTATACCTAGAAGACTTAACTAACATAGCTACAAGTATGACTATCATAGAAGACTAATTATTAATCTATTTTTAATTACCCATTACAATTTTAATGAGCTATACAAACATAATACTTTAAACGAGAGTAGAAATATACACACAGTATAACAAAATTAACTTTAAGTTTGTATCAATAGACTAAAATCTATACCAATGTAAAACATTTTAAATGAGTTGTTGCTCTTTAGAAGTAAGTTCATTAATTTACCCTTTCATCCTATCATATCTATATCATATCCCCTTTTTATCTTTAGAAAGAGATTGCATTTATAATCAACCTGTTTTAAATAAAAATAGTTGGTTTTTCTCTGTCCCACACCAGAGGGCTCTTCTGATATAGGAGGACAAAAGAATCTCTTAACCTTTTATTGTAGCAATATGCCTGGGTTTAGAGAGTGCTGTGCATATCACTCTCTATATAAATAAAATGCTGATTGGCCAGTAGCCAGGCAGGAAGTATAGGTGGGACAAGCAGAAAAGAGAATTCTGGGAAGTGGAAGGCAGAGGCAGAGAGAGCTGCCAGCCACCGCCATGACAAGTGAGATGTAAGGTACTGGTAAGCCACAAGCCATGTGGCAAGTTATAGATTAATAGAAATGGGTTAATTTAAGATAGAAGAAGTAGATAAGAAGAAGACTTCCAAGGCCATACAGTTTATAAGTAATATAAGCATCTGAGTGATTATTTTATACGTGGGTGGTGGGACCTCAGGGGCTTGGTGGCACCTGGAGAGAAGCTCTCCAGCTACACCAAACCAAGCTTTTTGGTGAAATTTAGGCTTCTTTTGCCTGTATCCCTCTTCTAAATGAACACTTAAAAATATTGCTTTACGGCTTGTATTAGTTATTTTTCTGTTGCTGTAATGAAATACAAAAATTAACTTTTAAAAAGGATTTATTTTATGGTTTCTGAGAATTAGATACCATTAATGTTGGAAAGGCATGGTACAGTGGCAAGGCTGGGGAGCAGAGGAATCACATATTGTCTATACACAGGAAGCTGAGGAACCCGGAAATATGGCAAGGTTATAAACATTCAAAGCCCCCTCTACCCAATGACATACTTCCTCCAGCAAAGCAATACTTCCTGAAGGTTCTATAACTTCCACAAAAGGTGCGTCTAACTGGTGATCAAGTGTTCATATTCATGAGCCTATGGGAGACAGTTCTCAAACTGCATGGGGCTGGGGACGCATCTCATTACTGAACACTTTTCTAGCATGAGTGAGGCATGAATTCAGTTTCTGTCTCTCTCTCATGCTTTCTCTCTCTCTCCCTCCTTCTCTCCCTAATCCTCCCCATACCCAACCACACAGAAAGTTTGTTAGGGGCTGGAGAGATGGCTCAGAGGTTAAGAGCACTGCTTCCTCTTCCAAAGGTCCTGAGTTCAATTCCCAGCAACCACATGGAGGCTCACAACCATCTATGGTTGTGCCCTCTTCTGGCCTGCAGGGATACATGCAGACAGAACACTGTATACATGATA
The DNA here is from genome assembly GCF_903995425.1 of Onychomys torridus. NCBI lineage: Eukaryota > Metazoa > Chordata > Mammalia > Rodentia > Cricetidae > Onychomys > Onychomys torridus. The sequence goes on from NC_050451.1 coordinate 108,410,668, forward strand.
AATAAATAAATAAAACAAACAATAACTCTTTTAAAAAAAGAAAGTTTGTTAGGAGAGCCACACTATCAGCCTCTCAGACGTTTTCAGAAGTTCTACAAGCAACTGATCCTGGTTCATAGCCACCGGAGCTGTCACATGACATCCAAAAGGTGGACATTTGAAGTTTGTATTTTTCCAGTTCCTTTTATACCTCCAGCTCAGTACATGACCAAATAGCCACATTCATAAAATATTTGGAGGGGGAATCAGGCAGTCTTTTACTTCTGTGCTTGGAGGCCTTTCTGTTACCTGAAGCAGCAACTTCAGGGCACTGGGTCATCTCCAGCTCTGTGGCTATCAGGTCTCATATAGGTTCTGCAGTTTCTTGGATTACCTGTGGACCTGGCTGCGGTCAGAACGGAGCTTCCTCAGTCTCTGCTCTTGGGGCCATGACTTTCTGATCCTCCAGCCTCCCAATGAGATCAAAAACAAAAGTCCCTGTGCTGAAAAAGTTTTATGTCCCAGTCCCAAGAGCTCAGCCTCAAATACGTCCTGTATAATTAAGTAAACTCCGGGGAAACTGGATTGCTTCCTCCCAGCTACGTTTGACCTTTGACAGGTCTGGTTTCCTGTGTGACTAAACTCTAAGGACTTCAGAGGGCCGGATGAGAATGGTGTCACAGGAAGATAACTGGCTTACAGAGGGCTGCCACGGAGACAGGCTGATGAGCTGGATGGGTGGGTTTTGTTTGACTTAACTCAAAGCTTCTTAAATCAGTGAGCTCCTCTGTGCTCCCTCTTATAAGCAGAACACGCCCTACCTTAAGTTACTCCACACTGTAAAAACAGTGGGTTCCAACTGTGCCTTGAGGATGGAGCATGCCATACCCCTGGGAGGACACACAAATGGCACCATGTGTCTAGCACTAGTCGTGCAGCACAGACTGATAAATGAGTGGAAAGGGTGTCACTCCATAAATTTACTGGGTAAATGGGGACTCTGTGTACATCGGCATATTAGAACCTTATCTTGAAAACCTGAACCAAGAACTCATCAGACTCCCCAGACCAAAGAAAGGCTGTGACTCCCTCCCCTGGTTCTCATAAGCATGAACAGCTAGCATCGTGAGCCCCCCCCCCCCCACTGGCTTGTCGCCCAACAGCCTGGTCTAGTATCAAGGGACCAGCGTTCGGGGGAACTCCAAGTGTTCTAGGTTAGTTCAGTTCCTATCAGGTTCCCAGGTTGGCTTCTCAGCCTCCTGAAACTCCGTGTTTCCTTAACCCTTCCCTTGTAGCCATTTTGTAACCTGTATATACATATACACTGTGTGATATGTCATGTGTGATTTAAAATTAATATTAGTAAATAAGTTTAGAACAAAAAAATCTGTTCGACCTTCCTGGCTAGGGCCATCAAGGAAAGTGGAGTATCTGGGGAACTGTTGCCAAGGAAGCCACCATACTTTGTGAATTTATTTCCTTCCCTCAACACTCAGAACTTTCTTAAATAACAGTAAGATCCAGGGTTAGTGTTTTATAGCCACAGCTAGCCCTTCGGCCTCTGGAACACTCCAACTTCCCCCTTGGAGAGGATATAGGGCTCAGTGTGGCTGTGTGGGGTTCCTAGGGCCTTGCCAGAACACCAGCACACCTCTCGTCCCTCCTGAGCACTAGACAGGAGCACGATGCCATGGAGACTCCAGAGCCAGCTGGATCTCACCCCAGCCTTGAGGAGGCGACATCAGGCTGCTCACCGGCATTGCACTTCGGCTTGGGCATTTCCAGACTCTGCACATCACCTGTGACCATCTTTTCTGCTCTCTCTGCCAGGAAGCTTCTTCTTTCAGATCATCTGGGACAGGGACAGATGTGGCCAGGTGGTGTGACTCATAAATACATCTTCAGAACAACCTGATTGAAGGTGGAGTTGGTTCGTTTGGCCAGAAACCTGTACAACCTGACTAGAACCCACAGGTAGATGTCCTCGCTCTTGAGTTCCTTACACTGAACCTTTCAGTTCTTGTTGTGGCAAATGTCAACACCCATGATGGTGTACTGTAAATTTATTCTTATTCAATAAATTCTATCATTGTGGAAAGACAAAACCATGTTTGTCTATGATTCTAATATAGCATGTTCATGGCACGCTGTGTTGTCAATGATGAGATCTGTACTGTTTCGGTCTGAGACATTCTCAGTACCTCATCTACAAACAGTTGGCTAGGGGTCATATCACTCCATGCATATAGAAATTACAGATAGGTAAGGAATGGCTCCCTACATGTTAGTGGTCTTGAACTCCAGGTTCACACAGGCTGAGCTTCCAAGCCCAGTAGCTAACCTTGAGAACCAAAGACATCTTTAGGGCCCATGGTGGCCATCAACGTCCATCCTCTGTATGTGACCTAACACCTAGGTGGTCACTAGATGAATCCTTTGCAACGCTCCACCAGTCCTCTATTTCCACCAAACAAAGGGCTAAGAATGTTCTCAGGTAGTTCTGAGGCCTCTAGCAGAGTTTGTCCCAGTCTGCTGGACCCCACCCATTTAATGTAACCACTGATGTATTCTAAAAGTGTGTCAAGTTATGACCTTCTTGGTTCTGCTTCTATAAAGATTTCATGAATCTGCTACCTTATTGGAATACAGTGTTTGGGAGAACACTGAATCTGTGTTTCTAGGCTGTGGTCACTCATATTTTGCTTTATAATAAAACATCTCTTTTTTAGAGAGCGGTTTCCTTCTTTGACGCTACTCCATTAAGTTGGGATATAGTTTCCTCAAGTCATTTATGGAGTATTAAAAGCTGTGGGCTGACATGATGATGGTTAAGCTGGTTGCCAAAAGAGGGAGCATTTTATTGACAGCTCACTCTCAAAGCAATCTCACACGGGGAGGAGACTGGTAGCTGCCAATCACAATGTTAAATTATGTTGGTCACCAACTGCTTAGCTTACCTGAATATAAAACGATACTGTAGGGCTGGGCTATAGCTCAGTTGGATCCTAACACTGCATGAGGAGATGTGGTGGTGTCTGTCTGTCTGTAACCCTGGTATGCAGGAGATGGAAGCAAGAGGGTCAGAAGTTAAAGAAAATCTGCTTTCAGCTGCCTAGTGAGTTCAAGGCCAGTCTGGGCCACCAGGCTGTCTCAAAAACAACAAAACTTAATGCTTAAAGTAAAGACCCATTGTTAACATTAACATTCTTAATGTCACTTCATAGATCTTCACTCCTAGCCAGCATTTGCTGAGGGAGCGCTGGGCCAATCTGTCTGTCCTGCTTCCTCCCACACTCTCCTGTGCCCTCTGTTCACACCGCTGCCAAGGTGTGAATGCAAAGATGCCAGCAGTGACCTCCAGCATGGCTCTAAGGCTTACTTCCCAGCACTGTGAACTCTTATGGCATAAGCAGGCTGTCAGAAACAGGTTTGAAACCTTCCCCAGGGTCAGAATTTATTAAATAACAATAAATTCACAAAGTAAGGTGATTTTAATGGCAGCAATTTGCAAGATACTCCCATTTTCCTTGATAACTCTGAACAAGGGGAACACCAGTTCTTTTCATTCCACTCTTAATTACTAATATTAATTCTCAGATCACATGTTAGACGTCACATAGTCTCTCTTTTTCTTGCTCTCTCTCTCTCTCCCTCTCTCTGTATGCATGTGTGTGTGTGCCTGGAGGTGTGTGTGTGTGTGTGTGTGTGTGTGTGTGTGTGTGTGTGTGTGGTGTGTATGTAGGTTACAGAGTGACTACAAAGGGTTAAAGAGATAAGGAGTTCCCAAGCCAAAAGAGATGTATTAATCTCCTTACTGACAGGATGATGAACTAACCAAGATGGAGAAACCACTGCTGTTGTGGGTGATGATGTGGGTGACGTGGGCACAGGTTCGTGAGGGAAACTACAGAGCTAAGTCCAGCTGCAGAGGCGAATGGACAAGACCAGGTCTTGATGAAGGAATGGGTAGGTGGGTGGATAACAGGCCCAGACTTGCAAACATGCACATGGGCTGCTAGCAATTGAACCAGGCAGCATCAACAGCAGGGACAGCCCACCTGTAGCCTCTGGGACAGTCTGGACTCTGCCTGTTGGTCTCCTGATGCGCACTCCATCTGCCTTTTTAGTGGTTCAGGTCAGGGAGTTACATTCTTTCCTTGGCCCAGTAAACTCTTGGGCCTCATTTTTCCAGTATGATTTTAATAGACTCATGTGCTCTTACAGTACCAATTCACCCTAACAAATGTATAGGGTGGCACCCTCTATGCTCTTGGAAACAAGTTATTGATCAGTCGGTGTTGCATGGGTGGTGCCAGACAGATGGTACCACTCCTGTGTCCGCCCAGATGCACAGTTGGCCTTTAGCCAGAGAGATGGCTCCGTGGGAAAATTGCCATGCAAACCTGACAACATGAGTTAGGGTCCCCAGTGTCCGTGTAAAGAGCCAGATGTGACTACACAAGTGCCTGTAATCTCAGTGTGACTCCACCAGGCCACGCAGCCTGCCCTGTGCGTCATTAACAGTGTCTCAAAAAAAAAGGTGGAGGGCAAAGACCCAAGGTTGTCTTCTGACTTCCACAGGGGCACTACAAAATGCACAGCTCAGTGTCCACACATACACACAGAGATGAATGAATGAATGATTTTAGAAACTAAAGTCTCCCAGGACAGGGCAGAGTTGGAAAGCACACTGCATTACACATTTAGTAAGCTAGAGAGAGGTGGCTCCTCCTGATCCTTGTCTGCTTCAGCTGTTTCCTGTCATTTGCTCCTCCCCTCCGCGCCCCGCCCCTCCGCGCCCCGCCCCGCCCCGCCCCGCCCCTCCGCGCCCCGCCCCTCCGCGCCCCGCCCCTCCGCGCCCCGCCCCGCCCCGCCCCGCCCCGCCCCGCCCCCGCCCCGCCGCGCCCCGCCCCTCCACACTGCTCGTCTCCAGCGGCAGCACTTAACAGACTTTCTCTTGAATCTCTGTATCTTCATGAGTCCGTTCATCCCCTCACATACAAGCTGAGTATGCTCCTCTCTTGTTTCTATGGTAACCTTTTCACATCCTTCAAGACCTGAGACAAAGATTTTTTTCCCCTCAGTGAAGCCACCGGGGGAAGGATGGCTCTTTCCTGAGTGTTCTTAGGGACCGTCCCTTATCACCATTGTGACTGCCTTCGATTCTGTTAGCAGTGAAGGGAACGGGTCCTGCTAAGTGTTTTTATAGTCAGCACGGAGCACGGTTACTGATGCCTAATCAGTGAGCAAATGAACAGACGACTGGTCATGTCCGGATGTAGCCAGTTCCTGGGCTCTTTTTCCCTACACTCTCCTGTTACCCCCTCTCTTTACAAACTCACTGAAACTAAGTTTATTGCTCCATTTTGCCAGGGTCTTTGGTCTATATTGTAGTATCTGCACTTTTTGAGCTATCAGTTTGAGGCAGGCTAAAAAGACAAGAAGAGTTAAGAGACACAAGAAAGGAATGTCTTCCCTCCCCCAAATCCTGGAGTCTGATTTGTGTTTCCTACAGAAGGAGTCAAGAAACTTCAAGATGATGGACAAAACTCAAACGGCCTACAGAGACAGGCTTGGTTTTCTAGAGGAACCTGAAACACAGAAACCTGGAACAAGCCTGGAGAGAAGGCTCAGTGGGTGAGAGTATTCGTTGCTCTTTTTTGGGACCCAATTTCAGTTCCCAGTTCCCACACAGCAGCTCAACCTATCTATAACCCCAGGAGACCCAATGCCATCTTCTGGCCTCCACAGGCTCTGCACGTATGTGTTACACTTACCTGCATGTAGAATAAACCACTCATGAAACTTTTAAAAATTAAAAGATATTCAAAACAACAAAAACTATGCTTCTATAGGTCTATAATGTTTGCTTCCCCGAGCTTAGCTATACATTTGCACTCTTTTATGAACAAGCCCAAATAATGCACCTCATGAAATGATCTTTCAATTTCAATCACAAAATAAATTTATTGGTGAAATTATTAAGGCCACTCCATGTAGTTAAAAGGGAGGTTTATTTTGTGGGGTAACTTACAAATGAAGGGGTAGGTTGCAGGGTCTGGGAAAGGTATGGCACAGTCCGGCGGTGTTCTCTGGAGAACTCTGCTTGGTCTACCTCCAGCGTCCAGGGTCCCAGAACCAAGAGAAGTCTCTCCTTTCCATCCTGGGTCTTCAGCGTCCTCCCTCAGCCCCGCCTTGTGGGCATGACCATTACCGAAGCCTCAATGGGGGTTGGAACTTCCAGGCCAAGGCTGGGATGGCTACCCACTACATAAATTCTTTAAGATAAAAAACATAAATCACCTAGACATTTTAAAATAGTTTTTAAATTAGTTGGATCTTTAAAGCATTGCTTAATTTTAAAACTTTGTTATAGATTATATCCTTTGAGCAATATAACTTAGTCCAGGCATGGGCCAGGCATGGGCCAGGCATGGTGGCTCACTCCTATAAATCTAGCGATTGGGAGACTGAAGCAGGAAAACTGCCATGATTTTGTGGCCAGTTTGGCCTACATAGTGAGTTCCAGGTCAGCCTGAACTACGTAGTAAGACTCAGTCACAAGCAACAACAAAAGACACTAAACCCTATCTACAGCCATGATAAAAAAAAAAAAAGTCTAAGTAAAAAAAACTTTAGTGTGATTTTCTCTTAACATGTGGGGCGTTTACCCACCAACCCCACAGCTCCCCAGAGTTTTCTTGAGTGTGAGCAGCAGGAAATATTAGATAGAAGGATTGATAGTACGGAGATAAACAGATAGAAAATACAGGATATTCTCGAGAGGGCCTGAAACCTATTCCAATCGGCCCTGACTGTCTCTGGGGTATTTATAGAGACACCAAGGGGGTGGAGCAAAAGACCTCCTCCCCCAGCACAGCCAAGTGCAGACCATTTCAGACACCTGCACTCAGGCCTGTGGCCCTAATCATCCTCTATGTGGACCTGCTGGGTAAAGCCATGAGGAACCCAAAAACAGGCTCCCACATTAACAGGCCTGCACTGTCTTGGAAATGCACATCCTCCTCTTCCTAAGCCTCTTTCTAAATGCCTATGCTGAAGTCTGGAGTTTGTGATAATCTGTATCCCTACCTATGTGATAATCCATATCTCCACCTACGTGATATTCATATCTCTATCTGTGTGATATCCCACACCTCTACCTAAGTGATATTCATTCCTCTACCTATGTGTTATGCCAAACCTCTACCTGTGTGATATTCCATATCTCTACCTAATAAAGTCACACTTTGCCTCACCTTGACATCCTGCAATGCCTTTCTGTGACATAGTCCAGAACTCACCTTTATGTGAGTGGAGGCCCCCAAGGAATACTCCTCAGGCTACTGGCAGCTGTGCTGGGCTGCATCTTTCTCTCTCAGCTGACATCTTTTCCATTAAAAAAGACCCTCCTTCTGATGTCTAAGAACTTCATATGCATTAAATATGCAAACACACACACACACACACACACACACACACACACACACACATATGCCCCAGCCCGTACATCTGCACACAGTTAGTGGGAGTGAAGTGGCCACAACCACCCATTATGTTCTAAGATGAGCAAGGACCTTATAACATAAGCACTTACACTTAGTGTTTCCTTGGTCGAACATTCCCCAATTCTGCAATACCTTGGACTTCTTCTGTTGCTGCTTCTGTCATCAGATGTGGGGCTGGACTCAGGGACACCCTCACCTTTAGAACTTTTGACAGACAGGAGCTAACAGACCCACAAGTACAAGCCCCGATCTGCTGGGACACAGTGAACGAAGCCCAGGGTGTTCTAAAACAAAAGGACCTCATTAAAGATCTGCAGTGGGACCTTTAGGATAAGCAGTAATAAGTGGATAAAATGGGAGAAAAGAATTTCAGGCAGAGGGGACGGCATGTTTGAAGGACCAGGTGAGGAAAATCATGAAGTATCTTATGAATGAAAAGAGATGAGTGCCACTGGATGTCAGGAGCCGGAGTGCATGTATGTGAGTTCACAGAGACAAGTGGGAGCATGTGGAACTACATGAAAATTCAGGGCTTAGATCTGGGAATCAGTTGAAGGTTCACAGATGTTCCTTAACTCAATTTTATAGTAGTTCCTAAACTCAAATTTTTTAGAAAAAAAATTTATCCTTTTGTAGACTCAAAAGAGTGGAGTGTGGTGATTAGAACCCATCCACAAAAAAGCACATATGGAGTTCTTGATAACCATGACCTTCCCGCTGACTTGACAGTGACCACACACCCTGGTTTCCACCTTCCTCTGTACTTAGGGGTCACCATGTTGGAGAACTATGGCCGAGTGGATGCTGCTTAAAGACCTGTGGATGAGGATTATGGCCCCTTAGGAAACGGGACGCACTTGCCTGAGGCTCCTCTTTCCTCCAGATTTTTGCTTGTGACACAGATGAAAGTTCTGGAGATACATCAGCCACGTCACAACCCAGAGACAGCACACTAAAGATGAAAAATACTGTGTAAGGGACAGAGAGAGAGAGAGAGAGAGAGAGAGAGAGAGAGAGAGAGACAGAGAGAGACAGAGAAAGACAGAGAGAGACAGAGAGAGTGAGAGGGACAGAGAGAGAGTGAGAGAGACAGAGGCAGATATAGAGTGAGAGAGAGACAGAGAGACAGAGACAGAGAGAGACAGAGGGGGAGGGGATGAACATGGACACTTGGGTTTGTCACGCAGCTGCTGGATGTCAGTAGGTTTATTGGTTTTGCTCTTCTTCAAGGGTTCATGTCCGGAAGTAAGCCCAGAAAGAAACCCAGAAGTAAACCCTTACATGGTTCACTCCAAGCTTCTGGCATTTCTATCTGGTTTTTGTCTCCACAATTATATCTGTTCCAACCAATGTAGCATGCATTTTCTTTGAGCTACATAAAGAAATACCTATCTACTCTGCATAGAATGCCTACAGATAAATAAAAGGTTTCCATCCAAGGCCAGCTTGGTGGACTAATGAGCTCACTGTGGTTATGTATGGGAGCATGGGTGAGAGGTAGCCTAGAGGAGCATGGGTGGCCCACTCCAGCAACTACATCATTGAAAAGTCCTACCCCAGCATGGATGATGGACTCCTGAAAGCTTCCCCACCAAAGAGTGCTCCCCACCCCCAAGTCAGCCTTCTACCTCGAATATTCTCGTACTTCCCCACCCTCCTCTAAGTCTACAGCAGCTGGGGGTGGGGACAAGAGGGACTGGTGACTGGAACCCTGTTAGGAGTCTAGTGGCCCTCCCCTTTGCTTTTGCGAGGGGCTGTTAAGAGCCTCACCACTACCATAGGCCTCTCTTTTGTTGCATTGTTCCGCTTAGTTCATTGCTACGGCTGTGGGGCAGGTATTCTGGGGTTACCACAACTTTGTTTGAGGATGGTCAATGATCAGGGAATTGTCCTACTACAACATGTAGATAATTGAGGAAACGTGAACAAGACTGAAGAGTGACCCACAAGATTCCAGCCAGGAAGCTGTGCATGACATATCATAGGCCCATTTGGTGCAAGAAGGAGGAATGTTCTTTCCTGTTGGAAGGCAAAGGTGGAGAGGAATGAGGAGTCAAGAGTGCGTGGTCAACATGAACTGTCCTTTGCTCTGTCATGATGCAGAATGAAGAGGATTGCATCTCCTCTTTATGAGACAAGAAGGTTTCTGCATGACATTAGAGAAACGTGTTGCTTCTATGCCAATCAGTCAAGGATAATTGAGAAAGCCATGTGTGGTGATATTGTGTTCCCCAAAATATTGTGCACCCTAATAAACTTATCTGGGGTCAGAGAACAGAACAGCCACTAGATATAGAGGCTAGAAAATGATGGCACACACACCTTTAATCCTAGCATTCCAGAGGCACAGATCTGTCTGGATCTCTGTGAGTTTAAGGCCACACTGGAAACCTGGAAATGGTGACTCACACTTTTAATCCCAGGAAGTGATGGCAGGAAGCAGAAAGGTATATAAGGAGTGAGGACGAGGAACAAGAGCTGGTTAAGCTTTTAAGCTTTTGAGTAGCAGTTCAGCTGAGATTCATTTGGATGAGGACTCAGAGGCTTCCAGTTTGAGGAAACAGGATCAGCTGAGGAATTGGCAAGGTGGGGTAGCTGTGGCTGGTTCTGCTTCTCTAATCATTCAGCGTTCACCCCAATACCTGGCTCTGGGTTTGTTTTTGTTAATAAGACTCTTTAAGATTCACGCTACAGCCATGGTCCAAAATAACCTTCAAAAAAGAGAAAGGAGGTGTTGAGAATCGTACCAATCTTTGCTTTCCTGGTCCCCCAGTTAACTACTCGTGACCACTTTGCTGTGTAAAACAGAGAATAAATTCTGTTAAACTACTAAAGAAACAATATAATCCCCTGCCCCCAGATGAATCCATGATTTGACTCAAGCTGATAGAACCAGTGAGGAACACAGCAGGCCCCCAGGCCTTAGCACAACTGATACCATGATGGAAGTACTATTCAGGTCTTGGAGCCCAGCACAAAGGCAGCACCACTTGCCAAAGGAGAACAAAGGCCTAATCCATCAAAGTCCATAGATCTGGGAAAGTCCCTAAATGTACTGACCTTGCCTTTTTGGCTTCTAAGTTGTGCTTCTGGCTAGCCACTCCTGCTCACTGAGATGTATAAACCAGGATGTGTTTGAAAAGCTTACCCGGAGAAAGGCTCAGGACTGCACTCAGGTCCTGAACACACAGTGTAGTTGGTAGCTGGCTAATAAAGACATTCTGTCTGCTTGAACCCATGTCTGAGTGGTCTTCTCTGGTGGACACCCCACAACATGATGTGTGTGGCAAGTGATGCGAGCCATGGGAAGTCAAAAGAAGACTTCATGGAGTCCATTCTCTCCTTTCTCAAGAATGGAACTCGGGTTACCAGGTTTAAACGGCAGTCACCCACTGAGTCAATCTAGACTACCAAACTCGATAACTTTTAACTTGAAGTGTCTTACTTACGGTGCACTTGATAAGACTTTAATAAAGAGAAACAATTTTGCAATAATGAACCTTTTGGTGTAAAAAAAAAAAAGTCACCAGACAATACATGTCCACTGCAGAAAAATTGGTAAGAAGGCTTTTTCTTATTTCAAGTATTCTACATTTAAAATCCATCTGTGCTGCCAGAATGTTCTTGAATAGAGGTACCAAGGACCTGAGATATTATGTTTACTCTCCTGTCAAGGGAAACTACAGAAAGGACTAGAAGGTCTTGAGTGGGAAAGTCTTGACAATATGTCCTGTCCCGTGTTCGGGGAGTTACCAGCAGGTCACACTCGAAGCTGATCTTCCTCAGGTGACTTGGTTAAATGTGCTGGGAAGACGTCTGACTGGCTGAACCTGAGCTGGGCCTTCAGGTAGAACTTGCGTGAAACCGAGGTTGGGATTTTCTTGTTCACGGCTACATGCTCTGCACTTGGCATGATGCTGGCTGCATGATGCATGGATGCACTCTGCACTTGCTGCCTGTAAGCTGAGTTAAAACCTGCTTTGAAAATTATGTCCCTATACAAAAATCTCTGCAGAGAATACCTGGTTACTGTGCCTTATAATAGGTCCTTCTATTAAAACAAAACTAAAGAAAAACAAAAAGAAGCAGAAGAAGGAGAGGGAGAGGAGGAGGAGGGGGAAGAGGAGGAGGAGATATTAGTTACTTTTCTCCTTGCCTCTGTATAAGGGCATGTAATCCATCACAGTGAGAAGGTCAGAGACAGGAGCTGAGGGCGGCTGCTCATATTGCTGCTGCTGTAGCCAGTGTGAGGGTGTAAATGAGAATGATTCCCATAGGCTCATATATCTGGATGTTTGGTCCTTAGTTGGTAGAACTGTTTGGGAAGGGTCAGGAGGTGTGGCCATGCTGAAGGAGGTGTGTTACTGAGGGGATAGTGGTGGGGCTGTGAGTTTTCAAAAGCCCACCTTAGGCCCAGTCTCTCTCTGCTTCCCTCCTGCCAGCAGATGTGAGCTCTCAGCATTCCAGTGCTGTGCCTGTCTGCCTGCCATCAAGCGTGCCACCACAATGGTCATGGACTCACTCTCCAAAACTGCAAGCAAGCCTCCAATTACATGCTTTCATTTATAAGTTGCCTTGGTCATGGTGTCTCTTCACAGCAACAGAACAGGAAGCAGAGAGAGACAGGTGCTGGCCTTGGGCTCACTTTCTCTCTTTCCTCCAGGTGAGGACCCCAGCCCACAGAATGGTGCAACCCACCCTTAGGTCTTGCTTCCTGACTGCCATGCCTTCTGCACCGTGATGAACGGGAACTATAAGCTCAAATAACCCTTTTCTCCCTGAAGGCTGCTTCCGTCAGGGTATTTGTCGTACCGACAGAAAGGAACCTAGCACAGGTGGCTTGACAATTAGAGACACTATACTGGAGGTTTCCAGAAATTTCTCTATCACTTTTCTGCCCTCTATTGGAGGTCACAGTGACGGCACAGCTAAGAGCTGAAACCGTTGCATACATAGATCAGGGTCTCCACGGGAACAGAAGGTAAGAGCGAATTAATAGAATCTAGGAAAGGCTTATTTATGATGTAGCTAGATTACAAAGGTGTCATTGTATAGGAGAAACAAAGGGGAGCCCCAGGTGATGGCAGGAGAGCCGTCCCCTGCACCCAGGAAACTGGTAGTGAGTGTTACAGCTTGTAGAGGCTGGGGCAAGCTGGGTGCTTAGTGACGGGCACCAGTTATCAGGGAGGGGTACTGCCAGGCCACAGCAGCCTTACGGGAATTGCCCATCCTCACTCCCTCCCTTTGGTTTTCCTGCCAGGAATTCTCATTGGCTGGACCCCAAAGGAAGTAAGGGGGACTGGGATTCCTTTGATAGTGTCCATACAAATCAGCCTTCCTGGACAGAAAGCAGAGGGGATGTTGGGGGGAAGATCTGGAAGGAGAAACAAAGTATCTGGCAGCCAGTCAGCTGGACTATAAATAGCTTGAAGCCTAGGGAGAGCATGCTCCAGCTAGGAAGGTGAGGGGGGGGAGGGAAGGGGGAGAGAGAGAGAGAGAGAGAGAGAGAGAGAGAGAGAGAGAGAGAGAGAGAGAGAGAGAGAGAGAGAGAGAATGGAGGAGCTTCAAAGCTGATGGGGCACCAGGATAATGCTACCGGAAGATGGCCTTCTTCTCTCTGTCCATTATAACTGCTGGCTGGAGATAATAAAATGGCCCATAACCTGGGGTCAGTGAGATGCCTTATTCTCTGGCTATTGCCCTAAGTGGTATGTAGGAAACATCTGGACATGGAACAAAGCCCTTTCTAGTGGGTCATGGGACAACCTCACATGCCTGACAGCTACCCAGAGCAAAGCTGCATGGTGAGGTGGGAGAGAAGGTCAGAGTTTCATTGCAGAGAGCACACCGTCCAAAGGGGCGTTCCTTTGTTTATTAATTCAGCAAATGTTTATTAAGTGCCTATTGTGCATCACACATTTGAAAGAGACAAAAATAATGCCTTCATTAGCGTGTATGTGTGCACATGTATGTGTGCACACGCTTGTGCACAGGAGCACCTGAGAGAAAGAGAGACAAAGAAACAGAGAGGCAAATGTTTTTGTTTGAAAGAAGTAGATCAGGAATGAAGAGATAGCTCAGTTGGTAATTTACTTTCCATGCAAGCATGAGGAGCTGAGTTCAGATCCCCAACATCCATGAAAAAAGCCCAGTACCATGCATGATATATGCCTGCCTGTAATTGCAGTGTGGGGAGCAGGGCAGGGGAGATAATCGAGTCCTGGTGCTTTCTGGATAGCCAGTCAGCTGGATCAGTAAGCTTCAGGTTCAGTGAGAGACCCTGTCTCAAAAATCAAGGTGGAGAGAAACTGAAGAAGACTCCCAACATAGATCTGTGGCCTCCAAACATGTACACAGGTGCATGCACACCTGCGTACAAAATGCACACACATGTGAATGCATGCACATACACAAAGTAAACAAGCTGAGTGTGATGCGCCTTTGGTCTCAGCATGTGGGAGCCTGAAGCCAGAGTGTCTCAAGTTCAAGTCCAACCTGGACTACAGAGCAAGACTCCGGCTCACAAAGTTAGAGTTACAATTACCATGGTAATAAGAGGTAAAGCATCTGGTGTGTCAGGAAGGGATGAGTTATATGGGAAAATATTAAAATGAGGGAAGGGTGTGAGGCAGTGTGAGGTTGACATGAGGGGACATGAAGCATCTATTGAGGTATGAAGTCTGGTGCATCTGCTGGCTCCTGCTGTCAGCTGCCTGAGCATGTTGCTGTGACATTCAGCACAATCAGCACACGCCGCCATTGCAGTGGGGAAGTGGTGGGCTGTGGGAGCCTCAGGTCAGGGAGGAATGTGGAAAAAACTATTGTCTAAAATCACAACTTTGCTAGGGTTTAAAGTTGCTGATCCTATTAGAGAGGCTATTTGTTCCTCTTACCTGAACTTTGAAAGAATGATTTGACTTATTACGAGTGTATGTGTGCATGTGTGTTCACACGAGGAAGATGGGCACAGCTTTCAGGAGTAAATTCTCTCCTCACACCATGGGATCTGGTGCTGGTACTCAGGTTGGCAGGCTTGTACAGCAAGCGCCTTTACCCTCTGAGCCACCTTACCAGCCCTGCCTTCAACTTTTGGTGTGTATCTGATTTAACCAAGTTGTCTTCTTAAAAACTGAACTGGGTTGGCCAATTAGGTTGAATTATTCAAAAAGTGTTTATGGTTAGCACTGTATGGAAGCTATGAACACAGGGCACAGGTCAAAACCTGTGCATAGTGAGAACAGCCCATCTGTATTCAGATTTTCTGGACCTTTCCAACCCAGCAACCCCGGCGAAGTGCTGGATATGGAGGTGACTGAGGAAATCCTGGAGAGCCTTCCCACCAGGGCTAAAGAGAATGCTTCAGCAGTTCTGACAGCAGCTAGGTAGCAGTTTGGTCCCTAGAGCCTCATCCTTGGAATAGACTGGCCTCTTCTCCTCTCTTGTTTGTCTGGGAGCCGACAAGTCTCTCGTGGGTAGAATGGGAGCAAGGGTTTCCCAGGCCTGGGATAGTCCCAAAGCCAACAATAATTAGCTCAGATTTCCTGTCTTGTTCCCACTCAGGGGTCTTCCAGTCCAGATGTGCCCCTGCACAGCCTTCAGACTGTCCCAACATGTGTGGCTCTGGCTGTTTCTGTACGGAAATACCGCCCTTTTCTGCACTGTAGGCAGCAAAAGCCAATCAATCAATCAGTCAATCAATCTTTACATTCTTAGATTTCACTTCTTCCTCCTTCCAGTCAGACTTATTTTAAATTTGCCTGCAAATGACCCTGAACTGTCCCTAAACTGTTGACAAAATATTTGTCATCAAAATCACTTTCTCCCCCCCCCCCCCCCCACTACAGTTAGCAGCTAGCTGTGCCCCTTCGCCCAAGTAGATGGTTTTAGATGTGTGAGATTTGGGAAATAGATCTTTGTACAGCCCTCTTCTTGTCTGTATGCCAAGACTACTGCACTGGAGAGGGACTAACATTCCCCGTGGCGGGTTCTTCCTAATGTTTTAAATACTTCTAGTTTTTCCCACAGGAAAGACTTTGCAGTTAAATGTCATTCCTAAATCTATCCTTGTTGCCTATTCCCCCCAGGGTTTCCCTCTTCAGCAATTATCCTGCTGACTCCTCACTGTGGTGCGAAACACTTCCTTCTGCATTTGTGTGGTCTGGTAAGTGACAGCTAGTTTTCTCACATGCTCAGCCAATCTGAACCACTGTCTCCTTCAAGACCCTGCTTCACACAGAAGAAGCGTCTCCAAACCTGTTGGACCAGTTATTTTGAAATCTCGCCTGGATTCAAACTCAGTAATTTTCTGGACAACAGTTCTGAGGGCTCCTGAAGGACTGGCCATGCAGAGCAAGCCCCACTAAAATCTCAAAGCCACGACTGTTCATCAGGTTTTGTTTCTCAGTGGTAACATGACATTTCACAAGAGGAAACAGGGACTCGAAGGCATAAATGAGGAGTCACTGATATACCTAGGAAAATGATTCAGGTTGAACCCTCATGGGGTCCTTTACAGCATTTACTTGGGTGACCTAACTGGACCAGTCAAAAAAATATAACCAGGTAACTAATACTTATCCTACCACATTGGAATCAGCCAGCAAAACATGCGTCTGCTGAAGAACTTTAGCTTTCAGCTCTTGTGGTGGGAAGTTCCCGTGGGCTTCAGATGAGACAGAATTTCTGCAAAATAAATAAATAACCAGAGCAGAAAACCTCATCCAGAGCCCTTTCTTTCTTTCTTTCTTTCTTTCTTTTTTTTCTTGGTTTTTTGAGACAGGGTTTTTTCTGTGTAGTTTTGGTGCCTGTCCTGGAACTCACTCTGTAGACCAGGCTGGCCTCGAACTCACAGAGATCCGCCTGTCTCTGCCTCCCAAGTGCTGGGATTAAAGGCGTGTGCCACCGCTACCTGGCCAGAGCCCTTTTTATGAGGAGCCAAAGACCTACTGCCTTTTTCGACTTCTCCAGCCTGGACCAGTCCTGAACTAGATAGAGATGTTACAGGCAGCGTCTGCTCCCATGACGGGCTCTGTGTCCACTTAAGATCAGTGTGGAACTCCAACATGGAGAGGGAGTGTGTGTGTTGGGGGATGGACTCACAATGCAAAGCATGCTGCATGACTGAATCTAAACAGAGTTTCATGTGAGTGGTGTGAATATATAGAACCTTCTGCCACTGTGCTAAACGTGACCATCTTCTTCCATGACTCCCTGTCGGTGGGTGGGTGGGTGGTCCCGTGTCTAAAAATGGCCACTCCCAAACTGGCCAGTCCGAAGTGTGCATGGCCACCAACAATGCTGGGTGCTACAGCCTTTTTGAAGTCTGAGGAAGACTGCATTCAAGGGTGTGTCGTCTGGCAGGGAAAGGAAAGATTGTTGTACAAGTAGCTACAGTATCAGGTGGAGCAAATTCAGTAGTAAAGTCGAAGTCAGTAAGACACACAAACTGAATTACCAAAGGGAGGAGCCACTGATGGTCTTCAATTGTAGGTCATTAAGACCGCTGTTCTTGGAAGATCAAACCTAGAAAAACTGGCACTTTTTTTTTCAGGACACTTGAAGCCATACACAAAGACAATCAAATAGTCCACTTCAAAAATGAGGGAGGACTTGTGTGACAAGCCAAGCCTGAATGAAAGAGAAAAAGATGGATGTGCACCCAACAAAATGGAATTCCTACTCTGTATGATGAGAAAATTATAATAAAAACGCTTGCTGAGAAACTGTAAGGGTGTGTAGAAAATGAGTTGGAAATCTGCTCAGAATGCTGAGCTCTGTCGAGCTTGTCATGAGAGGGCAGACACGTGTGAGGAACTGCCCTGAGAACTGACCACCACATTGTCTGGTCAGACCACGGATCCTGTTTGCTGAGAAGAAAAATGTTTTGACAGCTCCCTGAAATGTTTGTCCTGTAATGTGTAATGGAAATAGCCCCTTGGTGGTCATAGGACTCAAAGACCACCCTCAGATGGTCATACAGAGATTTCAATACTGTTACCCAACTTACAAACATGTAACAAATTGTGGGTTAGGAACAGTCATTTTTTTCAAAGCATTAGCTTCAGTCTCAACCCATGTGAATAAATGAGCTCTGGAGTTGGTCTTTCCTTAGACTACCAGCTCCCAAACAGTGACACAAAGACTTTACTAATTATGAAAGGTCGGCCTTAGCTTAGGCTTGTTCCCAACTCACTCTCAAAACTTAAATTAATGCATTTACATTCATCTGTATTCTGCCGCCTGGCTCACTACCTCTCCTCAGTACAGAACATCTGTCTTGCTATGAATACCCCGCCTTCCCCAGAGTTCCTCTCTCTTCCCCGGAAGTCTCACCTACCCTCCCCTGCCTAGCTATTGGCTGTTCAGCTTTTTATTAAACCAATCAGAAGGTGAGGTAAGACAGACATTTTCACACAGTGTGATCAACTAACCCTACAGTGACAGATCTCCCACATCATTCTGGAGCCTCGCGACAGGAAGAAAGACAGTGATGTGGGGGATGCTGCAAGATTTACAAACGTTCGTTTCAGTTGGCTCTAAAGTTAGAAGTGAGAAAGTTATCAAGAAGCAGTGCTGATGTCAGCGATGGAACGGATGCAGTCACGGCTCTGGTCATCACTGTAGCCTGGCATGCACCTCCACTTCAGGTCACGCCAGATCCTCAACTTCACTAGAGAAAAGAGTTGTAGGATGAAACAATGCGGACGAGAGTTGACGTTCTATTTTAATATTTTAATAGATTTTATTTAACAATATCATACATGTACATGATACACTCTGATTACTTTCTCCCCCACACCCTTCCATCTTTCCTACCCCTCATACCAATAGCCCCTCCCTCCCTACCAATAGCCCCTCATCTCTACCAGTTTATTTCCCTAAATCATGACTTTTGGTTTTGCGTTGTGATTTATTTAGTCTAACTAGAGTCATCAGTGTGAACCTTGGATTGGAACTAACATTAGTGAGTACACAGACTGTGGCAATAATTTGCCCTCTCCTTGAATCTATCGGAAACAAATATCTCTGCAGTGGGGGCAGGCCCCCAAGCTCTTCATCTATGCCTGACTGTTGACAGACCCAATTGTGTGCAGACTCAGCACAGGCCTTACAGCTTCTGAGAGTTGCTGCTTGCAATGGCTTTGTCTTTCCTCCTCCCCCCCCCCCCCCCTACCTTTCTTAGCCCCTCCCCCTAGCTCTGGTTCTGACAGTCTTTCTTCCTGACATTCTTTCTTCTACCTCTTTTGCAGTGTTCCTGAGCCTTAGAGATAACCTTGCATAGGGCTGAATGCTCATCCACCACTGCTTCTCAGCACCTTGTGAATTCATGAGTCTGCATTCAGCAGCCTCCACTGGAAGGAGAGACTTCTTTGATGAAGGCGGAGAGCAGTGTTTTTGCTATGAATAATAAGTATAAATGCTTGCAGAACTATAGTAAAACAAATACCATGGTACTGGTACAAAAACAGAGATAAATGGCACAGAACAGAAGACCCAGGCTCAAATCTATACAACTACAGTCACCTGATTTTTGATAAAGTCACCAAAAATAAACAACTCAGGAAAGGTAGCATCTTTGATAAGTGGTGTTGGAAAAACTGAATGTCCACGTGTAAAAGAATGAATGTTATCTTTCACTATTCACAAAATACAACTCAAAATGGACCAGTGGCTCCAACAGAGAAGCTGCTAGAAGAGGAGGTAGGGAGTTCATTACAGCATTCAGGTGCGGGTGAGAACTCTCTAAACAAGACTCTGCACACTCAGGAAACACAACCCACAGTTGACAAATGGGACCTCATGACACTAAAAAGCTGCTGTGCAGAAAGGAACGAGTTGAGAAGAGGCAGCCTGCAGAACAACAGAAATGCTTTGCTTGGTAAGATGTTTAAAAATAGGTTTTAAGCACAGATGAAGAGAAAGAGAGGACCTTGAGAAAAAACTAAAACACAGCTGAGAACATTGGTGTGGGTTTCTCGAAAAGACGTACATGTTCTGATGGTGACTGTATGTAGGATTTTGGAAGCTTTCTGGAATTTTATTGTCCAACAAGTTTCAAAAGGGAATACACACACACACACACACACACACACACACACACACACACACACACGCATGCACACGCACACGCACATGCACATGTCTACCTCTTCTCCTCTTTATGAAAACTGAGGTGATAAATGGCTATAGAGATTTTTCAGATAGTATTACAATCTGATAAAATAAAACCAGGAAACACTAGAATTTCACATGGGGGTTAGGATGTGTCCTTTGACTATAAATGGGCTTCAGGTGACATGTCTGGAAAATTGCTGGGGTACAGCCAGAAGGGGAGGAAGACCTTAAATGAATATTATATTGGATGTTTTGATTCTCAGTGCCCCGCCCCTGTCCTTCCCATGGCTTGCCTGCCTTTCTGTCCACCTCCTGATTAAGCTCATTTCATTCTGTTTATTTTTCTATTTATTTTTAAAAATTAAATCTCTCATCCATATTAACCAGTCTGTTGGTGCTTTGTTCATGTCACATTTAGGCAGCCTTGTTAGCAAGACTCCAGGCAACTAAGAAACACTGAGAGAAGGAGAGATAGTCTTCTCCTGAAGTGGGGTCCTAATATTAGGGGTGAAAGCTGAAAGATCAGAGAAGCAGAGCAGCCAGCCACTAGAGACTTCTTACCTCTATGAAATCTCAAATCAAATCGGGGGATACTGTCTCTAGGAATCCTCAGACTGAATGGGGGGGGGGCGAGATCCTGTCTCCATCCACCTTATATTCCTGTCTCCACTTCCCTATTGTGCTGGGATTAAAGGTGTGTGCTACCACTGCTCAACTCTGTTTCTAGTTTAGCCTGGTTCAATCTCCTGTAGCCCAGGGTAACCTTGAACTCCTGATCTTCCTGCTTCCTTCTCCCAAGTACTGGGATTAAAGGTGTGTGCCATCACTGCCTGGCCTCTATGGTTCACTAGTGGCTAGCTCCGCCCTCTAATCTCCAGGCAAGCTTTGTCAGAACACAAATAAAATACCAAATGGCTATCCAATACCAACCCTCTAAACTTACATACAAGTAATATTACACAGTCTGAGCAGGTTGTATGTGTGTGTGTGTGTGTGTGTGTGTGTGTGTGTGTGTGTGTGTGTATGTGTGTTATATTTTTACATTACATATAATATAATATGTAATTTTTATGTTATATATAATATTATATATAAAATATCATCATTTAATAGATATGTGTTAAAGAAAGTACACAAGAAGCCCAGATGACTGAAATTGGAGCATTTGTGGGGTAATACAAAAATCTAGTGAGTGGAAACTCCCTGGAATCTACTAGAGTGACCTGAGACATCAACCTAACCACAAAGCCTTCGACCTACAACTTTTTTCTGCCTGCAAGATGTCCTGGAGTAAAGGTGGTACAGAACTTGTGGGAGGGGCCAACCAATGACTGGTCCAACTTGAGGACCACACCACAAGAGGGAGCCCATGCCTGACACTGCCTGGATAGCCAGGAACCAGAGGCAGGACAGCCTAGAGACCAAGGATAAAATCAGACACATTTAGAAGGGAAAAAAAAGTCAATGAAATGATTCCTAATGATATTCTGCTATACTCACAGATCGGTGCCTAGTCCAGCTGTCATCAGAAAGGCTTCATCCACCAACTGATGGAGCAGATGTGGAGACCCACAGCCAAACATTAGGGGAACTTGGGGAACACCAAACAAGGGGGAGGAAGGGTTGTAGGAGCCAGAGGGGTCAAGGACACCAAGAGAACACAGCCCACAGAACCAACTAAGCAGGGCTCATAGAGACCTAACCTACAATCACAGACCCTGTTTGGGTCTGAGCTAGATCCTCTGCATATGTGTTATGGTTGTGAAATTTGTGGTCCTTGTGGGACCCTAGCAGCGGAAATGGGGATGTTTCTGACTCTTTTGCCTGCTCTTGGGACCCCTTTCCTCCTACTAGGTTGCCTTGTCCAGCCTCGATGTGAGGGTTTGTGCCTGGTCTTGTTGTAACTTGTTGTACCATGTTCTGTTGATATCCCTGGGAGGCCTGCTCTTTTCTCAAGGGAAAAGAAGGAGGAGTGGATCTGGGGGAGAGGGGAGGTGGGGGGGGAGAGGTAGGGAAACTGTTATTGTAATATGAGAGAGTAAAAAAAGGAAAAAATATAACATATGTAAAATTAAAGAAGAGGAGGCCATAAACTTGAAAGAGAGCAAGTGCAGGGGCACATGGGAAGATTTGGAGAGAGGAAAGGGAAGGGGAAATGATGTAATTATATCATAATTTCAAAATATACACTTTTAATTATTAAGAGAACAATGTAGTTATATATGTATCAGACTAAACAATTTTAAATTACTTTTTATGTATTAAAAATAGCTAATGATTGATAATTTCACAAAATTCAAATTTACTCCCTAGTAGGTATCCCTAAACAACAATTGCAGAAAAAATTCTAACCCCAAACTAAATATCACTAAAAGAAATAAAAATTAGTGAACCTGCAATATGGTTCGGTGAATAGGGGCTTGTGCCAAGTCTGGCAATCTGAGACCCATTCCTGGAACTCACATGGTAAAAAGAGAGAACCAGCTTCCACAAGTTGTCCTCTGACCTCCACATGTATGCTATGGCACACACGTATGCATATACACAAGTACACACACACACATACACACATGCACACATGCATACCCATGAATAAATAAATAAAGTTAACTGGGAACACAGGCAGGTGGAAGCCATGGGTTTAACAGTGGGCTGGGATGAGTGTGTTTTCAACAGCAGAGGACAGAGGGATTCCTAAGAGTTGGCCAACTAGAAGAGCTCACAGTTTTTGGCCTGAGGCAAAATTCTGAAGAAACATGCTTAGGTCCCTGAAAGAGAGCATCATTGTGTGGACTAAAGGAAGGACATTGTGATGTGCTTCCATCTACAACCTCCTCTCTTCCCTTTGGGAGTTTTTCCATCTTAGAGCGTTGATAAAGATTAGTAGCATCTCCCATGATATTTCCCTTATGTCCATCTTCTGCCATGCAAGTATTAACCAAACCTGGCCCAACCTAGCCTCTTAGACTAGAATAGCTCAGGTGTTGTGGGTGCAGACCTTGAGTTCTCTTCTGTTCCTCCTCACTTCTCCATACATGTGCTGGAGACAGGGTTTAGGGATGAGTAGGGAACTCACCTACATTGAGGACTCCTTAAGGGAACTCACATTATATGAATTTGTTAGCAGGTCACACCATGGATGTCAGTGACCACTCAAGGGTTGCCTCTGTGCAGCCCATTCAGAGTCTTGAAGTTGTAGAACCTCCATCATTTGCCTCCAAGTTATAAGCTACAACAATGTGCTTTCAAGACACCATTCCTATTGGTCCGCTTTCTAAGAATGTCCCTCCTTCCCTCCCCCTTTGCCATGTGAGGAATGAATGACAGCTCATCCAGATCCAGATTCCTGATCCAGTCTTGAGGGAACAGTTGTCCTTACCAACATGCTATTTTCCTTTGCTTGATGTTCAATTGTTTATAATTTTGGGTTTTGTTCTCCATCACAGAATCGATGAAGAAAGGAAAATTCAAAATTGTGTCAACTATTAAAACAAAGAGAAATTAATTTCCACATTGTTTGCTGATAATTGTTTGTACTGCATTTGTGGCAATAAAATAATATCCAAAATTGTATTACAAAAGAGGATGTAAACAATCTCATCTGTGTACCAAAATATGCATGAATTATGTATAATAGAAGCATGTTTGCATAGGCATGGAAAGCATTTGAAAGGATGCCCATCTGTTTTTCCCAGGAAATGGGATTGAGTGTGTTGGAAAGATTAGGGACTTTCACAATATTAATCATTTCTTCACTGCTTGATTTTCTTTTAAAACAGATTCATTGTTTAAGTGAGTAAACAAGCAGGCCCATCTCACACTGGGTGTTGAAAATTTCTAGTTCATTCAAGGTCAGATACATCTCCACTGGAAAGTATTTGTCATACTACACAGTGGCCTCTTGAAGGCCAAATGCAGTTAATGCATTAGGAATCAGAATTAGTAATTTTGGGTAGGCAGATTTTTCACTTATGTTTTCGGAAACAAAATGATGCTCAAGAAAAATTCACAAAAGGTAAAAGTTATAAATGTAACACGTGACTTCCCTGTGGTAAGAAAGAAGTGGCCACTTGCCAGCATGGTGCCTTTATCAGGAGAAAGCAGAGCCTTACCTGACCTTCCTGCCTCCCCCTCCTCTCTCACACCTTCCCTCCAGAGCTGGAAAAGCTATTTTGGCTTGTGGTTTCAGCTCATCATAGCAGGAGGACCTGGCTGAGGCAGCTCAGTCCATGGTGGTGGGTTTGTGTCTTGGAGGTTGTTCACATCATGGTAGACCAGAGGGCAGAGGCCAAGTGTAACATCAAAAAATGGCCCCACTCCCACATACTAAAGGTCCTATAGCCTCTCCAACACCACCACCCACTGGAGAATAATGTTTAAAATATGAGTCTCTGGGAGATGTTTCCATTTCAAACCACAACACCTTTCCCTTTTCTAGCTTACTAGTCTACCTAACTATTCCCATTTTTCACTTTTTATTTTTATTTGTGTGTATGTGCATATCTTTATGAACACACATATGAGCAGCTACCCTGAGAGACAAGAAGAGGCTGTTGATCCCCTGGCTCTGGAGTGACATATGGTTGTGAGTTGCCCAACATGGGTGCTAGGAACCACACTCTGGTCATAGTCTTTTTAAAATGCTATATTTTTCTTTTATCTCAACATATGTTTGAGGTTTACCTTTTAAACCCCAAAATGTCAAAATTTCAATTAAAGAGATGCTGTTTAATGAAGAATTCAGGAGATCTTTTTGTAACAATCAACAGAGTTTTTAGGCAGCAGTTCTAATGATACCAACCAGAGCTCACTGGAGACTATTGCCAGGGTCAAAAGCGGAAAACAGGGCCTGAGATTGGTGAAGGTGGAGCATCTTAACTCTCAGGACTCAATTGTTGAGAATAAAGTTGATAGAAGGTCTTTTCAAACAGTAACAACAGTGTACACTTTGTACAGACCAGACACTGGACTAAGGAACTTTCATATGACATCTCATCCCACCTCTGGAATACATGTCTGCAGCTCAGTCCATCATGGTGAGAAGGCACAGCAGAGGAGCTAAGTTCACATCACAGCAGGCTAGGAAGCAGAGACAGGGGAAGTCTGGTGCTCCCCTCCATCCCACTCCTTGTAACAATGCCATCTACACTGAGGATGGGTCTTTCCCCAGCAGCCAGTCTCCTCTGGAACCAAGGGCACACACAAAGGTATACCTTCTAGGTGGCACTAAACCTTCTCACACTGACTGCTGTGGGATGTCTTTCTGTACACTGTGAATATGCTCTGATTGGTTGATAAATAAAGCCATTTGGCCTATGGCAGGGCAGGATGGAGTCAGGTGGGTGAGATCCAAGGGAGATAGTGAAAGGAGAAAGGAGAGGCAGGAGAGACGCCATCCCTCCACCCAGGGAGCAGCGTGTAATGACACACAGGTAAAGCCATGGACCATGGTGACATACACATTAATAGAAATGGGCTGAGTTTAGTTATAAGAGCTAGCTAGCAAGAAGCTTGAGCCATAGGCCATACCCATACAGATTGTAATTAATATAAGACTCTGTATGTTTATTTGGGTCCAAGGGGCTGCAGGACTGGGCAGGACATAGGAAAACTTCAAGCTACAGTTGACAGTGAGATTACCCTTTACAGTCTTCTTAGGAAAGAAATTAGAATTTTACTGATCACAAATATAAACAGTCTTCTGATGGGGTTTAGTGGGATTAAAACTTGTCCTACAAGACCATCACCTGCCACCCAGCTGAAGAGTCAGTCAAGAGTCTGATGACTTTTCTTCCAAGAGTCAGTCTAGCCATAATAACTCCACATTGTTTCTGTAATCTACCCTTACTAAAACAGTCTCCAACTGGCTAGTCAGTGTTTGTAAATTTGGACACACATTTACTTATAACCAAGTTGCTTAAAGGGCTTTTTGTATTTTTTTTTTTATACATTTTTCTATGTTATACTATGTTTTAACATTAATTTCTAAAATAGTGCATTTATTTTCATGGTTCATTTTTAGTTGCATGAACCTCTCTGCCCTCCATCTTCTCTTCCCCCACCAGTAACCTCCTGAGTCCCCAGCCCCCTCCCCAACCTTAGAGTGTGACCAGCAGTGACCTCTTAAGTCCTCAGCCCCCTCCCTGACCTCAGAATGTGACCAGCAGTGAACTCTTAAGTCCCCAGTCCCCTCCCCAACCTCAGAGTGTGACCAGCAGAAAACTCTTAAGTCCTCAGCCCCCTCCCTGACCTCAGAGTGTAACCAGCAGTGAACTCTTAAGTCCAGGTGTCATCTCTGGTCTCATAACATGACCATCAAGGGGACTTTAAGTCCCCAGGGCCCTTCATAGCCTCAAAATATAATCAGCAACCTGGAAAATCTTTGAATGATGTAGCGATTGCAACATCTCTATTTAATATGTAATAAGTGTGGATAGAGCCAGAATATGAAGGCATTTTTAATTACTCCAAAACTCCAAGATTCTGACTACTCTGCTTTACTTCCTCACTCTGCAGATTGACCCCATGCTTCATTCTGGTCTCAGAGTACAGTGTTTAATTGTCAACCTAAGTGCCCATGAGCTCCACTCTCCTGGAGTCTGCTGGTCAGGATGATAACCGAGACCTGACTCTTTGACTCTGGTGATAGGAGCTTCAGTGGGGAGAATCAGCTGGACTTGCAGCCTAGATATTCTATCCCTGTAGCTCATCCTTCACCCAGAGACTACCCCACCCCATAACTGCCCTGCTTCCATCACTGGCCTCGAAAGGGTAGGCATCTCTTTTCAATGGAGAGTTTTCAGTGGAGAGCCTTGTACCCTGTCCTAGTGAGTTTCCCTGACTTTACACTCGGAGTTGCTCAAGGTCTTGGAGCAGTTAGACAACACATAGAGGAGGATGTCTGTGCTTGACACGTCATGTGTGACAGCTGCTCCTGGATTAGTCTTCAGTAAGTGACCCTATAGATGGGAGTCCCCTACAGGACACGAATATGGGCATCTGAACTTGCCATCCATCAAGGTGCTCATGCATGCTCAAATTACTTAAGTTACAACCCCGAAATGAGGACATTGCTTATCTTCTCAGGGATCACCTACATTGCACAGGAATCTCTCACCATGAACTCCAGGGACACTTCAGTTCTACTCTAAATGCCAGTGGAGCGTAAAACACAGTGGAGCCCCATTCAGAAAGATCTGCTCATTCAATCATTCCTTTATGCCTTCATTCATCAAATCCAGGTTGCTTACTCCCTTCCCCTCTTCCTTCTTTCCATGATAATTCAGAAACACTTACCTTACTTCCACTTTACCTGCACGCCTCTTACTCTCTTGGTGAAGGTCTTAGCTTCACTGCCCCTTCCTTCAGAAAGCCTCCAAGACTCCCTGAAGCACATTGCTCTTCATGTGTTGTAGTGCCTAACCTTATGTTAATGGCTTCTCTCATTGTTCTCCTCTGTTACCAGATTCATGTATAAGCTCTGTGAGTAGGCAAATCTTGTCTACTTCATTGGCCATTATAGCTTAAAGAAGGTATTGCATAAATGTATTGAATAAATTGATTGTAACCCATAATATAGTGTACATGGAAGACCATTGGCAAATGTTGGTGAGATTACATGAAGTGCTTAGATTGGATCATATATTTGAGGTTGCTGTTCTATCAGCCATGAAGAGCTTTGAAAACCATGTTATATAATTGATCCTAATCTATTTCCTCTCTTTTGTCCTAAAAGGAAAGAGTCTGAGTACAATGATTTACTTCCTTTATTCTAATTACGTATCATGTTTCTGTAAGAGTATTTAGTTATGTTGACTAAAGAGTCTATTGAAATAATTGGACAGTGAGGTAGATAATAAAACTTTATATCTTATTTCTTACTGTTCACTTCCTTGTCTGTCTATGAACTAAGATGTTAAAAGATGGGCCATTCTCTAAAATTCTTAGGTGCATTATAATTTTCAACTGCATGTAATATTCTCATTTTAACCGTTATTGGAATCTATGAGGGAAGAGGCACAACCTCATTGAAGTGTCATTTTGCAAATTGTTGTTGACTGTAGATTGACTACCAGGCTATCTGCACTCATTTCACACTTAATTAGAAAGAATTCCTGCCAGGCCATAATAGATTCACAGTAAAGTGTTCATAATGGGGAAGACTGAAATTATAAATTCCCCTGCATATCATAAGTCACGTTCTGATCACCTTAACTTGTAACGCTGTGATTTCCAGAAGAACAATAGCATATAGCATTTCTTTTTCCCCCCCTCAGGAGGAAGGTGAATCAGACTGTGTATCACTTCCTTCTGAATGCTATTAATCCAGAGTGGAATGTGGGAAGCAATATAGGTCATCTCTTGTAAGCAAGTTTATTCTGGTCTTTGCATGTAGATCCTCTGACACTAAAAAGAAGCACTTAAGAGATTTAATCCTCCTTTACATCTGTTCCATAAACTCTATTTCTAATCTGCTAATATTGAGGGCCTCACTGTTTACTAACCAAGATGTTCTTCACAGGACTGCATGCCCACTGAATTGCTTTTATGGAAAAGTCAAGCTACACACTTTGAATGGAGGACACAGAATGATAAGAAGCTAATCACAAGAATGTCTAAGGACAAACTCCAGGCAACCTTGCGTCG
Source organism: Onychomys torridus (assembly GCF_903995425.1). Classification (NCBI taxonomy): domain Eukaryota; kingdom Metazoa; phylum Chordata; class Mammalia; order Rodentia; family Cricetidae; genus Onychomys; species Onychomys torridus. The sequence goes on from NC_050451.1 coordinate 108,438,915, forward strand.
GAGGTCATCCTTTACTTAAAAGCATTTAACGGTGTCAGTCGTGCAGTGTTGAAGAAACAACACAGATTGCTCAGAGTAAGATGGATATGTATATGTATAGACATGCACACTAGCCCAGATTCTGAGCAGGAAGTAGCTCTTATCACCAAAGTCCTTCCACATCCCTCTCCCATGAGGTCAGAGCAGGATGCTGATCTAAGATAGAGCAGCTGGCAGAAAGAACAGAGGCGAGACCTCACGTTCAGTCAAAGAAACTTACGAAACTGAGGAAAGAAACAAACGATAGCCTTTGAGCACTGTGCAAGCAACAGCAGCATATGCAGAGCAGAGGGAATAGCCTCCTACACTGCATCCCTTGGCATGACTAAGATGTTCGGGAAACAGTCACGGTGTGGAGGCTTTTGTTTCATTTTTAACTTTCAAAAAATTGACAGAAGCTGGGCATGGTGGTCCATGCCTGCAATCCTAAGAAATACATAACTGTGTATGCTTATAATTTTAAAATTTATTTTTATGTATATGTGATTGAGCTGGAATGAATGTATATACACGATGCATATGCAAGAACTCACTGGGGCCAGAGGAAGTCATTGGCTTACCTAGAATTGAAGTTACTGGTTGTGAGCCTCCATGTGAGTGCTAGGAAACAACTCAGGTCCTCTACAAGAGTAGCCAGTGCTCTTAACCACTGAGGTACCCCTCCAGTATCCATGGTTATCATGTTTATGGCAACAGTATTTAATATCTACTCTCTTGTACTTTCTGAGGCTGTCACATCACTAACCAAGATTTTCTTGCTATAAAAAAGATCTCTTGAAATTTATGCCCAAGGTCATGCATCTTTCGGCTACTATTTCCCCAACTTTCCCCTCCCACAACCATCCTAGCCTCTCACTATCATTCTATTCTCTGTCATAAACCATCAGGAATACACAAGTCAAATTTCATGAAGTATCACCTTACCTCAGTTAGAATGATTATCTTCAGAAAAGCAAAACACAATGATTGGTTCTTTTTTTTTTTTTTTAATCTCTTTACTCCTAAGTAAATACACAAGAGGGCTTATTCTTACTTATAAATGCCCAGCCTTAGCTTGGCTTATTTCTAGCCAGCTTTCCTTAACTTAAATTATTCCATCTACCTTTTGCGTTTATCTTTCTCTATTTCTGTATATCTTTTCTTTTTTTCTTATTCCATGTCTGGCTGTGTGGCTGGCCCCTGAAGTCCTCCTTCTCTCACTCCTCAGTCTCCCCTCCCAGATTCTCCTATTTATTCTCTCTGCCTGACAGCCCTGCCTATTTCTTCTCCTGCCTTGCTATTGGCCATTCAGCTTTTTAATAGACCAATCAGGTGTTTTAGACAGGCAAAGCAACACAGCTTCACAGAGTTAAACAGATGCAACATAAAAGACTGCAACACATCTTTGCATCATTAAACAAATGCTCCACAGCATAAACAAGTGTAACATATGTTAAAATAATATTACACACACTGTAAGGATGTGCACAACAGGAGATCTTACACACTGTTGGTGGGAATGTAAATTATCATAGCCATCATATAAAACAGTATTGAGGCTCCTCAAAGAACTAAAACTAGAACTACCATGTAATCTATCAACTCTGCTACTAAATATAGATCCCAAGGAAGTGAACCAGAATATTGGGAAGATAACTACACCCCCATGTTCATGGCAGCAATATCTTCAATAACCAAGATATGGGGTCAATAATAACTAACAATGGATGAGCAGATAAAGAAAATGTGCTGCACATACCCAAGAGAATACTATTCAGACTAGTACCCAGCCTTGCTTATTTCATTATAATAATGGAAAACAGATTAACACAGAGAGACACATAGTAAAGTTTCAGTGTCTATGGGCACTACAACTTGTCCTGTGGTGCAAAAAAACAACTGAGTGCAGAACTGTTCCCCAAAGGGCTTTCTCTGTTGGTAGTCTCTAACTGTTTGATACGTCTATATGCCTGAGTAGAGGAGTCATGACCACAGGTAGTTACTGAGCACCTAAATACAGCTAGTGGGACCTGAGAACTGAATTTCAAACAATATCCTAAATATAAACTACTCAAGGAAACACCTATGATCTACACAACATGAAAAGTGAAAGAATGCCAAAAAAGAAAAAAGCCAAATAAAGAACTTATTTTAAAATAAAGTCATAAAATCTATTTAATTAAATCTAATAAGAAGTAACAGAAAGCAGTGTTTCAGTTCAAAACATTGATTCACATAAGTACATCTTTAACATTTCTATGATTATACTTATAAAATATAAAGTACTTATATGAATAATATTTGAGCTATGTTAATAACAATTTTGGAAAAACTGTAATTATTATTTAGATCAGCAAAAATTATTGATCTTATAAATTCAAAGGCTATAATCATACCAGATTAATAAAGATTAAGTAGAAATAATTGTTTTTAATCACAAATTTCAACTTAAAAAAGTGAAGGTATAAGATAAAAATTCAGCACAAAACAACCATGAAGAGCTGATCAAAAGTGAAATTAATTTTTCAATGTAAAAACAAAGAAAAGATGGGGCAATAGACAGAGTCCAGTTGGGAGGAGAGAACAGTTAGGCAGAGAAAGAGCAAGAGTGAGGGGAAGAAGACAACAAACATTCATCTACAAATTTTGTTTGTTTGAGAGAGGGTATTACTGTGCAGTCCTGTCCTGGAACTCACTATGTAGGACAGGCTGGTTTCTAACTCGCTGAGATCCACCTGCCTCTCTCGGTCTGTCAAGTGCTGGGATTAAAAATGTGTGCCACCACCGTTTCATCCATTAGCTTAAAAGCTGTTAGCATTTGGAGGAAGCCATAGAGGTCTCCTTAGGAACTTAGACACCATTACTACTTTTGAATAGAAAATCCCAAGACAAAAAGATTACAGTTCCTATGAAACCGCTGTAATAGGAAGCCACCAGGATCTGGCACAATCTGTATAGGTCACCTGAGCTCACCATCACAACCAGGAATCCCACTCCTATGGTGTGTGGTTGGTTTTAACTGTCAACTTGACACAATCTAGAATCACCGGAGGAATGAGTCTCAATAAGGGATTGATAGACTTGGTTGGCCTGTAGTTGTGTCTGGACAGAATTATCTTGATCTCGTTAATTGACATGGGAAGACTTGCCCACCCACTGTGTGTGGCACTATCCCCTAAGTAGGGGTCCTGCCTGTACAAGAGTGGGGGAAGCGAGCTGATCACTGGCATTCATCTTGCTTCTCTGCTTCTTTATTGCAGATGCTGACTTACTGTCCTCTCCACCTGTTGTGACTTCCCAGCCATGATGGACTATAACCTGGAATTGTAAGCCAAACAAAGCCTTCTCTCTGGTTCCTTTTGCTGGGGTATTTTATCACAGCAACAGGACAATACACTAAGACACGACAACTCAGACATGTTCTATCAACATGACTAAAAACTATAGAGTGGAGTTCACTTTGTTATGAGAATTTGTGACATGGTTTGGGTTTGAAGCAGAGAAAGAAGGCTCTTCAGTTCTCAGATAACAAAAGTTTTCCTTGTCAGTTCTGAAAGATCAAAGGTTGAATGAAATTTATAACAAATCTAGTGTTGAGAAACGATTTTAAGTTGTGTCAAATTTATTGTATAAAAAAGAACACATTAGAATGTGTAGCATGGGTGATCAATAAACCAACCAATAAACAGTTGGTTGGTTTTCTCATACTTGTGCAAATTCAGAGAACTCACTGAACCTTCCCTAAGGCCCAAAGTTTGGGTGGTCTAAGCATATTAAAGGATTTCCAAATCAAACGGCAGGCCATGGCCATTCAGAAGCAGATACCATGAGTTTCATAAACTGCTCTCCAGTTGCACAGGAGAGTGTGATCCTGCTGCCTGTGTCATCCATGTTCTCCCCCAAGCCATCTTCAGCTCTCATCATCTATTTGATGTTAAGGATATAAAGATGTGGCCTGGCTAGTTTCTAACTAAAACTATTTAAAAGATGAATAAAATATAAACAAACAAACAATAACTACCATCTTAAATACAGGGTGAGCTGAGAAGAAAGTATGAAATCTTCAGATTAAAACCGAAGCCAAGTCAGGCATGCAGAATCAAAGACAGAGACATGTTTGGTCCAAATGCAAGCCTGATGTTCAGTGTCTTGCAGGCTTAGAGGAGACACAGGATAACCAGAGCCCAAGTGTGATATGATTTAATAATAAAAAACAAAAACAACATAAAAAACAAAAACAACAACAACAAAAAAACCTTCTATGAACTCTATGCCCTAATGCTTATATCCATAGGAAAATATCCATGTTCTCTGTCCCTTCCAGGGTATAGTAAGGAGAAGGACTATCTGGAGTCACTAGGTTTAATGAGAAATATCTCTCTGTGAATTGGTGATCACACTGGCCTCTGTGAAGCCACCACAACACCAATTCATAAAATCTATGCCATCAAAGCATTCCAAATTCAGGTCTGGAGAGATGATTCAACAGTTAAGAGCACTTGCTGCTCTTCTAGAGGACCCAGGTTAAGTTCCCAGCAGTCACCTTGTGAGGCTTACTTAATTCTAGCTCCAGGGTACCCAATACCTTCTTCTTGCCTTTGAGGGCACACACATGCACATGGCATAGACACACAGGACCACAATATACATAAATAAAAATAAATGTATTTTTAAATGTCACTCAAAAGAGTGGTCCCAGGCTGATAGTCATACCAGCTGCATAGAATACCAAATATTCCTTCATCCTAAAGCAGGTAAATAAGATATAACCAAAGAGAAACAGTAAATTTGAAAATGAGGGAAAACAACTTAAAGAAGAGCAGAAAAGAGTCACCTTTGCAGAAAAAATGGGAAGAAGTAGAAATTATTATATTAAGTGAAATAAGCCAGATTCAGAAAGACAAAGGTGATGTGTGTGTGTGTGTGTGTGTGTGTGTGTGTGTGTGTGTGTGTGTGTGTCTAGCTAGAGAGGGGATCATGAAATGACTCAAAGAGGTTTTAAAGGACAAAGTGGGAGGGGTAACAGAGTACACATAGCTTGGAAGCAGAGCAGGGGCTCCCTGAGGGACTGAGGGACCAGGGTAACCAGCAGGACGTGGGCAAGGAACTGATGGAAAGGTCAGCAAAAACAAAGTGTGCATAGAAGCGTCTTCATGAAATCCATTACGTTTGTGTGTGTGTGTGTGTGTGTGTGTGTGTGTGTGTGTGTGTGTGTATGTTTAATTTTAAAAAACTAAAGGGAGAAGATGGAGAGACAGGAAGCATGAGCATTTAAAAATCAGGGAAGCAATAAGAAAGGCAGAATATAGGGTTGATGTAGGCACAAGAGAGAGAAATAACCAGGTATAAGCAACATGCAAAGAGAACAGCTCAGAGGTTATAGTCTAAAAAATTCACTTCAAAACTCCCAACTATAAACATAGAGCAGGGAGAATGCAGAAAAATGTCTTATTGTATACAGCAAAATAAAAACCAACAGAATGTGTGTTTCTATGAACATACACTACAGACTCCCAAAGAGAAAAGTCAGAGCTTCCCAAGGAGCTCTGACACTTGGCTCAGGTCCCAATAGACACCGTGGATGCCTGAAAACAACAAATATGTGCTAAGAGAGCAGGACAGTGACAATGGAGGGGTCAAAACCTAGCTATAGCATCTTCCAGGAATGAGAGGGCAGAGGGGAGAGAGAGATCTTTCAAACAGAGACAGTTTGTTCCATTTAGATATTTGGCAAGAAAAATTCTAAAGGATAGTCTTCGGGCAAAACAAAATGACTCGAGACAGAAAGTCTGAGGTAAACAAAAGGATTCGGCATCTGCAAATGTGGGGAATTTCGGGCTAATGCTGAAGGAATGAGGCATAATTAAAATGCTCCATGGAGCCATAAAACATAACAGAACTAAAATGCTCAACAATGGGTGTACGAGGAATGAAATTCTCTGAATGTCAGTTTGGGGGAGTAAGTGAATAACAACCTACTTGGGAAGGCAGTGTGTATATAACTTCCAAATTAAAGGAAAAAAGAAAGAATGGGAGAGTTATTATAATTCCACAAGAAGATGTGAACAGGGAAGAAATGAAGTATAGGATGTAGAAAACAAAAATAAGCCGGAAAAAAACATGAATCTAAATCATTAATTAGGGAATGTTTATGGACTTAGCTTTTTGTTTCCACAACAGCACTGTAAGGGCGTGTTTATAAAGGATAACCATGTCCTTCTGACATTGATCAATGATTAACATTGACTGGATGAAAAAAAACGATAAGCCAGATAAATATTAACCAAAAGAAAACTAAGAGAACTATCTCAATACCACCCCATAGACTTAGTGCTTCCGATGTCACCAATGTAAGCTTCCTTTTTCCTACTGGGAAACGTCAGCAGAAAGTTTCCCATGAATCACATACTTCATATTTTTTAAATTCCTAATTCCTAAGCTATTATTCATCTACTTATGCATGTGTATGTGTTTGCATGTGCGCATTTGTATGTGGAGGTTAGAGGTTGACATTGGCTGTCCACTTCAAAAACTTACCACCTTATTCTGTGAGACAGGGTCTCTCATTGACTGGGATAGACCAGCTGGCCACTGGGTCCCAGGGATCCTCCTGTCTCCATCTCCCCTGGGCTGAGATCACAGATATGCCTGCTGCACTCCACATGTTATTTTCACGTGGGTACTGGCAATTAAATACAGGTCTCCACGCTTGCAGGGCAGGCACTGTACCTACCATCTGAGCCATCTCCCAGGCTCATGTCTTCATATTCATTCTCTAACAGCCTTAGACAGCACAACATCTGGAGGAAATTCTAGCATCTCAGACATGAATTCATAGTCTTACTTGTCTTTAAAAGAATTTATTTAGCATTTATGCTAGGAAAAGTCTTTTGTGAGGGGAAAAAAGTTGTCTTCCTTCCTGAACATGGCACTTAACTCTGTAACTACTTGGTCCTGTAGCATCCCCCACTCATCCCCCTCCTATCTCCTTATTCCACTTCCAATGAAAACATGGCTGATTTATTTTAATGGTGCTAGTCATTCCTATATCGCTGTCTCCAGACATTCCACTTGGGTTCCAGGGTACTCCCTACATTAAGTCCTTGTTTTGTGGAACCTGGCATTTACTGATGGTCCAGCCCTCCCATCAGGTGTCAGTGGATTTTCAGGTGAAAACACAATTAACTTTTGATGAGCCTCCAGTGGTTTCAGGGTATTTTAAATGCCAACTGTGACTTAATTAAAGCTTTACATTTTTGTATATGGTTCACCTGAAAAGTCAGCTTCCTGTGCTGTTGGATGTCCCATGAAATCGACTTGGAAGTGGCTCTGACTACTCTCTTCCCACTCCTTACCCTGTTTTACTCAGAGGTCAGAGAGTCTAGACTCTAGTTTCAGTCCATGGACACTCGTCTCCTTACTTTGGGTTTAGGCGAGGCCAAGAATCTCTATAATCACCATGGGGAGAGCATGGAGGAGGGCTGTTCGCCTCATGAGGGAGAGGGAGGAAGAGGGAGGTAGAAAGGGGGGAGGGGGGAGGAGGAGAGAGAGGGAGATAGAGAGAGAGGGAGGAGGGGGAGAGGGGAAGTTAAGAAAGAGAAGGAGGCACGGGAGAGATGGCTCAGAGGTTAAGAATACTTACTGGCTGCTCTTCCAGAGGTCCTGAGTTCAAGTCCCAGCAATCACATGGTGGCTCACAACCATCTATAATGAGATCTGGTGCCCTCTTCTGGAGTGCAGGCATACCTGCAGACAGAACACTGTATACATAAGAGAGAGAAGGGGGCAGGAGGGGGAGGTTGGAGGGGGAGGGGAGAAGAGGAAAAGGGAGAAGAGGAGCAGGAGGGGGGGGTCTCTGATACTCTGTCAAGGAAGACACTGACAGATGGTGCACACCTTAGGATCAGAGCCTCAAGAGATCATATTAGGAAAAACAAGGAAAACTTCTTACCACATCAAACTCTGAAGTTAGTTGCAGAGAGGAGAGATCTATGTACTCTCACCAAAGAACCAGAAGCAGAAGGCCATCTCGAATTATTTCCAGATATGGCACGCCTTCCAAAAGGCATAAATGGACTATTGATTTCTGCTGCGGGGAATGAAGTCTCTTTTCTCCCTTTTAATTTTCTAATTTGCTATTTTTAGAACAGCCTAGTGTCTCATAAGAGTTCTGCTCCAATGTTGCAAGGTAGTAGAAAAGACCTGAGCCAAACGGGGTCCAGAGAGTCACATGTTTTGAAAGCAGTATCAGGCGAGATACTAACCCAGTCCATATTCTGAATCAGCACCATCAGAAGCAGAACTTTTCACGTTTTAAAGATTTCAATTATCAACTCATTTTGTTGGGATTACACGTGGGGAATTCCCACAAGACCTCATTTTACAATTCACCTCTCCAGAGAAGATTTGCATTGTGTTTACATTTTCTAAACATCTAGGAGCTAGTGTGTGATGAATTTAGACATCTGGTTTTAATTTACAAGTAATTGATATTTTTGTACTTTGTGGATGATTTTGAGGGTATTGTTCTATAATCAGATAAGATGGTCCATAAATGTGTACCTTAGGATTTATTGGTTGTTTTGGGTAGGCAAGTAATGATTTCCTTTCACAACTGTCTTATATTAGTAGAAAAGAATTTGTATTTCTGTTTGTAGTATGTAGACATAACTATATACCTAATTTTTAACAGGCTTGCTGACTGAATTATTTGATAAATCTACATCATTACTTACAGTTCAATGATAATACATATTGTATAATATATATTATATATATTGTTCTAGTTTTTTTTCTTCAGTTGTGATAAAACATTTAGACAGAAAGCAACTAAGGGGAGGTAAAGATTTATCTGATCTGCACTTCCATCGTTAAGGAAAATGAGGGCAAAAACTCAAGCAGAAACTGTGGAGGAATGCTGCTTGCCATCTCATTCACCAGCCACGCTTAGCTGGCTTTCCTACACACTCCAGGACCACCCGCTCAGGGAATGGCACCACCCACAGGGGGCTAGACCTGCCACTTCAGTAAATTGTCAAGATATGTGCACTGGCCAAACTGACGGGGAAATTCCCTCAGTTGAGATCCCTTTTCAGGAGACTCTAGGCTGTGTCAAGTTCACAGTCAAAGCTAGGGAGGGCAAGATGTATGAAGTCTCTTCTAGGACTTTAGATTTTATAAAGTCTCTTTGTGGTTTTCCTTTATATTTATTTTACCTTTTATGTTACCTGCCATGTTACTTAGAGAGATACAATGTATCACTCCCACCTCTTTTTGTAGATTCTATCTTTTATTATTTTTTCACAGGTCTCAACATCTCAGATTCTCCTTTATTTGGTTTTGTGTTTCTGTATCTGCTTTTCCTTTTCTTTGTTCTATTTTGCTTAAAATATTTTTGCTGTATTACTTATTTTCTACCCTTCTTGATTATTTCATTTTAGTTGAACTTATTTTTGACAACATATAGCTAGAATTTATAAAATTCCAAGTTGCTAGTTTTTTATAAAAGAAAGGATCCTTCCCTTCCTTTGTTATTAGTATATTTTATGTTTACAGTCTGTTTCATTGTTCATCCTTATATATTTTCTTAATTTGCTTTATTACTATTTTTTAAAAATCTATCTTAGCTATAGAAATTAGCTATATAATGTATTTGACCTGTCTCTCCATTTGTTTTTCAACTAATAGCATTCTGGTTTGTAAGTCACACCACCATCCATAGAGGGTTGTGTGTGTGTGTGTGTGTGTGTGTGTGTGTGTGTGTGTGTGTAAACTGGTCTTAACAGTCCTCATATCAATAACTGTATTGATCTGTACTCTACACCACCAACTCAACCAAAGTAAAGGCTTCCTATTCCAGTCATCCCTTTTTTGAAGGTTATTGACTGCTCTTTTTGTATTTTGGTTGTGCTTTGTTTTTTTTTTTGTTTGTTTTTGTTTTGTTTTGTTGAGACCATGGCGACCTCACACTCACTATGTAGCTGAGGTTGGTTTCAAACTCCTGATCTCCCTCCAGCTTCCAGTCTAGGATTGCATATGTGACCTTTTGTCAACTTCTAAAAACTTGAACACAAAACAAAGGACCCAGAATTGTGAGACTCCCTAGGTGGTCTTCAGTCCCTGCCTGTACCCGATTTAAGACTTATTTACAGCTGGACTCCTAACCCAAATACTCGATCCATAGTCACTAACCAGTTCTCAGCGCCAGGGAACCCAGCTCTTGCTCCACAGAGAGCCACTTGGCTTGGCCCTTCTGATAGGGAATTATTACCTCCCAGGACATTTCAGTGTTTCAGTGTCATCTTCAAGACTTAATTACATGTTTACAAGAACATTGCTCACTGCTGTTTTGTTTCCTCTTCTCTTATTCTGTGATCTAGGTTGTCCTTACATTTTGTTTGGCTGCAATAATTTCTCCATTTTTATAAGAGTGTGTCGTATTAAATGGGATGGGGTCTAGTGTGTTTGAAAGTAGTTTTCTTTGGTTCTCCCATTTATGTGATATGACTCCCATTTTCTCAACCTTTTGCAGACTTTTCTGTTTCTGGTTTCCATAAATACATCTATAAATACAAAGCAGGACCCACTGTTGGTCCCATTCTCTTTGTTCAACAGCCTTTTCTCTGCATGGAGGAAGCTGAGTAATACTTCTCTTTCTTCTTGGACTTAAGAAGATCCATTTGAATGAGCCCAATTTCTTGTTATTGTCACCGGAACTGCCAGATAGTAGTTGAACCTCTTCAATCTAAGAAGACAAGGTTGCTTTTATCACAGATGGTGCTGCTTGAAAAAGGTTTGTCTTCCCTGAGACTCATGTTGAAATTTAATTGCCAACATGGCAGTGTCAAAGGTTTAGGGGGTCCTTAAGAGGTCAATAGGTCATAACCCTTGCCTCTAGATATCGAATGCTCCCTTTCAAGTATCTGCGTTTGTTATCCTTCACAAATCAGGTCATGATCAAACAAGAGTCCTCTCCACACCTGAAAACTTGCCCCTCTGCCCTGGCACCAGCTCTGGAAACCAAGCATATGCTTGGATCACCAGAACCATGAGTCAGAATTAATCCCTTTTCTTTATGAATTATTTATTCCCAAAGTGTCATATACTAACAAAAGATTAATTAAGACAACATACAACCTTATCATTATTATCACCACCACCATCATCACCACTACATCATTGTTACCCCCCCATCATCATCATCACCACTACCACCACCATCATTATCAGTACCACCATCATCATCACTACCACCACCACATCATTGTTACCACTACCACATCATCATCATCATCATCATCATCATCATCATCACCATCATTATCACCACCACCACCACCATTATCATCATTACCACCATAATCATCACCACCATCATAATAATTACCACCACAATCTGACCAGTAAGTACTTATGTTCTATATGTTCTTTTCTGTTTTTAACTTCATTATAACTTGTGTCTTCCATGACTCCTTTTTTTTTCTGTGGATAGCTCTCCATTCCTCCTCATTGTTAACTCTATTTTGTTCTTCAGATAACCTTGGTGTCCCAGTGGCTTTTAGAATCCAGGACAAGGCATTACAGTCAGGTGGGTGGATGCAGGATATGCCTGTCCTCTGCCTGGTGCCAGAGGGTCAACTTTGAAGGAGGAGAGTGGGATTGGCACCTGTGTTCTGACAAATGACTAACATCTTTCTCGTTTTTCACCTCCAGAAACATGGCAACAAAAACAAACTCAACTCACTACAGCTCAACTTTCTAAATACCATTTATGGAAGACTAATCATAGGGAGAGCTCAGTTATCCAGGAAACTTCATTTTTGTCTTCCTTGGTATTTGGAAAAGCATGGTTAAAAAATGGTGGGTAAGAAAAATGACATGAAAAAATACTCAAGAAAAATTACTATTACACACAGTCTGCTTAAATACACTAAAAATGGTTCAGCTCCTTTTCTACTAGTATCTTCAAATGTGTTAACTTACCTCATCTTCCCAATGATTTGCTCAAAATCATGGAGTAGGAAGACTCGGCTGACACCTGACTTGCTGAACGGAAAGCTCTTCCCTTTATAGTTGTACACAAGCCTCTCTGGTCCTCCCGAAGTAGTTCAGAAGTCAAAACTGCAGGAAGAACTTGTCTGCACAGTGAAGGTCTGGTTACTCTATAGTGAGGGTCAAGGATCTTTCTTTGAACGTGCCCTTTAACACTTTCCATACACACACACACACACACACACACACACACACACACACACACACACACGCACGCACGCACTCATACACACTCTACCCAACACCAAATAAAAGGAGGAGCTCTGTAGTTGACTTGAAAACTTGGGATTTCCGATTCTTTTCCGCTAATGGGGAAGTCAAAGTTTCTAATCGAAGATGAGGTGATCTGGCCATCACTTGATGCTCTGTCTCCTCTGTGGTAGTCACTGTCAGTTTCATCATTGTCAGTGGGCTCTCCACATCATCCTTAAATTCTTTGCAATGTTTGCAACCAAAGTGCGAAGACTATTTGGAAAAAAAGTCTTTCTCCTATATGAAGAAAACAAAACACTTCATATGTCTGAGTATCATAAATATTTATTAGTTTCATGCTACAAATTTCACTGGTGTGGTTCCAAAGGGTGCAACTGCTTAGGAGCCAGCCTGCTGGTTTCTCAAATGTTAACACATGACCTAGAAATTCCACACAAAGATATATATCCAAGAGAAATGAAGACACATGTCCATACACACTTTCACATGACTACACAGAGCAGCAATACCCATGACAGGAAAACAGTAAAAAAAAAACAAAATAAACAAACAAACAAACAAAAAAACACCCAAATGTCTATTGGTTGATAAATAAAATTAAAATGTGATCTTTGCACAATGCAATACTGTCCAATAGGAAAATGAATGAGGTCTCAATGCATGTATCAATGTGAATGACCCTTAAGAACATATACTAAGTGAAGAAGCCAGGCACCAAAAAAATGATTCGCATGATCCAGTTACATGAAATGTTCAAAAATAGGAACAATTATAGAAATGGAAAGTAAATTAGTAGTGCCTAGGGCTGGGGGTAGGAGGTTGGTCAGAAGGGAACCAGAGAGACTGCTTTTGTGGCCATCATTGACCCCACTAGGCTCCAACAAATAGTTCCAACCCAATGTCACCCAAGTGATCCTAGTTAAACTAGGTGGGTCACAAAACATGGTCAAAGTCATGAATCTGGAGAAGGATGGGGAAGATGGGAGATGGTGGGGAAGGTTGACAGGGGTATGAGGGTCTGAGCTCTGGAGCCAGGAAGAAGGGATTGCAAGGAGCTGGAAATTAAAGAAGATTCAAGGAGCCATAGGCAGGTGGGACTGTCTTAGTCAGTGTCCTATTGCAGCGAAGAGACACCATGACGGTGGCAACTCTTATAAAGGAAAGCATTTAATTGGGGCTTGCTCACAGTTCAGAGGTTTAGTTTATCATCATGGTGGGAAGCAAGGCCAGTTATACATGGTGATGGAGAATAGCTGAGAGAGCTACATCTGGATCAGCAGGCAGAGAGAGATACTGTGTCTGGTTTGAGCATTTGAAACCTCCAAACCCACCCCTAGTGACACACTTCCTCCAACAAGGCCACACCTCCTAATCCCTGTTAAGTAGTGACACTCCCTAATGACAAAGCCTTCAGATATATCAGCCTATGGGGGCCATTCTTACTCAAACCACCCCAGGGACATACAGTATTCACTCTGGGTGAAGGCTGCCACGCTGACCACTAGGCCAACATGGACCTCACACAGAGAGGCAAGTACTCCAACCAGTACAGGCTGCATATGAGTAGACATACAAGCACACACACACACACACACACACACACACACACACACACAGAGAGAGAGAGAGAGAGAGAGAGAGAGAGAGAGAGAGAGAGAGAGAGAGCAGGCTGCTGAAGGCAAAAGCTCAAAGCTTCTCCTCTGACTTCAAGGCCAGTTATACAAAACCCTCATTAAATTGACACTCATCCAGGATGAGGTAGATGTAACAGATGACATCAACTGTTTATTTTTGGGTTGCCAGCACACAGGTGTCAGCCATTTTGTGCTGAATCAGAACTAGCGTCCATGCTGTCTAAATATGACCTGGCCCTGTGGCTGTCTGTCTCCTACAGAAGGAGATAAAGGGAGGAGGGGAAAGCAAGCAGATACATTAGATACCTATAAAAATTGTCAAATAAAAATTTCAATTAAACTATGAAGTTGTAAATATTCACAAAAAGGGAAGTGATGGCTAAAAGATGTAGGAGTTCCTAGAACAGTTATGAAAATCTTCTAAAATGATTTTGGTTATGATTCCACAATGGTGAATATACTAATATCATTAAATCTTATACACAAAGGGGTAAATTATATGAGTATAGCTCAATAAAAATGTTTTTTTTTTTTTTTTAAATTCCATGTGAGGAGGACACCCAGGACTTTAACACAAGTTTTAGGTTCAGGCAGACAAATCCTATCCCTCTGATATGCTGATCAGATAAACTTGGTCATGTAACTTTGTACCTCTTGGAACCTCAGTGTTCTCTTGTAAAGAATACCTCCTCGACAGTGTGAGGAAGAGTGACAGAGACATTTAAAGGAAGCACACAAGGGAGCTGGAGAGATGGCTCAGAGGTTAAGAGCACTGACTACTCTTCCAGAGGTCCTGAGTTCAATTCCCAGCAACCACACGGTGGCTCACAACCATCTGTAATGAAATCTGGAGCCCTCTTCTGGCCTGCAGTCATACATGCTGTATACATAATAAATAAGTAAATCTTTAAAAGAGGAAGCACACAGAGATCAGGATGTGGTTCACGTTCTGTCCTCTGACCACTCGGCCATTTTCCAGAATCATAAACCACCACCCACAAAACATTATTCACAAAATTAAAATACTCGCTGGAGCAGAAGCAAGTTCGTCAGTGTTGTTTTGACTGTTGTGAGACAGAACAGTCTGCCCCGCCCCTCACTAGAGCTTTTCCATCCCTGCACTGTGTTTGTTTTCACTTCCTTTGTTGGAGTTGGAGTTTTAGGGGAACGAAATGAAACACTTACTGAAGAGTCACCCTTTGTAGCAGTAAATGACACAAATTACATTGTTCTCCAGAGCTGAGGACACCCCGCCATTAACTATGTGAGCTTGGCGAATCTTTTCAAAAGCCAAACAGCTGTTTCTCTTTGGCTCCATTTTAAAGGATTTTCTCCAAGGCTTAAAGACATACACACTCCTATCGTAACCCAAGGAAGTACCATGGATGCTACCACCAAGGCTCCTGGTATGGCAAAGGAGAATGAGGCCTTTAGGTTCATTTCTGGACATCTAAGGAGTTTCTAGGTGCAAAACAATATGGTGTTTATGACGTGTCAGGCATGATGCTAGGAATTTGATAAATAGGTTATTTAAACATTGTTAAGCAGGTATTACTATGATCCCTACTTTGCAAATAAACACTGCGGCATGGAAAATGCAGCGACTTGGTGAAGATTTTGTAGCTCCCAATGAGCAAGGCTGGGGCTGCACTCGGGCAGACGGGCTTGCTGGTCTGTGTTTGTATGTCCCTCTGTCTCTCGGTGCCTGATTTCTTTCATTATCCCTAGTCACGCACATACTGTCCCCTCAGTGCTCCTGCCAGCCTTCTTCACCCCCTGTGACAACCTCCTGCCATCACCAGTGGTGGCAGCCACTAACTGGTCATTCTTTTGGAACTATCCACAGTGCCCCTCATCCTGGGGCAGGGCATCCAGCAAGAAACCAGCTTTGGTCAAAAACTCACAAGACACACAGCTCAGATGAAAGACAGCACAGTTGCAGCTGGAGGAGGCTTGCCAAAGAGATCACACTTTGTGCACCCTGCTGTCAGCATCTTCTTAGTGCTCTGTGCTTCGTGGTGATACATGGGCTTCTGAGTATGGTGTGTGTGTGTGTGTGTGTGTGTGTGTGTGTGTGTGTGTGTGTGTGTATGTATGTATGTATGGGCTTACATCATTACTACCACTGGCCCATGTAAGACCATTGAGTGAATTAGAGAGAGGACTCCCATTCAGGCACATGTAAGTGTGTCTGAGTGCAACAACCAATGAAAAGATAATCCTTCTACTGGGTCATGAGTAACTTTAGAGATTACCAATTATGGTGCTGGCCTAATCACTGGTTCCTCTGAGTGCAACAGTTCCATCAAACAAAACACTTCCTGGGCATTGCCTGGATACCTGGAAGTCTGCACAAATGAGAAGGGGTGGGTAGGTACAAAGAGCCACCACAGTGGGTCCCCTGCCTCCTATGGTCGATATCAATAGCATTATCAACAGGGCCTTAAAAATCAATGACATAGTTATGTCTGGGACATAGAGAGCAGCTATGGCCATCTGCCTCAATAGGCACTTATTAGAGAGGGTCATAATGCTTGGCATATTTTAGGTACCATCAAAAATATACATACATACATACATACATACATACATACATACATACATACATACATACATTCATACATTCATACATGAGTGGAGAAAGGAGTATGTGGACAGGTGCATGCATGTCCACCTTAGAGAAAGCACAGGCATTCCATGGGAAGCAGAACTAGAACCCAAGCAAAGAGAATAAATAGCATAGACACGTACATTTGCCACATTTCCACATAAACCCACAAAAGCAGTAGGCATTGAAGAGAGTCACAAACAAGATCTCTGTGGCCAGGAGTCAGGATCTGATCTATCAGTCCAGGACATCTCGAGCTGGAGTCTGCTTTGGGCTCTGATTCTGATTAAGAGGATCTGGGCTGGGACCTGAGCACCACTTGCTCTGATGAATTCTGGGGTGGTATTGCTAATGTTCATCCATGAGCTACACACATGGAGTAGCAAAGCATGAGATGGCCACAGATGGATCAAACAAGTGATTGTCCCCTGGAAGACATTTGAGCAATGTTATGTAAGAACTGTAAAGCGTATGAGTCTCTGCACTCTGATTAACTGGTTTACTCAGTTTCACGCATTGGGTAGCCTCGTTCATAGGTCTGCCAATCCTTGCAGCAGCTGCCTATCTGGTAAACATCATCTCCTCTGATAGTAGAGAAGAAAGCCTTCCCTCAAACTCTGCTCTTTTTAACCAACTAGCCACTAAACTCAAAGAAGTTCTTTGAGTAATTTTGAAATAAGATTAAATCATATTTGAATTACTTTGTTAGCCAGAAATTGTTTGCATTGTGTAAATGTATGTGGAACATGCTTATTTTAGGAACAATGGCATTTTTCTCTTGAGTCATGAGTCCAGAACACTTTTTTAAACTCAGTAAGCCACTGCATACATCTCTGACTGCTACGTGGTACGAAATCAGCTTCATCCTGAGTGTTTGGTCACCACCCCACAGCTATGGACTCCTGAAATAGGTCCAGATTGCTAATTTTAAATTCAAAATTACACTTTGCTCTCTCGGCTTAGCTAGCCTTGGGTGTTCCTGGTTGGTGGCACTACCTAAAGCTGTATTATTTGAGACTATTATTATCAAAGACAGAACAACAGCCAGAGCAGAGAGGAGAAAAACAGCAGAGATAGCAATGGAGGACAGGGGACAGAAGGGTGGAAGCTGAAGGGAAGAGGAGAGGGAGAGGAAAAGAGGAGGAGAAGGGAGAAGCGCAGACCACCCCTGCTCGCTCAGGGAGCACTGAGGTAGACCCAAGATTCTCTGCTTGTTGACCTCTGGGCTCAGTGCACTCCAGCACACCCAAGCCCAGTCTGGCTGAATTATCAACCTAGTTATTTGCATTGGGATGGTCACCTGCAGTGAAGGAGCAAAAAGAGACCAAGCCCAGGCCAAGGGACAACACAGAGGTGAACAAAATGAGGTTATGCCCTGGAAGATGGCTTTGATCCTAGCATCCCCAGTGCCCCTTCCTGGCCCTTCTGGTAACAGCAAGCTTCACTTGCATTCTAGAATAAAACCTGAAGTCTACTCCACCCTGTGCAGTCATGGCACACTGTGAGCCCACACACCCTAGGGATAAAGCACAAGATACCCTCCCCCATTACTAAGGCTGTTGTAGGACTGAGCCTGAGTGCTGTATGTTAGGCTGTTTCTATTTTCCATGAACTAAACATGATTTTTCTATTGATAAAAATCAACCAGCATCACTTTTTGTTGCCTACCACAAGGAAACCTAAACAACACAAATACTAAGGCTACATGAGGATTAGGAATAAGGTATAGGTTTAAAGGGACAGTTGCTCATGCGGTCTAAAGAATGATTCTTAGACAATACTTAAAATTTACAGCATTAGCAACTAAGTGTAGGAAAATCACAAAACATATATGTAAGTGTATCTCCATATCTATAGGTATAGACTTCATGTATATCTATTTTATTATGACATCAATTTTCTGACACTATAGTACACAGCCTTGTATATTCATTTTAACTCATATATAAACTATTGAGTAGAACCATGAGGATATTTTCTTGCTAAAAGGCAGTTCTTCTCTCAAAATTTAGATCCATACTTCATCCCTACAAAGCTTTTTATGTTCTCTCCATAGGAAGCCAGGAGTCTTGTGCTCTAAACACTGTGTGTTCATTATTTATTTGTTGGATTTCAAAGTCACACTTCTCGAGAGTGCAAGGTCACATGCAGGGCTCTGGTAGTTTAGGTCATAAGCATACTTCCAACCTGACTGGAGTCAAGCCCAAAGGCAGAAGGGGGCAATGAGAAGACGGAAAACAACGAGAAGCATTGCGATGCCCCATCTGTACGCCTCTTAGGAAAGTCCTGGGGCAGCTGGCAACTTAGCTGGGATGTCTTTTGCTTTCCTATGTGAGAACATTTTTAAAAATGATTTGATCCTCACATCATGGGGAAATGGATCAGAAAGTAAAGCAGAGTGAGTCTGTTCTGCACTAGGGATTTCTTGAGGAAAGGCACTTAATGAACATGGCACTTCCACCACCATGGCAAACACTGGCTTTGGCAGCCTTGTGCCCTGTGGAATAAGGATGTACCAGACTTACATCTTCATTTGGCCCCTAAGGAAACTGAGGTTCAGAAACTTATGTGGAAAATAGTGACTAGTTAATTCACCCTCGGAGCAAAGTAGTTTTTGCTTTGGCTACTAGAATAAAACACTAAGGACCTGGTGGCTTTAACAGCACACACCTATATCTCATGGTTGGCAGCAACTCCATGTTCAAGGAGCTGCTGGCTGGCTGGATTCAGTCTGTCCAGTTTGCAGCCTGCTGTGGATTCAATGCCAGAATCATGGAGAAGATATCAGACACACACTGAGATAGCCAACTAGTACTAAATACGCTCTTAGAGTTCTTAATGAGATAGGCTGTGTGTGTGTGTGTGTGTGTGTGTGTGTGTGTGTGTGTGTGTATTTTGGGGCATGCACACCAGATGTGTTCAGGTGCCCACAGAAAACTGAGTCTTGGAGCTTGCATTACAGGTGGTTGTGAGTTGCCTGGTGTGGGTACTCAGTAACAAACAAACTTGGGTCCCCTGGAAGAGCACCAAGTGCTCTTTACCACTGAACCATCTCTCTAGTACCTACTTCTTTACTATTATTATTATTATTGATAATTTCTTACACAAATACAATGTGTTTAGAACACAGCCACACACATACCCATTTTTTCCCTTCCAACTCCTTTATCAAAGTAGTCTCTCCAGACAGAATAGAAATATATACATTAGAGAGAAACAAAGACAGCTGTAAATAAACAAGTTCTCACTCCAATATAAATATTTCCAGGCACTTTTTTATGCTAGGGGAAGTCCTCCATATGTGAGTTCCTGTCCCTACAGAGCTGTGCAATAAAACCTGAACAACCAATAAAATAGAAACTGCCATTGCTTTGGTGCAGCATGAGTGTTGGGTACTGTGTTCAAGCACCGCTTTGGACTTTATGAAGTGGTTCATGAAGGGCTCCCCTTTCCCATAGCTCTTCTTCTCCCTGCTCAAAAGCAGCCCATGAATTTTCCATTTCTGTCAATGAGTCAGCAAGGAGGAAAGGGAGAGTGTATGAAAGTGGCCCGTATCAAAGATCGTCAGTGTCTGCGGGCTGCCACAAACACACCGGCAGCAGAAAACAAAACAAACTAGGGTGGATTTGATTTTAGTGTCTTCAGTTTTAAGGACAAGAGAAAACAGCAAAAGGCTCTGGTGTATTACGTTGTGTGAGCCTGCCAACCCTCCCTCAACAACAGTATTCTTAGTTTACAGATGCCAGTGCTGAATGCTAGGGTTGTTCAGGCACTTGATAAACACTTTCCGGGGAACTTTGGGTTAGAATAAACTTTGGGTTAGATGGCTCAGTGGTTAAGAGCACTGATTGCTCGTCCAGAGGACCTGGGTTCAAGTCCTAGCACCCACATGGCAGCTTACAACTGTCTGTAACTTCAAGATCTGATACCCTCACACAGTCATCCATGCAGCAAAACACCAATGCAATAAA
Organism: Onychomys torridus; assembly: GCF_903995425.1. Lineage (NCBI taxonomy): Eukaryota > Metazoa > Chordata > Mammalia > Rodentia > Cricetidae > Onychomys > Onychomys torridus. The sequence goes on from NC_050451.1 coordinate 108,459,410, forward strand.
ATAAAAATAAATAAATAAATACTCTCTTTTAAAAAAAGAAGAAGAAGAAGAAGAATAAAGCATACAGCCAGCCAGGTCCTCTGACTCCAAATCCCATGACCTTCAGGCATGTTTGCAGAAGTTCATACATTTTGACCTGGTGTGCCCACCACTCTCTCCAAAACTACCTAAGATGTCTGGACTGACTGGGTTCCAAGGGTGGGGACACTTCCAGCATGTATCTGCTGGGTCTGGCCTACATCTGTGAGCCTGCAGAGGTGCTGTGGCAGCCTGGTCATATGTCTTACAATAGTAATAAAAAATATTAGGTGACTTATTAAGAGCTAGGACCTTTGAAGAGCTGCCTATATTAAGAATGAGGCGCTGGAGTATATGTTAATCTGTCAGATGCTCTTAAAAGAAAAAGGCGTTAAGACAGAGAGAGACAGCAAGAAGGCGGCCATCTGCAAAGAGAGACCTCAGGAGAAACAAATGTGCTGATGCCTTGATCTTGGACTTCAAGTCTCCAGCACCGTAATAAAGCAAATTGGTCTGTTTAAGTTGTCCAGGGAGGGACATTTTTTATGGTAACCTGGCAAACAGACAGATTACATGTATGTACACTAGGGTTCTCTACATTAAATAGAATATGTGTATATATTATATATGTACACATGTAATAGTGTGTGTGTGTGTGTGTGTGTGTGTGTATGTGTGTGTATTGTACACACATGCATAGAGAAAGATTTAAGGAGTTAACTAGCATGGTTAGGTGGGGCTGGAGCCCTGACCAGTCTGAAGACAGCAAGTGGAGAATTCTGACATCAGTGGACACTGCAGCCTTGCTTCTGAAAGTGGCGTGAGGCCACTGTCCTTCCTCTTCAAGAGAACTCTGGCTTTTCTCTCAAGATCCTCAGATGATCTACCAGAAAGGCTTCCTCACATTGAGAATGGTCATGCTTCACTCAGAGTCTACCTATTTAAGCACAAATCCAAATAGTGCCTTAACTGCAAAATCTAGATGGATGTTTGGCCACACAACAATGTACCAGAATAAGGTGACACATAAAATTAACTATCACTCATATGTGCCTGTGTGTGTGGTTGTGCCTGTGTGCCTCTCTATGGTTCTGTTTGTCTGATTGAACCCTGATGGATCAACATAAGTCCTCCGTTTTCATTTTCAAAGTCAAGAAGTTTCTGGTTCTCACCTTCAGTATTTATCTCCATCCTTCATCCCATCAAAATAGCACCCAACAGCTGAGAGAAAATTCAGTGTTGTGCCAGTTGCCTGGCAAACCCTGGGCCCATCTGCTGAATCGTGAGTGGGAGCCGCCCTTAGGTTTAAACATTTGAAACAGGGTTCTCTGGCTTTCATACACTTCAACGCACCAAGAGGCTGCTAAAACACAGATCCATGGGTCTGGGGAGATGGCTTGGTCAATAATAAAGTGCTTTCAGGCAAACATGAGGACCTAAGTTTGAATCCCCAGAATGCACACAAAGGCCAAGAGTAACAGTGCATGTCTGCAGCCCTTGTGCTGAAGTGAGGGAAGGGAGCAAAGATGAGCAGATTTCTTGAGCTTACTGTCCTGCCAGTCCAGATAGACGGAAGCTTAAGGATTGGTGACTTAGATATTATAGATTTCCAAAGCATGCCCAAGAAAAACAAGGACATCTGCCCCTCAAATGCATGCACAAGACAGCTAATGCCAGTGCTTTCACAGTGCCCCAAACTGCCAGCAGTATGAATGTCTGTTAATGGGAGAAAATAAATGCACAAAATGTGACACATACAGACACTGGAATATGATCCACAAATTTAAAAAAGAAAAAAGCTTTTGTCATATGGAACAACATGGATGAAACTTTCAAATTCTGTAATGAGAAAAAAAAACAGATAAAAAGCCAAAGCCAGACAAAACAGTACACACCATCTAGTTCCACATAAGAAAGTCACAAACAGTAAAGCTAATTAATGTGGTAGACACAGGATTGACTGGAAGAGAACTCAGTAGGGATGCTGTAATTGTCCCTTATCTTCCTGTGTGTCTTGGTTACACGGACACCTTCAAATAAAAACCCCTTAGGCTACCTTCTTAAGATATGAGTATCATGTGAGTCGCATGCCAGTCATACCTCACAGCGTTGAATTTCCTGTTGACAGAGGGAAGTCAGAACCCACCATCCCCAATGCCCATTTTTCCTCATAAAAGCACTTCAATTTCTCCTAAGATCAGAAGGGAAAAAATCCATGTAGTCCAGATTTGATTATATTATCTTTAAACCCAGAGTCATGAAGTACAAATGTCAGTCTTTTTATGGGGGAGGGGAGTACACAATGACAAAAGTGTCTGTGATCTACCAAAGTCACAGTGCAAGCCTTGAGGCCACATAAGACGGAGATATACACATCTTCCACTTAGATGTGGCTGTGGAAACCATGTTCTCATCTCATTGCCTGGCCTATTATAAGGTTTTAAATGGCTGTGCCTCTGCCAAGAATGCTTCTATGATTCTGTCTGTATCAGAGAGATAGCCTGAGCTCTCTCTACCTGAGTGGGATGTGAAGAGGAAGATGAGGGAAGTCTGAAAACCACCAGCTTGAAGGAGCTCTGATCTAGGTGCTTAGAGAGGAAGATTTAGAACACAAGAAAGATGGAGGCACCTGTGGTCTGCCTCATCCCCCACCCTATATGTGCTTCCCCGATAGTGATGATGTCAGTGACAGAGGGACACAGGAAGACTGACGGCTCTTGGTCATGTGTGCTCTGGGCTTTCCTCCTGGGTCATGGCTCATACTCTTCTTTTACATGGTGGAGAATTTGGAATGATTGGAAGGAGAGGGCTAAGGGAAGCCTTTGGTGTGTCTGTTGTTACAGACCTAGTCAACCAGCTGGGGACGGTCTCTCATACTGCACATACTATCTCCCAGGCTAAGCTCAGCTCCCCAAGCACAAAGGAGATCTAAGTCCTCTTGGGAGTCCCACCCTCAGAGCATTAGAACCTAGCTGAAGGAAGTAGTTAGTGCAGTGATCAGGTGTCAAAGCAGTAGGAGAATGGAGTGGATGCTTCAGAAGAGACAGAATAAAACCGACCCTAAAGCTTCAGCCAATAGAACGGAGTTAGCAACCCAGTGCCAACCCACCCAGCCTGTGTGCTCTCATGACCTTGGAGTCAATGGCCTTGTTTCAACACTGGTACCTAACCACAGGAGCCCAAAATCTCCTCACTGTTTGCTATTGCTGTGTCTGTAGACAAGCCACTCAGCTTCTCTAGTCCTTGTTCTTTCCCGAGTGTGGAACGACAATCATGACGTCACCTCATGTGAGGTTATGAGGACACCTGACCTGACGCAACTATATTCCTTTTAAATGACTATTTTTGCTTTGTTATCTCCTTCTAGTTTCCCATCTCTGAGTGGGGGTGAGGGCTTACTGATTTTCATGGAATGAATCAACATTCTGCTCCGATCTTTGAAAAAGCCTTGCAGTTGCTGTATCACACAAACATTTCATCAGTGCTCTGAGAGTTGGCTTCAGTGATAAGCCCGCTCTTCCCAGGGACCCAAATCCTGTTGTAACGACACTAAAGAATAAAGACAGTTAGAAGCTAAAATATAATTGTGTGCACCATTGAGAATGCTCCAAGGGTGCACACACACACACACACACACACACACACACACACACACACACACTTAAATCTTAGCGTGCTGTTATCAAGAAGTAGCTGTTGCTCTTTAGAAAGAAAATAATTTTTAAAACATTGTCATGCCACAGCAACCGGACTGGTAAGTGATCCAGAACAGGCTGAACCGATAAAAATACCTGTGAAAATGTCCAGATTGATGATATATCCTAAAAATAAGTCTCACAAAATAGTGAAAGAAATGGTGTGGGCCTGGTTCCCATACATGCCATTTCATGTTTTATTTTATGAGGGCTAAAATATTCAGTTTGAAAATGATTTGAGCACTGCCATCTGGTATGAAGAGAAAGTGAAAAGCCCCCTCGATTTGGGACAATAGGAAACTGTGTTTGAAGAGCTAAGGAGTAAAACTTAATGTGTTGAGGCAAACAAACGCAAATGAAGCCCCGTGTGTAGAGCTGACATGGCTCCACGCTCATCTTAAAGGAGTAGGCTGTGTTACTCTCTAGTGCCAGCTTAGTTGAACTGTTACTTACTTCTCAAGACTTCAGAGCAGATGAGCAGGGCTGCATTGCCAGCTTCCGGGAAAAGTGGTTTCCAGCTCTAACCTTAGACAAGCAAGCTCCCTTCCTCACTCTGACAGGGAACTGAGGGCTCTAACAGAGCAAGCCTTTGTGAGCACACTGCCCGCATTTGTCAGAACGGCAGTATGGAGTTCGCATCAGTCATAGGAAACCACGGGTCTTGGTGTATACAGAGTGCTGTGACTGAGTTACAAGGCCAAGCTACTCTGGACCACATTTGAGAGGGTTTGTTTGTTTGTTTGTTTGTTTTTTTCTTTATGTTTTTCTGCGAGTGAAAGGATTTTGTCCTCTACCATTGTCAAGGAATTTGGGGAGGATTTCTTTGTCACATCTTCGGTCAATTCATTACCAAGTTTAATTAGATTGCACAGGTAGGACGTATCAAGCAGCCATGCTAGCTAGACCTTAGAGATGTGAGGGTGAAAACCACAGAGGTCATGTTCATGAAAAGTCTCAAGTTCTAGGGGAGAAATTTGCAGGTATAAGCAAGTATACTTTAAAATTCTAAGATGATCCCTAAAAATGTACTGTACCATATTAATAATTGGTGTTGTTATTATAAATAATGTGAATGTAAACACCAAGTTTAGAGATTGAGTAACTATTTCAGTTATTAATTTTAAGGGGAAATATAATATTTGAATTTATGCGTGTAACATATGAAAATCAGGTTAGCAACTGGTTTGAGCACTCCCTCAAGAGTTTGTCATTTCTTTTTGATGAGAATATTGACAACCGCTGCTATTTTGAAATGTGCAGATATTGTCAACCACAGTTATTGGACTTCGCTGCAGAATAGTGGAGGTCATTCTCTTCTCCGACTGTATCCCTACCTGCATCCATCAGGGAGGTTCACCCTACCCACTTCTTCACACACCCAGAAGCTTGAAGGCGTCCTCCTTGTTATTCTCAGATAGAGGACATCTGCCTCTGCCTGTTGTGTCTGAGCATCAGATTCTCCTGCACTACTGTGACACACCAGACCACCAACTCTGAAGTTCTGAGTTTGAATTTTATTACTTCTACCCTCCTGCCAGAGGAGACGGGAACTTCTTTGCACAAACCCAAACAAGAGGCTCTGACTTTTGATGGCCTCTAACTCACTTGAATCTACTTTTTATCTCTCTGTAAGTTTCTGTGTTGCCTGAGTAATTACTAACTGGCCATAGCCTCACCCGCCTTAGATGATCCCACACAAGAGCACCTCTTCCACTGACTGTCACACTTCTCAATTTGCCAATGGCAACCTTTCCCAGAAAGGCATCTAGGTCAGATGGATCAGAGAGGGAAGAACTCCTGTAGCACAAATCTTAAAGAGTCTTATTAATAAAATCAAACCTGAGGCCAGTTATTGGGGTGAATGCTGGAAGATCAGAGAAGCAGAACAAGCCACAGCTACCTCACCTTGCCGGTTCCTCAGCTGATCCTGTTTCCTCAGACTGGAAACCTCTCAGTCCTCATCCAGAATGAATCTCAGCTGAACTGCTTCTCGAAAGCCTGAAAGCTTAACCAGCCTAGTTCCTGGTTTTCACGCCTTAAATACCTTTCTGCTTCCTGCTCTCACTTCCTGGTGTGAGTCGCCATGCCTGGCTGTTTCCAGTGTGGCTTTAAACTCACAGAGATCTGGATGGCTCTCTGCCTCCCAAGTGATTGGATTAAAGGTGTGTGTGCCACCATTTTCTGGCCTCTGTATCTAGTGGCTGTTCTGTTCTCTGACCCCAGATAAGTTTATTAGGGTACTCAATATTTTGGGGAACACAATATCATCACAAACTCTAGTCCTCACTATTGCACATTTGAGATGATGCTGACCTCATATTTAGAAGCACTATCAACATTTAGCTTTTGCTAGAAGATGGAAAAGGAACTCATTCTTTTCCTTTTAAATTCATTTCTTCTGGCTTCCAGGGTTTGTAAAATTAACTGGAGATATCTTGAAATAACTTACAAACAGCATGTAGCCCCAAGCAACAAAAAGTTCATGTTCCTTCAAAATTATGAAATTGACCTCGGAGTGTTTTGTATCATAATTTGTACTGTGCATTGTGGATTGCCACATTGGTCCTCCTTAAGACACCTGCAAAGGTGAATAAAAAGATATTTGTCGAATAAAAAGGTATTTGTCCTTTAAAATGAAAGACATAAGTCTTTCAGCCTTAAGCAACTTGAAACAAAGTCTACACCCCTATATCATACCAGTGATATTTGGCAAAGCAGGTCATTATTGAAATTAAGTTATTTATAAGATGAAGGTATGCACCTCACTGTAGGATAGGCCTGCCTAGCAGAGGCAGAATCAGCTTGGGTTTCTACTCCACTTGCCTATAAAGGCAGAGAGAGGATGCCCATGTGGACTCAGCAGCAGAGAAGGCAGCTGTGGTACCAGGGGAACCTAAACATTTGGCCAGTGAGCTAGCTAGCCCTCCATAAGAGGTGATTTTATGGATGATATTTTGTTAACTGATGTTTCTGCAACTTTTGCAGGGCGTTCAGCTGAAACAGACAGAGATGAGCAATGTAATTGGCCATGGCCAACAACCAGGGAAGCATTGCACTGGCTAAGCCCTGGAACTTTCTCAGAATGGTATTTCACTCCTCTACAATGAAAGTTCTAATTAGAATTTTCTGTCATTTTTAGTCTTGAGCATCTTAAATATTCACGTCCTGCCACAGAGCAGACAGTCAACACTCTAGTGGCCTATGTTGGTGAATGTAGACAACACTGGAAATCAGTAACCTCACAGGGTTCCTATTAATTGGAATGAACACAGGCAGCGATGGAATGGATTATTTGTTTGACTGGAAAGCCTATTTTTCTCTAATCATATTCTAAGGTCAAAATGATGTCCTGTGCATGGTATGTGAATGTGAAGAATGTGCTGCAAAGCTCTGTTCAGTTCTCTCTTGGTCTCTTTGTACAGAGAATAATTATTGTGGTTACGAGGTTTCAGTGAGGGAGTGTCCTAGTTAAGTGTGAAAATGCAGTATTGAGTCACCGTCAGTACGAGAATGGTTATGAAGCTGTCACGTGCAGCTTCAGAGTCTTTCTAGGAAAGATGTCATATTGAAGAAAAGATGTTCTTAGCAACTAAAATGTCACTCTGTTATAAATTATCACATTTATAGAAAGTAACACATATCTTGCTCACACATTCTGACACAATTTTCACAATTACTCTGAGTGTTTGAATGTACAGAAATCATGAGTAACAGGATATGGATGGAAAGTATTTATTTCTAGTAATTTTCTCTGATATTCCTTAATATTTCCCTTTTTTTAAGCCAGGTCACAATGATGGATAAATCTCAAGCCCTGGGTGATTTCATAGCCACATTTCACAAACTCTAAATTTGCTTCCATGATTAAATGCTGGATTTCAAGCAAGCAAGTGATGAAATGAAGACAGAAAATGAAACCAAGAAGAGAAGGTGGAGTTGAAAAGGAAAATTATAAAGTAAGCTTGGTGAGAGGAGAGAGGAGTGGCTTGGAAACAATGGCAGAGAAGAGAGTCCATGTTGGAAATATCAGACCAGCTGATCTCTTCATTCCTGGTGTGGTGGTTGACAAGATAAACATCCCTGTAGGCTCATGGGTTTGAACATTTGGTCCCCAGTTGGGTAACCTGTTTGGAGAGGTTATGGAACCTTTAGGAGGTAGAGTCTCACAGAGGAAGTAAGTCTCTAGGGCAGGTTTTGAGAATCTCTAGCCTTATTTCTTTGCCTGCTCTCTCTCTCTCTCTCTCTCTCTCTCTCTCTCTCTCTCTCTCTCTCTCCTTTCTCTCATGCGTGCACTTTCTGTGTATAGGTGAAAACTGTGATGAGCCAGCTCCCTATTATTCCTGCTGCCAACCATGCCTTTCCCTCCACGATGGACTCCATCCCTCTGGGACAATAAGTCAAAATAAACTCTTTCATCTTTAAGTTGCTTTTGGCCTTGGAATTTATCATAGCAACAGAAAAGTAATAACCCGGTGCATAATATTAAACACACTATGGCCCTTTACAACTAATGTTCAGAATGTTCCCTGGTTGATCAAGTGTCCACAGACCCTCCACTATTCTCCACGCCTCAGACAACTTTATGAATGACAGTCATGTTCCCTAGAGAGAAACACATCTGTAAACTTTTAGTAGCACTCTTGTTCAAGAAATGTTTCTCTAGATCAGTGTTTTTCAACCTGTGTTTTGTGACCCCTTTGGGGTCAAATGACCTTTACACAGGGGTCACACATCAGATATTTATATTATAATTCATTACAATGGTAAAAATAAAGTTATGAAGTAGCAACACAAGTAATTTTATGGTTGGGGGTCACCACAATGTGAGGAACTGTATTAAAGGGTTGCAGCATTAGGAATATTGAGAACCACTGATCTAGATCAACTCATTCAATTTGCTGATGATAAGGAAGGAATTAGAGAGATGAAGTTAGTACCAGTTATAATGCCAAAGAACACAGGCCTTGGAATCTGAAGCCATGGGAATGGATGCTGTCTCCGTCTCCACCAGCAATGATCTGGATTGGACAATTCCTCTGCCTATTGAAACTGTATTATCCTTATTTGATAGGTTGGCCTGTGGTCCCTTAAAACACTAAGGATGCATGCTGTGTAAAACACCTTGAATGCAATCATTTGCAGTCATTGCTTGTGGCTGTGACCTCCACACTCTGCTCCTGAGCCTCGCTGTTCTCCACTGCTCTTTCTACTTACAGTGTGACTTAGAAATGACGGCAGTAAGTGAGTGATCAACTTGTGAAAGGGCCGATTGCAGGATCACTGAGAGATGTCTGCTAATAACGGTTAGTAGTCTACTTGTGTATTACTGAGTACTTGACAGAGAGATCAGAGAAAAACTAGGGAAAGAGAGTTTCCTGAACCACCACCAAATAAATTCAATATGGAAGTAAAGACATGCTTCTGAAAGAAGCTAGGTGATTGTTCAATCAGTAAAGTGTTTGCCAGAACCCATGTTTAAAGGAAAACCCCTGACTGTGGTGGTGTGTGCATGTAACCCTAGCATGGAGGTGTGGAGACAAGAGCAGATTCCTGCAGCTCACTGGTCTGCTAGCTTAGCCTGTTTGGTGAGTTCTAGCCAGTGAGAGACTTGTCTCAAAACAATGAAAAATAGCAACTGAGGTTGTCCTTTGATTGTCATACGTGCATGAGCATACACATGAACATGTACAAAAACACACATGGGCATGCATGCATGCATTTGCACTTACACCCCACAGTCACTGGGCTTAGTATGATATCTTGACTTGATTCCATCTGTAAAGACTCTAACTTCAAAGGAGGTCCTACTCACAGGTATCAGACATTAGGATTTGAACATCTCCTTGAGGAAGACACAATTCAATCTGAAAATTTTCTTTAGCCAAACAAAAATTTAATACAAGCCTAGTAGAATCAACTTATCTTCACTTTAATCAGTTTTAATAATGGGATGTATTCAAATCATTATGATACCATATTTTGAATTTGAAATGCTCCCAATGTTTCATGTTTCAAGAACATGTTGCCCAGCTGCAGTACTATTTTGGGAGCTTGTAAAAGCTTTAGGATGTGGGGCCTACCTGGAGGAAGTGGGTCATTAGAAACAGGCCACTGAAGGGTTTTCCTAGCCCATTGTTCTTCCCTTGCTGTCTGTTTTCATGGTCTGCTATGATGGGAAGAGTCTCTTCTATGCACTCCTAACCCCAGCATCCAAACTCCGCTGAGTCTACCCCACCACAATCAGCTGCAGCCTAGAGCTGTGCACTAGTTACTTCTCTGTTGCTGTGATCAAACACCATGACCAGAAGCAATTTAAGGAGGAAAGAGTGTGTCAGGGCTTACAGTTTCAGAGGGCTAGAGTCCTTCATGGCAGGGGGGGCTTGGCAGCAGGTGGCCAGGGCAGGAAGCTGGGAGATCACATCTCACCACACACATAGGAAGCAGAGTGTAAACTGCAAGTGGGAAAAAGCTATACACTTCCAAAGCCTGCTGCCTGTGCCGGACTTCCTCCAGCAAGGAGCCACCTTGTAGCTGGAAGTTCCTCTGGTCTCACCCAACCCTGAGGTCCCACAGCTGCTTATAAAATAATCACTCAGAGGCTTACATTAATTACAGAGTGCATGGCCAATGGCTTAAGTTTCTTGCTAGCTAGCTCTGTCATCTTAGATTAACCCATTTCTAGTCATCTATGTTTTGCCACATGGCTGTGGCATTACCAGTCTGCTGGCATGTTGCGCCTTGGGTGGTGGCTGGCGTCTCTCCCTCCTCTGCCTTTCTTCTTTCTGTCTCTCTCTTGGATTTCCTGCCTGGCTATAGCCTGACTTGCCCTAGACCAGAGCAGCTTCTTTATTAACCAATCATAGCAACACATATTCACAGCATACAGAAAGACCAAACCACAGCACCTCCTAAAGGTTCCATAACGTCCCTAAATGGCACCAACCACTGGGGACCACATGATCAAATACCTGACCTGTGCGGGACATTTCTGAGCCATGGACCAAAATGAACCTTTCCTCCCTTGGTTCTGTCAGTTACTATGGTTACAGTGACACAAAAATGATGAATGCAAATAATAACATTAACGTATGTTTGTGTCTCAGGTCAGTCAAGCCGGGTGATGAGGAGTGAGTGGTCTGTGACGTGGGAAAAGTGCGACAGTTCTCATGGGCTTGAAAGAACCCAGGAATTTGTAGCCCTGTTATCAGAGTTATAAAAGAGGCAGTAAGTCTGAATGGCAGGGATTTGAGCTCTTTGTACGATAAGCAAAAGGAAAACATATGAGCAGCGGTTTCTGGGATGTCTTGTATGGCTCAGAGGCCTGAGGACTTAACACTCCATCTGAAGATGCCCATGCAGGAGGGCTCTGCATCTGAGGCTACAGCACGGGAACCTCATTTAAATCCAGAGGCCAGCGTGATGTGGAGGCCACCTACCTCCCTGCTGTCTTAGCTGTTTTCCCGGGAGGCTCAGGGCCACTAGGTCATCTGCATCCCTTATCCTGGTTCTTGAGATGATGGCAAACATGGCACTCCATATTCCACTGGCCAGCCACCAGCTCTGCGGGCACAGAGAGGAGGACAGAAGGAAACTCACAGCTCTATCTTCCTGACCCTTGGGTTATGGTTATGGTGATAACGCTCTTGCGTTCCAGAAGCAGATAAACAAATTCTAACTTCTTGATGGCTGCTTCCAGAGTATTCTGAGAGTAATGGATAATCCCAGGACTCATTCCTTTAGGCTTTCCAAAATTCTGTAAGCAACTCATATCCTCAGTGAGCCCATTAATCCTAAAGAACTTTCTGAAAAGGGATCACTTTGCATACTAACTCTTTCTGGTAACACATATATGAGGACTAGAAACGTAGTTCAGCAGCAGAGCGCTCACTAGTATGTGCAAGCTCCTGGGTCCATTTATCTCTACTACAAAACCAGTTTAAAAACCAAATACATCACAATTAATAACACCTACCCACAGATACTGTTTCAGAAAACTAAATGAAAACATGAACATAAAAACACACCATGATGTCTATTCAAGAGCATCTTGTGACCGTCTCACTCTCCTCCTTACTATGAAATGAAAAGAACAAATATTATCAGCTTCCATTAACTATACTCCACATTTTCCTACCAACATGCATCACTGAAACCACACCAAAAAAGTATGCGCCTGACAGACTATTGCAGTGAAATTCCCTTCCATTCTATTCTCTGCAGTGAATCCTCCATTCATATATCATGGAGCATGTTTTATGCTAAGTATTTCATTATACTATTAAAATAGTGAGATCATTTTCCAACAAAATAAAAAGGTATTGTTGGGACTAGAGAGATAACTCAGCAGTTAAGAGTATTTGCTGCTTTTCCAGAGAAACCAGGCTCAGTTCCCAGGACCCACATGGCAGCTCACAATCATCTCTGACTCTAGTTCCAGGGAATCCAGTGCCTTCAGATCTCTGTGAGCACCAGGCATGCACATAGGGCATAGATATAGATGCATATATACAACACAAATCTTAAAAGGTCTTATTAATAAAAACAAACCCAGAGCCAGGTATTGGAGTGAACGCTGAAAGATCAGAGAGACAGAACATACCACAGCTAACCTCATCTTGCCAACTTCTCAGCTGATCCTGTTTCCTCAGACTGAATGCCTCTGAGTCCTCATCTGAATGGATCTCAGCTGAACTGCTGCTAAAAGCTTAACCAGACTCTAGTACCTGGTCCTCACACCTTATATACCTTTCTGCTTCCTGCCATCACTTCCTGGGATTAAAGGCGTATGTCACCATGGCTGGCTGTTTCCAATGTGGCTTTGAACTCACAGAGATCTGGATCTCCGCCTCCAGAATGTTAGGATTAAAGGTGTGTGTGCCATCATTTTCTGGCTTCTATGTCTATCTAGTAGCTGTTCTGTTCTCTGACCCCAGATAAGTTTATTAAGGTGCACAATATATTGGGGAACACAATATCACCACACAAATACACACTAAAACACCCATATACACATTTTGAAAAATGTATTCTCTAACATGGGTTGAATTCCCAGTGAACACAAACCACAAGGTTATGAGTGAACACCTAACAATTTGGAAACATTTTGAGACCATGACACAATGTTCTTTTAGTGATTTGATCCCAGCAAAGATTCGTTCTGAGAAGTCTGGTCTACTGGGAAGCGTTTCTGTCTCAGGAGGCTCACTGTGATGGGAGCCATCTGATGTCTGGCCCTTCAGGAATGACCACCTCTGTTCATTTTGAAAATGGATTTTTGCTTGGTGCTCAACCAACAGACCAGTTCTGTAGGCCATATATGGCCCGTGTACCAAATCCCATATGTTTTAGTTACATCCCTGAAACAGAGAAGGGTAGAACGCAAGAGGAAAGGGATTTTTCTGGATTGAAAATGATCTAGTACCTAAGGCTCAGCCAGTGGTCCCAGTCCATGGAAGATGCAGGCATGTGACCTCCTTTGAAGAACGTGTATTCTTTCCGACCCCAGTCAGATCGGGCTTAATTCAGAACATTGACAGAGTATCTTCTTCATATTGTCCCCAGGACAACCTGGTGTCCAAAGAAAGTTTTAAGAAAGCCCTGGCCCTTTGTTTTGAGGCCTAGGGCAGCCAAGATACCCAATCAATTCCTTCTTCCATCCCAGAATGCTCCGCTAACATTCTTAACTACACCTGTGGGCTTTTCTTCTGAAAAGATACCAACCTTAGTCAGAGAGAAAGGGTCCAACAACCTATTTCTAGTGACTAAGAGATACATAAAAACCCAGAGACCTTCAGACACAGCGCACCCCATACTGCATGTAGACATGCTGTGATTTTGAAAAAAAAAAAATGCCACTCACTGGCTGCTGGGCTCTGCTGACTTCCTGAACAAAGGCTGGCTGCTCCCTGCATGCTCATGTGATAGCTGTAATTACTAGCATTATCCAAGTCCGTACATGCCATTGGCCTTCTGCTCACTGTAAGACTAGGCTAACAGCAGGAGTAATGGCAGGCCTGGAGGGGATGGACACACATGCCACACGCTGCCTTCCTGTCTTTCCCGGCTGCCATCTAGAGCATCCAGTTATAGATCTCAACCTTCCCCACTCTTCTACCCAAGGACCACAGCTTACCACCATCTGACAGGCAGCAGAGGGAGAGAGACTGGAACACATTCAAAGAAAGGCTAGAATTCTCACTGGAAGAATTGGAAGCTGGGTGTATCGGTTCATACCTATAATCTCAGAACTTGGGAGGTTAGGGCAAAAGAATCATGAGTTTGAAACCAGCCTGGACTACACAGCAAGTTTTAGGCTAACCTGGGCTACACAATGAGACTCCATCTTAAAAAATAATATCAACTATTATTGTTACTATTTGAAGACCAGGTCTAGTACTTTTAAAGATGTGTAATTCATGGTCATGTATCCAGTCTGGAGGTTTTTTTCTCTCTTACTGATGAGTGCTTGTTGGTTTCTTCTAACTGAGAAGTTGCAGGGAGAAGAAAAGGGCCTTTGCATCCCTCCACATTTCTCCTGCCAATATCAGGTGCTTCCATTGTCCCTGAGGTCTGCCTTTACCTGAGCATCATGGAGGGGCCAGTGAGTCTTCGGGTCCTGTAGGACTGTGACATGATTAGTGGCCAGCAGGTGACATGGGAGCTGCCTGAGGATAAGGCAAGAGGTAGCTCAAACAGACCCTCTACAGAGGATCGCACTTATTCACCTGGGAGAGATGCCACCAGTTGCCACTTAGGCCTTGGTTTTGTGAGCGACAGTCTTCCTTAGTCTCTGAAGATTCAACCAAGTGTCTTTGGTGTGCTTTGTGTGTTTCAGGTGACAGGGCCTCTCTCACCTAAATTCAAGATGTCTAGAAGAGGGCTAGCAAGTTGGCTCACCAGGTAAAAGTGAGTCTGATGACCTGAATTCGATCCCCAGAGCTCATGGTGAAACGAGAGAACCAACTCCTGAAAGACTGTTCTCTGATGCACACACATCATGCACACATACCAATAATAATAATAATAAAATGGCATTTTAAAAAGATGACATAGCTGATACATCAGCTCACAGCAGTTATGTTTAGCTGTGCAAGATAAGTATAAGATCAAGTCAATCAAAATTCCAGCATGGATAGAGGAAGGGATGCCTAGGCCCCAGTCCTAGCTGTGAAGCAGCTGATTGCTGCTAAGAAAAGTGAGGACCATTTTTCATTGAAGTTATGGCCTGCGGTAGGCTACCCATGCCCCCAGAGAAAGGTCCCATATACACATGTATCAGCACAAATTGGTTATAGGGATATTAGCAATAATAACTACTAAAAAGAGAACATGAAGACAGAGGGAGATGGGTTGGTGAGTCCTAGTGGTTGAGGACCTGAAAGGAGGTGGTGGAGAATGGATAAGATCAATACATTGTACACATGGAAGAAATTTTCAAAAAATTAATTTACAATATGATTTTAAGATTATTTTTAAAAGGAAGATGTATAGGAAGACTAGTCACCTGGAGAAGTGAGTGTGAGACCAAGGAAAAGCCATGACTCAGAGCAAGGGACAGGCAAAGCAGGAAGTATTCATGAAAGGTTGAACAGCCCCAGAGGAGCTGAATAAATACTTGGGGTAAGATTCAGCAAAGTCAACGTAAAATGACCTTGTCCTGTTTATAAGAAATGTGGCCTCTTAAGGACCAGAGAAGCTAGGATTCTGTGGTGATGCATTCCTCTGTGTCCCCGAGGCAAGCAGGAAATTTGAAAGACGTTAGCATCTCATGACCTTGCATTTTGAACCAGACCTCAGAAGATCTGGAGGACTGATAGGTCTTGGAAACAGTGTTCAAGGAGGCTTTCTGGAAACCACTGATGATCCATGGATCAGAGCACATGCAGATGCAGCCACATCCTGTGGTCTCTGTACAGGGTAAGAACAGAGAGCCTGTAGAGCAGAGGTCAAATGTACGATGTGGACATTACTGTTAGGTTCTTCACCAAATGCCCCAGCACAGGACAGTGAGTGCCACCCATAGTGAGGCACAGAGTAAACTTCTCATGAAACTTAGCTACATCTAGCCTTCCAACTGAGGACCTGCTGTACAAGTTATTCTAACTCACAACAGTTCTGCTTCATGTGAATTAATGTTATTTTTATGCATAATGAAGTTTACTTTACTTACTTAATATTATGTGTTGGGACCATCCAGGCAATGAAATGATCTGAGATGACCACTAGTTCAACAAATGATAAAAACACAGTACTCAGTGTAAACAACTAGGTACAAAACACAGCACCCAAGATTGATGATGCTAGAACCAGGTAGCCCTGAGTTCTCCAAAACTTGAATTGACAGATGAAGATTCTAGGAACCATGACAATGAACAAAGACCTCCTGTGACAAGCATGTAATTAACCAAGGCTGGGCCACCTTCCCACCACTGCTCTGGCCAGTGAATGAGCTTTCAGAGGTGCTGAAGCAATCAGCTACCAGATTTCTGGGAGACGTAGGACTCCTCTGACCATCAGCTTTGGACCAAAGACTTCCAAATGACCTTAACAAACCTTTCTTAAACCATACACCATCCTTGATGCCGCTATCAACCATGAGACCTTCTCTTCTCTGGAATCACACTTGAGTGAACAGAAACTCTCCCAGCCTTCTCTAGTGTTTTGTCCATTTTCTCTACACAGGAAAGTCCCCTGATGAAACCATCACATTTGGATGCTGGGAACTCTGTAAGAGCAATACATGCTTTTGGCTGCTAAGAATCTCTCGAGCCCCTTTCTTTATCATTTAAATATATATATTACCTTTTGAGAATTTCACACATGTGTATGAAGTATTTGCATCACATTTGCTCTTAATTCCCACTCCAACTCATCCTAGACTCCCTTATCACACCTCTCCCTTCAATCTCATGTCCTAGTTTCTTTCTGTTTTCATCCAAGCCCCTGAGTCTAGTCTGTGCTGCCCATGGACACATGGGTCTAGGGCCTCCCACTGGGGCATGGTCGTCCCACCAGAAGCCACACCCTTCCCAATAGCCATCAACTGTCAAGAGCTCCTCATCTGGGGTGGAGTTTGTGGTCCCCTTCCCCATCTATGCTGGAGTGTTGAATGACCTGCTCTCGTGCAAAAAGCCACAGCTGCAGGTTCACAAGTACAATCAATGTTCCTGTCCCGTCTAGGACACACTGCTTTGCCCCAGTCCTCACCAATCCCCGGCCCCTACAATCTTTCTACTTCCACTTACGTCATGAGCCTTGGGCTGTGAGGTAGACACCCCATTCAGTGGCTGAGCACTCCATAGCTGCTTGTGCTCTGCACTTTGACCAGTTATGAGTCTCTGCAGTAACGGCTGCTCTCTGAGGAGGACTTTGAGAGGTGATGTTCTTCTCTGGCTAAAAGTGTTTACCCTTTCCTTACAATGGAAATGTCAAGGGTAGGCTTCATTTTACATAACATTTGATAGAAGAAAATTTAAAATAACTAGATTCTACTACATTCACAAACAGAAGTCCAAATTGCTCAATCTCAAGAAATTTAACACAAATTTCTTTCTTCTGCTCAGAGAAAGAATGCTTATGTTACTTTTGTTTCAGATAATGGGAAGGCTGAGTTCATCATGGCGGGTAAACCCCAAGAGACCTAGAACACTGAAGACTTTACTCTGCCTCATCTGACTCCCAACAGCTCTCTTTTGGCCATTATGTCTCATATAATGCATTCTAATGGCTCAAAATGACAGTGTTTTGTTTATAAATGACTCCATTCCTCAGGAAACCCAAGAGTCTGTGTGCACTAACAAGGCTATTGATAGAAAATGAAGTGCACAGTATGACAGGAGCTGATCCTACCTTCCTGTCCTGTTACCTATGTAGAGGTCAAACTTGCATGTTTATCAGCTCAGAGCCAGTGCCCCAGGAGCACAGCTGAGTAAGCACATAGACTTCCATAGAGGTGAAGCAGGCTCCAATGCTGAATGCTCATGCAAAGACACAGATCTGGCCCACGTTTTAGTGTATATTCTGACATTCAGGTCCTCTGATCATGTGGATTTGTGCTCTTTGCTAAGTATTCAAATGTCTACCTGTCTCAATAAAACAATGGAGGGACCAGGGACTTCTGCCTTCTGCTTCTAATGGCCAAAATGCAAACTACTCATACTATATAATGACAATCTTGTCAGTGATAGAGCAGATGTCCAGGACAGAGCAGTGGTCCTGTAAGATCATATCCTCTGAGGACTTATCACCCTCTTAGTAAGTACACTCTCTGATACTGGCAACAATGGCTCATGAGTTTGAACACTTGGTCCTGAGTTAACCCAAAATAAACCGTTTCTCCCTTAGGTTGCTTTAGACAGAGCAACAGGAAAAGACTGAGACAAGGTTCACTTCTCAGAACACATCACATCATCACACAACACATAACTCTTGTTTACAGCCCATGGAGGAAGGACGTCTTTGTGGAAGAAGCAGGAACTACAGCTCAAAACAACAAAGCAAAATCAGTCCTAAATGATACAGCACCATGCTGTTTGCCCATTTTGATCTTCTAGGAGTAAAAGGAAGGGTTTTCAAGAGAGCACTGAGGGCTATCTGGAAATAGGAGGTCCCGAAGTGTGATCAAAGTCTTCCCGTGTGGCTCTAGTACATGGCTCAGGTAAGCCGTCTGGCCCTGGATTGTAGCCAGTCCCCACTTGAGACCTTCCAGGACAGTGTCTCCATCCTTGTCATTACTGATTTTAGTACCCAGGAGTATAGTCATATAGTATTAACCAATGAAGGTATGGATTAATATAAGTTATTTAAGGGTTTAAATACTGGCACCTTTTATTTTATAACTAAGCCATTTGAATATATAATATATATTTTTTTCTTAAAAAAACTCAATGTAAGAATATTCAATGTTGAAAAGGAAAGAAATCTTGATACATGCAAGAACATGGATGAACCTTGAGGTTGTGGTCCTAAGTCAAACAAGCTAGTCACACACAAAAAAATGTGTATAATGCCACTTCTATGAGTTATGCAAAGTAGCTGAATGAATAGATGTTGAAAGTGGAATGATGGGTTCCAGAGGCCTGTGAAGGAAGAGTGGTGTTAAACAGATGGAGAATTTCAGTTTTAGAAGGTTAAGAAGATTGGGTGTATTTGTCACACAACCATATGAACATATTCTGAACCAGGTACTTGAAAAGGCAGCCATGATAAATGTTATAACATGGGAATCTTACCAGTACTATAAACTTCAGAATGGATGAAAGGGTATTCTGTGAGATTTTGTTTTTCTTCAATATCTCCTAGCAATGCTCCAAAGGTGTAGCTTTAGTCATATTGGAGAAAAAAAAAATCTTAGCAAGAACAGAACTTAACCTGTGTCTTAGTTAGTGTTCTATTGCTGTGAAGAGACACCATGGTCACAGCAAATCTTAAACAGGAAAGCATGTAATTGGGTTTGATTTATAGTTCAGAAGATGGTGGGAAGCATGGCAGCATTCAGGCAGACTTAGTGCTGGAGAGGAAGCAGAGAGTTCTACATCAGGATCTGTAGGCAGCAGGAAAAAAGAGAGACATTTGGTTTAGACTGAGCATTTGAAACCCCAACACCCACACTCAGTGACACACTTTTTCCAACAAGGTCACACCTTCTAATATCTCTCAAATAGCACCACTCCCTAATGACCAAGCTTTCAAATATTGGGGCCAAATATGGTGGCCATTCTTATTCAAACCACTGTAATCTAGAGCATTCCCATTATTGATTTCAAGAGCTCCAAGCAAGTCCATGGACTCTGAGGGAGGAGAGGAAGAACATGTCAAGGGATGCCTACCAGCATCTCACAGCAATTCTTACGAGGATTTTCTCCAATTTCTCAAATTGTCCATCCACTACACAAGAATCTGCATCAAATAATCTTGAGACAAAGCAGTTCTCATTCTATTTCTTAACCAAATGTTCCATTGATGGGCTGTACATATCCATATTTATTACACATGATCCATGTTCCCTTGGCAAAAAAAAAAGACTATTAACTGACATGAACAAAGGACTACAGCTGAAATTTATCTGGAGTTTGCTAAATTAATACATAAAAAGAATGTCCTTGGTTCCAAGGACTATTTGAGGCTTAATGTCCCTAAACTGCTAAGCTGCTCCCTAGATAGCATCTGCTTGAACATACAACACATACCATGGTGGAGAATGTTATCATCTACAAGCATGTGGTATAGATCCTGTATGTAATACAGGTTGATGGCCTGGCATCCAGGTTGGTTTACTTCCTACTCAAAGGACTTCTGTTGTGGAAACCACTATGATTAGCTGTCAGGTCATAAAGAATAGTGAATTACAAAGACCAGAGTGGATTAAGAGGGAAAAGAAAGTGCAAGCAAATACAGTTTTAAAGAGAAGAAAAGCTTAAGAAGGTATCAAGCTCTTGTTCTTTCATGTAGATTACCAAATTCTTTATGTACAACTCAACAGATTAGATAGATAGATAGATAGATAGATAGATAGATAGATAGATAGATGGATAGATGGATGGATGGATAGACAGATGATAGGTAGATGGATAGATAGACAGACAGATAGATAGATGATAGATAAACATGTCATAGTTGACAAAGCTATATAATGATAGCTAATGTATTTAGCAATATATAGGCTAAGCTTTAAGGGATCTATACTATAATGATATAGATCATTGGATAGGTCATGGGTTGCTAAACTACTATAACCATTATCTAACAGCTTATTTTCATTTATGTAGCATTTATTTCTCTTCCCTCCAGCCCTTCCTAGGTACCCTCCCTTCAATCCCTCTCATGCCCCCTTCAAGTTGATAGACTCTTTTTTTATTATTGGTGTGTGTGTGTGTGTGTGTGTGTGTGTGTGTGTGTGTGTGTGTAAACATATGAATGCAATCTGATGAGTCCACTTCCAGTGATGGTGTGTATATGGCTTCATGGCTGTCCACCTTGTACTGGATGACCAACAAGGGGGATCCTCCCTGGGAGGAGCTAATTCTCCTTCTCCCACCACTCATTACCTGTTTACAGTTCTTTGTCTCAGGGTGGGACTCCACAAAAGTTGCCCCATACACATTAGTATATATATTGATATTGGCATTGTTCCATCAATGCAGCTGTTTCTAGAAGAAACTGTCTCACAGCAAACTTCCTGGTAGTCTGCCTCTTATGATCTTTCCACCCACTCTTCCCCAGTTTCCCCTGAGCCACAGATGTAGAAGCAATGCACCCTTTTTAAAAAGTCACATAGCTGTCAACAATAGGAAGGAATTCACTCAACCATTTGATTTTCTACAGATAATCTTTTTTTTTTCTTCCATCACAAACAATATTGGAATACCAACCTTATAATATCTTTATGCAGTGTGGTTTAATTTCTATATAAATTATGTTCCCCTAAATGGAATTGCTGGGTCAAAGGGTATACATATATTACATTTAATAGGTACATTAGCTAGATTACCTTCCAAAAAGACTGTAACAAGCTTAACCTCCATTGGCACCAAATGGTGTGTCCATTTCCCACTCCCTCATCAACACAGCATGTGAATTGTCTAGAAGTTGGCTGATCTGAAACACAATCATTGGATGTCCATTCATCTGACTAACAGGAATTTGAGCAGCTTTTCATATTGTATTGACCACATACATTTCCTGATTAGCAAGCCAGGGGAACAAGAAAAGACAATAAATACATTATGCACACCTAGGCAATGACACTCTGAGGCCCATTATTGTGTATAATTAATATATGTTAATAAAACCTTTTAAGAAAGAGTTCTCCTTGGTCCTCACAGACTTGCTTTTCTGATGTTTTCTTGTTCTTTTTGGGTGACTCAATGTCTCTCTAGTGCTGCATTTGTTTTAAACATTCATAATTCATGTTTTGCAGCTGATTCTGGCATCTGAATTCTTTGAGGGGTCTAATTCCATATTGTCTGTTATATTAGTCACTCCCTTTTTTCTTCAGAAAGTTGAGAGTTTTCATACAACCAAACCCAAACAATTTAACGTAAAAACGAGTATGTATCTCTAGGGTTTCTGGTAAAAATAAGATCGGTAACAACATGTTAAATTTTGCACCCAACAAATGGCCATGGGTTGTCTTTTTCTCACCACACACCTAAGTCTTATGCAGCTGAGGACCCGTAGTTGGTAGCCACCTCATGACTTCATCCCTGCCTCCCTATTCTCTAACTCGCCAAGCCATTCTATAGTTTCCATCCGAGGGCCCTTTAAATTCTGAGTCACATAACTCCCCTGATTAGGGCTCACCAAGCCTTCTCCTGTCACTCTTTGCCAGGTGTACAGGGCCATGTGTGACCTGCTTCCCCTCACCTTCTGCCTGCCTTTCCTGAATCTCCCCAATCACGCACATGCTCCAGCCATACCAGGCTTCTTTGTCTTCTCTGAAGCCAATAAACATGAAAGGAGTTGGTCAGGATGAAACATACAGGAAGAAGAAGAGGAGAGATGAGAGCCTGTGGCTCATCCCTGAGACACTGGGTCAAGCCTTGCCTGAAGGCTGTTCTGTCATAAGGTTCTGCAAGTATATCCTGTTGCCTTGCCGTTTCTTCCCTCCCAGCAATCAGCTCACATCTCAGCATCCTGGATGGACAGCCCTGCCTGCTGTGCCACTTTCCTAACGATGGTCCAGAGACCTCCAGGGGAATGTTTCAGTCAGTGGCTAAGTTAATCCATCTGTACAGAGACCCAAATTCTAGTTCAAGGTCCAGAAAGGTTGAGATAAGGATGGTATTGTAAGTATATAACACATATGTAACAGGGCTAGAAAGGTGGTTCAGTGGTTAGAAGTGCCTGTTGTGTAAGAATGAGGACCAGAGTTTTATCATAGCATCCACCTAACAAGTCAGATGCTACCACAACTCCAGCTCAAAAGGATCTGGTGCCCTTTTCTGGCCTCTGTGAGCAGAGCTTTGGCCACCTGAAGACACACACACACACACACACACACACACACACACACACACATACACACACACACACAAATGAGTACATCAATCTTGTTTTTAGAAAGCATATGACTAGAATCAATATTTCCTGGTGTTTAAGGAGCAGGCTAGCTTCTGATTAGCTACACTCACTTTTCTACATCATATCACATAGGATCCCATATCAGAAATAAAAACCAGAAAGAAAGAACTTCAAAATGGCTTGTGTCAGCACCAATATCTTAGCTACACTACAGTTTTGTCTTGTGTGGTTGGCAAGAATGAGATCTATATGCAGAGATCCACAGCCAAACACCAGGCCAAGCTCCATGAGTCCAGTCAAAGGGAGAGAAGAGGGATTCTGTGAGCAAGTGTATCAAGATCATGATGGAGAAACCTACAGAGAGGACCAAACCAAACCAGTGGGAACTCATGAAATTTAGATCAACAGCTGTGGAGCCGGACTAGGCCCTCTGTATTGCAACACAGTTGTGTAGCTTGATCTGCTTAAGGGGCCCCTGGAGGTAGGATCAGAATCCATCCCTGGTGCATGAGCAGGCTTTTTGGAGCCCACTACCTATGGTGTGGGACACCTCGCTCAGCCTTGAGGCTATGGAGGGAGGGGGAGACAAGACATTTGGACCTGCCTCTATTGAATGGACCAGGCTCTGCTGACCCTCCACCAGAGGCCTTACATTCTCATAGGAGGGAATGGGGGGTGGGTTGGGAGGGGGAGGCTGGAGTTGTGAGAGGAGGGAAGAGGGGGATCTTTGGTATGTAAAATGAATAAAAAATTCTTAATAAAAATGAAATCTACAGATAAAATTTTTCAGTGTGAGATACAAAGTCTGAGTCTGGCCCTATAGCCAAAGCCCCAGAGCCCAGAATCAGAAGGATGTACTTTTAAAATGCTTTGGAACAAAACCAGATTTAAACAATACTTATCCAAAAACCCAGCCCTACAGAAAGCACTAGAAGGAAAATTCCAACCTAAGGAAGGCAGATACACCCTCAAAAACACAGGCAATAGATAACACCACAGCAGCAAACCCCAAAGAAGAGAAGTACACACACACTATCACCAAAAAACAAAAATAACAACAGGAATGAACAATCACTATCCCTTAATATCAATGGACTTAATTCACCTATAAAAAGACACAGACTAACAGAATGGATACAAAAACAGGACCCATCTTTCTGCTGCATATAGGAAACATACCTCAAATTCAAAGACAGACAGCTCCCAAGAATAAAAGGCTGGGAAAAGACTTTCCAATCAAATGGTCTTAAGGAGCAAGCTGGTGTATCCATCCTAATATCCAGCAAAATAGACTTCCAACAAAATCAATCAAAAGAGATGATGAAGGACATTACATACTCATCACAGGAAAGATCCACCAAGATGAAGTCTCAATTCTGAAAATTTATGCCCCAAACACAAGGGCACCCACATATGTAAAAGAAACATTACTAAAGCTTAAATCACATATAAAACCCTAAACATTAATAGTGGGAGACTTCAATACCCCACTTTCACCTCTGGACAGATATGTGAAAATGAAACTTAACAGAGACATAATGGACTTAACTGATGTTATGGCACAAATGGACTTAATCTATATCTACAGAACTTTCCACCCAAAAAAAAAAGAATATACCGTCTTCTCAGCACCCCATGGAACCTACTCTAAAATCGACCACATATTTGGCCACAAAGCAAATCTCAACAGATACAAAACAATTGGAATAACCCACTGTGTTCTATAAGACCACCATGGTTTAAAGTTAGATTTCAACAACAACAACAAAAAAAACTACAGAAATCCTACAATTTTATGGAAACTGAACAATGCTCAACTGAATCACCAATGGGTTAACCAAGAAATAAAGAAAGAAATTAAAGACTTCCTAGAGATCAATGAAAATGAATACACCACACACCCAAACTTATGGGACACTATGTAAGTAGTGCTAAGAGGGAAATTCATAGCATTAAATGCCCACATAAAGAAGTTGGAGAAATCTCACGCTAGTGACGTGACAGCACACCTGAAAGCTCTTGAACAGGAAGAAGCAAAGTCTCCCAGGAGGAACAGATGCCAAGAAATTATCAAATTGAGAGCTGAAATCAATAAAATAGAAACAAAGAGAACAAAACAAAGGATTAATGAAACAAAGAGTTGGTTCTTTGAGAAGATCAACAAGATAGACAAGCCCTTATCCAAACTAACTAAAAGACAGAGAGAGAACATCCAAATTAACAAAATCAGAAATGAAAAGGGGGATATAACAACAGACAATGAGGAAATCCAGAGAATCATCAGGTCATACTTCAAAAATCTCTACTCCACAAAACTGGAAAATCTAAAAGAAATGGATAATTTTCTGGATAGGTACCATATATCTAAGTTAAATCAAGACCAGATAAACCATTTAAATAGTCCAATAACCCCTAAGGAAATAGAATTAGTCATTACAAGTCTCCTAACCAAAAAAAGCCCAAGACCAGAGGGTTTTAGTGCATAATTCTACCAGATCTTTAAAGAAGACTTAATACCAATACTCTTTAAATTGTTCCACACAATAGAAGCAGAAGGCATATTACCAAACTCCTTCTATGAGGCTACAATTACCCTGATTTCTAAACCAAACAAAGATGCAACAAAGAAAGAGAACTACAGACCGATATCCCTCATGAACATTGATGCAAAAATACTCAATAAAATACTGGCAAACAGACTCCAAGAACACATCAAAACAATTATCCACCATGATAAAGTAGGCTTCATCCCAGGGATGCAAGGGAGGTTCAACAGATGAAAGTCCATCAATGTAATACACCATATAAACAAACTCAAGGGAAAAAAAAACCACATGATCATCTCACTAGATGCAGAAAAGGCATTTGACAAAATCCAACACCCCTTCATGATAAAGGTTTTAGAGCGATTAGGAATACAGGGAACATACCTAAACATAATAAAGGCAATCTACAGCAAGCCAACAGCCAACATCAAATTAAATGGAGAGAAACTCAAAGCAATACCACTAAAATCAGGAACAAGGCAAGGCTCTCCCCTCTCCCCATACTTATTCAATGTAGTACTTGAAGTTCTAGCCAGAGCTATAAGACAACATAAAGAGATTAAGGGGATACAAATTGGAAAGGAAGAAGTCAAGCTCTCCCTATTTGCAGATGACATGTTAGTATACATGAGTGACCCCAAAAATTCAACCAAGGAACTGATACAGCTAATAAAAACCTTCAGCAACATTGCAGGATACAAGATCAACTCAAAAAAATCAGAAGCCCTTCTATATACACTAGACAAACAGGCTGAGAAGGAAATCAGAGATACATCACCCTTTACAATAGACACAAATGTTATAAAATACCTTGCGGTTACTCTAACTAAGCATGTGAAGGACCAATATGACAAGAACTTTAAGTCCCTGAAAAAAGAAATTGAAGAAGATGTCAGAAAATGGAAAGATCTCCCATGCTCATGGATAGGCAGGATCAACACAGTAAAAATGGCGATCTTACCAAAAGCAATCTACAGATTCAACACAATTCCCATCAAATTACCAATACAATTCTTCACAGATCTGGAAAGAATAATACTCATATGGAAAAACAAAAAACCCTGGATAGCCAAAAGAATCCTGTACAATAAAACAACCTCTGGAGGCATCACAATCCCTGACCTCAAGCTCTACTATAGAGCTACTGTAATAAAAACAGCTTGCTACTGGCATAAAAACCAACATGTGGACCAATGGAATCGAATTGAAGACCCTGACATTAACCCACACACCTATGAACATATAATATTTGACAAAGAAGCCAAAACTGTACAATTTGGAAAAAAGGAAAGCATCTTCAACAAATGGTGCTGTCATAACTGGATGTCAATGTGTAGAAGGCTGCAAATAGATCCGTATCTGTCACTGTGCACAAAACTTAAATCCAAGTGGATGAAAGACCTCAACATAAATCCAGTTATCTGAACCTAATAGAAGAGAAAGTAGGAAGTACTCTTGAACACATTGGCACCGGAGATCACTTTCTAAATATAACACCAGTAGCACAGACACTGAGAGAAACAATCAATCAACGGGACCTGTTGAAACTGAGAAGCTTTTGTAGTGCAAAGGACACAGTCAACAAGACAAAGCGACAGCCTACAGAATGGGAAATGGTCTTCACCAACCCCACATCTGACAGAGGGCTGATAACCAGAATATATAAAGAACTCAAAAAATTAGACATCAAAATGCCCAACAGTCCAATTAAGAAATGGGCTATAGAACTAAATAGAACATTCTCCACAGAGGAAGTTCAAATGGCTGAAAGACATTTAAGGAATTGCTCAACATCCCTAATTATCTGGGAAATGCAAATCAAAATGACTCTGAGATACCACCTTACACCTGTCAGAATGGCTAAGATCAAAAACACAGAAGACAGCTTATGCTGGAGAGCATGTGGAGCAAGGGGAACTCTCCTCCACTGCTGGTGGGAATGCAAGCTTGTACAGCTACTTTGGAAATCAATATGGCACTTTCTTAGAAAATTGGGAATCCATCTCCCCCAAGAACCAGCTATAGCACTCTTGGGCATATACCCAAGGAATGCTCAATCATACCACAAGGGCATTTGCTCAGCTATGTTCGTATCAGCTTTGTTTGTAATAGCCAGGACCTGGAAACAACCTAGATGCCCTTCAACTGAAGAATGGATAAAGAAAATATGGTACATATACACAATGGAGTACTACTCAGCAGAGGAAAACAATGACATCATGAGGTTTGCAGGAAAATGGATGGATCTAGAAAAAAAATCATCCTGAATGAGGTAACCCAGACTCAGAAGGACAAACATGGTATGTACTCACTCATAGGAGGATACTAGATGTAAAACAAAGATGACTAGACTGCTACACAACTCCAGAGAGGCTCCCTAGAAAACGGGACCCTAGGAAAGACCCAAGGATCACCCAATGACAGAGAAATGGATGAGATCGACAGGAACAACCTGGATGACAGTGGGAGTAATGAAGGGCAAGATTTGAGGGAAAGAAAGCTTAGGGGAGCAGGAGATCCCAGCTGGATCAAGAACAGAAAGGGAGAACAAGGAATAACAGACCATGATAAATGAAGACCACATGAGAACAGGAATAGGCAGAGTGCTCGAGAGGTCCCCAGAAATCCACAATGATATATCCTCTGTAGTCTGCTGGCAATGGTGGAGAGAAAGTCTGATCTGACCTGGTCTGGTGATCAGATGGCCAAACACCCTAACAGTCATCTTGGAACTCTCATCTAATAACTGATGGAAGTGGACACAGAGATCCTCAGCCAGGCCCCAGGTGGAGCTCCAGGTGTCCAACTGTTGAGAAAGAGGAGGGTCTGCAAAAGCATTAATTGTTGAGACCAAGATTGCAAAGAGCACAGAGACAAATAGCCAAAGGAATAGAAGTACATGAGTTATGAACCAAAGGCTGTGGAGCCCCCAGCTGGATCAGGCCCTTTGGATAAGTGAGACCATTGAATAGCTTGATCTGTTTGGGAGGCATCCAGTCTGTGGGACCAGGATCTGTCCTTAGCGCATGAGCTGGCTGTTTGAAACCTTGGGCTTACACAGGGACACTTTGCTCAGCCTGGAAGGAGGTGATAGGACCTGCCTGTACTGAATCTACCAGGTTTAAATGAATCTCCAGGGGTGCCTTGATCCTGGAGGACATGGGAATGGAGGGGAGGGGCTTGGGGGAAGGCAGGGGTGGGGGTGGGAGTGGGGAGGACAGGGGAACCCATGGCTGATGTATAAAATTTAAAACACATAATAATAAAGAAAAAAATTATTTATTAAAAAAAATGCTTTTGAGCCGGGTGGTGGTGGTGCATGCCTGTAATCCCAGTACTCGGGAGGCAGAGACAGGTGGATCTCTGTGAGTTTGAGGCCAGCCTGGTCTACAAAGCGAGTTCCAGGACAGCCTCCAAAGCTACAGAGAAACCCGGTCTCAAAAAACAAAAAACAAAACAAAACAAAACAAAACAAAACAAAAAGATAGAAAGAAAAAATGCTTTTGAAAACTAAAAAGGCAAAGTCATTAAAACCCTCCACTTCACCATTCCTGGATATTCACCTTTTGTTAATTAATACCACTTAATAAATGTCAGTCATGCCCCTTAAGACTTCTAGTCAACATTAATTTAATAACCACTCCACTGACCAAAACCATTAGTGTGACATTTTATTCATAACTTAGTAAGCGTTCCAGAAGAGTCCTAGTGCTTGCCATAATCTCTTAAATCAAATCAAAGACAAATAAGCTGTAATCAAAAACAAAGCTCTTTCTGATACATCGGACATGGGAATCTATAGCTGTGTGTTAGCTTCCAGTTTACAGGATCATTTAGAAAAACATGCTTTTGTGCTGGGTCCTAACAATGATGCTACAGTCCTGTGATATATGTAATCTTGAGAACACCATCCTGTTTTTACAACTAATGGAATGAAAGAAGAAAGGGAAACAATTATTGGCCTAAGCTCACAGAAAACACATCCAACAAGAGCTTGAGTATACCATCTGCCTTGCTCACTTAAATGCTGAGTGCCTAGCAGTGTGCAGAAGCTGAGAGAATGACACAGGACTGGCCAAAGCCAGGTCTGACTGCATTCCTGTGTTCAGTACATACATCTTCCTGCCATTGCTCTGTGCTGAGGGGGATGGTAAAGGAGACAAAACCAAAGTGAAGGAGGAGCCACAGAGACCATCTGCAGCTTTGTCTGTTAACCCTGCTCCTTCACAGCCAGAGCCCAAGAGAGAAGGTACCCAAGGGGGAAAGGGAAAGCTGATGAAGGGTGTGAACATCCTTCACAAAGTGGAGATGTCAAAACAGACCAGGCACTGGAAATGCCAAGTTTATGTGTGCATTTCCGAAAAATGTGCGCTTCTGGAGACTATACAGTTTGAAATACTAGTTTCTATCAAGTTTTTTAAAAATGTAGAATTCGGTTTTACTTTTTAAAAAAATTAGCACACAGAACACTTGATTGTTTGGGAAGAAGGAACATGTGTCAATAACAAAGTATCTCCCAAATTAGATTGATGGGGATATAACACCTTTCCCTGCTAATTTTGCACAAGTCTTGGTACCAAGAGAAACTTCCTGGTGCTGACATGTATGACCATCAATGGCATAAAATGCCTAGTGGAGTGGAAAAACTCTAAATTCATTTTTTAGATCCTCCTCCCCATCTACCATCAACACAGACTTAACTACCTTAAGACAAGAGACCTGGGTGATCTGGGCTTTGCAGTGACATCATTGAGTGTCCCTCAAAAGAGCCAGTGGTTCCTTTTCTGAAAGATTATGGATCATCAGATTAATAATGCTGCCATTTTCATTTCATTACTTGAAAGTCAGGACTGGCTTGTGAAATGTCAAAAGCATATTTAATGTGGCATGTATGGCCTCTCTGAACATCCCTGTTTCAAAGCATCAAATGAAGACTTCACCAGGCTTTACAGAGGCTTTCTGGTCATGGTAGTGCATACAAGAAGGGAGTTTTGAAGTTCTTATTTATGGCTAATGATTGGCTGACCATGTCCTAGCTGAAATGTTATGATTGTTTATGAAAAGTGTCTTTCTTTTTTTCCTTTTTTTATTTATTATATTTGTGTTTTACATACCAGCCATGGGTTCCCCTGTCCTCCCCCCTCCCGCCCCTGCCCCACCTTCCTCCCAGTCACTCCCCTCCATTTCCATCTACACCAGGATCAAGACTCCCCTGGGGATTCATTTAAACCTCGTGGATTCAGTACAGGCAGGTCCTGTCACCTCCTTCCAGGCTAAGCAAAGTGTCCCTGTGTAAGCCCAAGGTTCCAAACAGCCAGCTCATGCACTAAGGACAGGTCCTGGTACCACTGCCTGGGTGCCTCCCAAACAGTTCAAGCTATTCAATGGTCTCACTTATCCAGAGGGCCTGATCCAGCTGGGGGCTCCACAGCTGTTGGTTCACAATTCATGTGCTTTCTTTCGATTGGCTATTTGTCACTGTGCTTTTACAATCTTAGTCTCAACAATTCACACTCTTACAGTCCCTCCTTTTTCTCGACAGTTGGACACCTAGAGCTCCACCTGGGGCCTGGCTGAGGATCTCTGTGTCCACTTCCTTCAGTTATTGGACGAGAGTTCCAAGATGACTGTTAGGGTGTTTAGTCATCTGATCACCAGACTAGGTCAGATCAGGCTTTCTCTCGACCATTGCCAGAAGACTACAGAGGATATATCATTGTGGGTTTCTGGGGACCTCTCGAGCACTCTGCCTATTCCTGTTCTCATGTGGTCTTCATTTATCCTTGTTCTCCCTTTCTGTTCTTGATCCAGCTGGGATCTCCTGCTCCCCTAAGCTTTCTTTCCCTCAAACCTTGCCCTTCATTACTCCCACTGTCATCCAGGTTGTTCATGTAGATCTCATCCATTTCTCTGTCATTGGGTGATCTTTGGGTCTTTCCTAGGGTCCTGTTTTCTAGGTAGCCTCCCTGGAGTTGTGTAGCAGTCTAGTCATCTTTGTTTTACATCTAGTATCCTCCTATGAGTAAGTACATACCATGTTTCTCCTTCTGAGTCTGGGTTACCTCATTCAGGATGATTTTTTTCTAGATCCATCCATTTTCCTGCAAACCTCATGATGTCATTGTTTTCCTCTGCTGAGTAGTACTCCATTGTGTATATGTACCATATTTTCTTTATCCATTCTTCAGTTGAAGGGCATCTAGGTTGTTTCCAGGTCCTGGCTATGACAAACAAAGCTGATACGAACATAGCTGAGCAAATGCCCTTGTGGTATGATTGAGCATTCCTTGGGTATATGCCCAAGAGTGCTATAGCTGGTTCTTGGGGGAGATGGATTCCCAATTTTCTAAGGAAGCACCATATTGATTTCCAAAGTGGCTGTATAAGCTTACATTTCTACCAGTAGTGGAGGAGAGTTCCCCTTGCTCCACATGCTCTCCAGCATAAGCTGTCTTCTGTGCTTTAGATCTTAGCCATTCTGACAGGTGTAAGGTGGTATCTCAGAGCCATTTTGATTTGCATTTCCCAGATAATTAGGGATGTTGAGCAATTCCTTAAATGTCTTTCAGCCATTTGAACTTCCTCTGTGGAGAATGTTCTGTTTAGTTCTATAGCCCATTTCTTAATTGGACTGTTGGGCATTTTGATGTCTAATTTCTTGTGTTCTTTATATATTCTGGATATCAGCCCGCTGTCAGATGTGGGGTTGGTGAATATCTTTTCCCATTCTGTAGGCTGTCGCTTTGTCTTGTTGACCGTGTCCTTTGCACTACAAAAGCTTCTCAGTTTCAACAGGTCCCATTGATTGATTGTTTCTCTCAGTGTGTGTGCTACTAGTGTTATATTTAGAAAGTGATCTCTGGTACCAATGCGTTCAAGACTACTTCCTACTTTCTCTTCTATCAGGTTCAGAGTAACTGGATTTATGTTGAGGTTTTGATCCATTTGGACTTAAGTTTTGTGCACAGTGACAGATATGGATCTATTTGCAGCCTTCTACACATTGACATCCAGTTATGACAGCACCATTTGTTGAAGATGCTTTCTTTTTTCCATTGTACAGTTTTGGCTTCTTTGTCAAATATTATATGTTCATAGGTGTGTGGATTAATGTCAGGGTCTTCAATTCGATTCCATTGGTCCACATGTCGGTTTTTTATGCCAGTAGCAAGCTGTTTTTATTACAGTAGCTCTATAGTAGAGCTTGAGGTCAGGGATTGTGATGCCTCCAGAGGTTGTTTTATTGTACAGGATTCTTTTGGCTATCCAGGGTTTTTTGTTTTTCCATATGAGTATTATTCTTTCCAGATCTGTGAAGAATTGTATTGGTAATTTGATGGGAATTGTGTTGAATCTGTAGATTGCTTTTGGTAAGATCGCCATTTTTACTGTGTTTGATCCTGCCTATCCATGAGCATGGGAGATCTTTCCATTTTCTGACATCTTCTTCATTTCTTTTTTCAGGGACTTAAGTTCTTGTCATATTGGAAAAAAAAGAGAGTATGACATGTTAGTATACATGAGTGACCCCAAAAAATTCAACCAGGAACTGATACAGCTAATAAAAACCTTCAGCAACATTGCAGGATACAAGATCAACTCAAAAAATCAGAAGCCCTTCTATATACACTAGACAAACAGGCTGAGAAGGAAATCAGAGATACATCACCCTTTACAATAGAACAAATGTTATAAAATACCTTGGGGTTACTCTAACTAAGCATGTGACGGACCACATATGGA